>NW_021130394.1:321-498401 GCF_004193835.3 Ostrinia furnacalis | reverse complement strand
TCATTGATTTACATACATTTTTTAAACGCGCTCTCCAGTGAGCGCGTTTGATGTAAACAGGGAAAGTACTCAAACTTTAGGTAGAAAAATTTACTAAACGGAAACATTCCTTTCTTTTCAAAAATAAAGGAATGTTTTCTTTGAGTTAAATTTTTATTATTTNAATAGTTTAGATACAGAAATGCCACTCTTTTCAAACCAAAATAGCTACTGCCAAAATGTGATTATATTAAACCGATTTGATACGAATGCCACAAACGACACTGCCGAATTACCGGATTTTTAGAATCGGTTCGTTTTTTCTACATACTGTATTAGAGGTTATGCATAGAGTATTATTACGTTTTTATACTCAATCTATTTATTGCATAGAACACTTGAATGGGACTCCAAAATACATATTTTCAATCCGAAAGACTAAATCTTAAGTAGGTACCACTATTGCGTACAAACATGTTATGTACTATTATAGGGCGAGCGCTTAACTCAGTGCCTAAGGTATGGTAGCGGCACGCATTCTGGGAGTGGGTAGTCAATGCGAAAAATCGCTCAACGGTTGGAATGTGCAGGTGTCAAAATGTCCATAGGGACCGGCTGTTAGTGTGGCAAAAAGTATGAACGTCAAAAAGTCCCAGTGTCAAAATGTACATTATCACCATGGTTACAATGGTTTAGTGACAAATGGTACACATCACAAAATACAAGTGTAACAAAAGGTGTGATAGATATGAGAGATGATCAACAGATATATTGTGCTCATGATTAAATTAATAAAATTAAATGTCAAAATGTTCAATGTTCTTGTAGTCCAGTCAATAAAGAGTTTTTTTGGATATTTTTACCTTGATGCATTTAAACACGTGTTCACGTTAGCTATTATACAATAAAACGCTTGTTCGAATAAACCCGAAAACATTTTAACTTCAGATCATTTTAACCATTGCTCATTTCGACATTCATAATTTTTGCCACACTAACAGCCGGTCCGTATGGACATTTTGACACCTGCACATTCCAACCGTTGAGCCATTTGTCGCATCGACTACCGACTCCCAGAATGGCGGCACGGGAGGGGTGACATTAACATATGACGTTAATGTCACCCCAACCATACAAATCTGCAGAAGATCTGAAGTCCCGTTTACGTTGGACGTTACAAAAACACCCTCCCGTGCCGCGTCCATACCTCAGGCGCTGACTTAAGTAATACATACGCGTCAGTGTTAGGGTTACATAAAGAACTATTAGATAAGCTTAAAATCGTGTACTAATATTCAATTATTTACACTAGAAGTAGGACNTTGTGTTACTTGGGATTAATATTTTTTTAGTCTTATAAACAATATGTAAATACGTACATCGAAAACAGTAGGTATTTTTACCAAAAACATATTTGACGGACGGATTTGGATTAGGATTGAATATAGAAAACTAGCAGACGAAACAGTCGTTTAAAATTTCGTCGAAATTATTTCTCAAAATATTTCATCGTTTTACAACTAGATATCGTTCATAAAAAAATGTAGGATTATCATTATTACCTGTATACTACACCTACACTATCAAAACCCCGTGTTTTACCTATTATAACTTTGATTGTGAACCTACAGATAGCCATGGTGAGCCACAAGGAATGTTTGCATTGCCAAATTGGAGCCTCGCCTCTCACAGCTATGATATTTTTCCACCATTTTGATGATGTTGATTCAAAAGTAGCACGTAGGTAATTGGAAAGAGCTCGATAACTTTTGCGGTAAGAAATATGAGAGGAATGAATCAATATGCATACGAGCATGTTTAACTGTTAGTGATTGGATGTTCAGCAAACAAGTTTGTTTGGTTAATAAAAATTGTATATCGCATTATTAGAAGAAACTCTACAAGTTACCATTGATCAAACAGATAGGGTAGGTAAGAGTACAGGTGCATAAATATAACTAGTTCAAAGTAAGAAAAGCTTGAACAAGTTTGCTAGCTTATTAAAGGGAATATCGGATGCATTTCAATCGTAGATTTTCTTGGAAAATGTAAGCTACACGAGTTATCTTTCAAATAATATCTTCGCGGACGTAAAGACGTTCGTGTCAGAGTAAGTAGTGACGTCACAACTAAAGGTAGCGCTTAACTGAGTCAGTGTTTGAGGTATGGAAACGGCATGAGAGGGAGATTTTGAGATGTCAAACGTCAACAAGACTCCAGATAAGCTTCAGATTTGTAGGCTTTGTCACGTCATAATGTCAATATTATCCCTCCCGTGTAGGGTTGCCAGGCGTCCGGCTTTAGCCGGACATTTTTGGCTTTTTAGGGTCTTGTCCGGCCAAATATTGCCTTGTCCGGCCTGTCCGTTTTTGTTAGGCTTTTTATTTGGTTGCCGCGCCAGGCGAAAGCCGAACCACAGAATCATATGAAGCGCACGTCTAAGATTAAATCGTCAGTTATTCGACATTTTGACATTATGTATTTCCCATACTGAAACTGTCAATGTGCCAGTTATTCCAGGAGTTATTCTCGGATAAAAGTTTGGTCGAATCGGGCCTAAAGCGCTAGAGTTATAATATTAGTGTGAAGTAGAAATTATGAAATTAACATCTGACTAAAATTTAAGTAGATACTTAGTTTAATTCAGTGGAAGCTTTAGTAAATTTCAACTCAGATTCCACGTAGCAAGCAGGTAGCAATTCCAAGCACCAGAACACCTCTCTCTAATGCGATTATTACACCAAAGATGAACAGACGCGTACGTAGTTGAGAGCCTTGTATGGGAAATAGGATTATACTCGTAGTTAAATGTTACAGTCAAAACTCATAATCGTTCAAAAGTGGTTTTAACTGATACCCTTGGTCAATATCACTTATGACTAATTATTGACTAACGTCCTTAGCCATACCTACTTTCGCCTGATTTAAAATTTTACCAATCAGTCCAAACTTAATACAAAGTAATGATTTTACTTATGTTTTGCCTGACAAATACCTAGATTTCTTAAAAATATGATAAGAAATACAAAGCAACATTACTGTGGTGCCTAAGGTAGGTGTGCTCACGTTGTAGGTATGCACAAATCATATCAAAGATAAACTTTTAAAATGGTTTTATAACACATTGTTGATGATTTCCAAGTAATTTTCACTAATCATAACATAATCATAACACTTAGTATTAATTTAGACTGATTTTTGCAGCTAAAAGTGGTTTTGACTAACGGCCTTGGTCACAACCACTTTTGACTGGACAAATCAGTTGAAAGTGATATTGACCAAGGGCATCAGTCAAAACCACTTTTGACTAATTTTTGCAGTCAAAAGTGGTTTTGACTGATTATGAGTTTTGACTGCAACGTATACAAACTTCCACGACCGCCAGATCCTCGTCGGTCTTCCAACTATTCATTTCAAATAATATTGCAGGAAAGTCCGCTTCATAAGGACACAAATTAAAAAAAATACAGACGAATACGCGGAATGTCATCTGCCTTGTGTACATGTATTACGAGTATACAAAAGAAAATTATGTCTATCAGTTTAACACAGTTTCTTTGTAACCTCTAAGTGCTGAATCAACTTTGATGTATTTTGTTGTGTAGATACTTAGATCGTGACTACCTAACTTTTCATGGATTAGGAGCAATTTTTACGACACATTACAATCATTAGCTAAGTAGATACCTGCTGTGTATTTCAAAAATACATAGTGGGTTCGATCATAGTCTATTCTGACTGTGATCGAAATCAATGTGAACAAAGACGCGGTCTGACGCTAGTAATGTACTTCTAATAAAAACATGCAGGCATTTGGATGGATTAAAAACAATATTTGTTCCGAAAACTAACGCAGGCTTTTGGATGTTTTTTATTAAAGCCACCAAAGCGAAAATAGTTTTATTTATTTTCTTTTCAAATGGTTTCATTCAATATTTATTCATGCCTTTATGAAAAAATATTTATATTAACTATTTGAAAAGCAAATAAAAAGTATTTTGTGGATGCTGTCCTCTTTTTGAGCAAAGCAATAAACTTTTTATTAAATAAATTTTAAAATAAAGCAAAAACCGTGCCTCATTACGTATCGTTTATCGATACGTCGAAGGAAATAAGTACTTAATAATGCCCTAGTTATACTCATTACTACCCTTATTACTAAAATTTACACCCTAGTTGAACTCTGGTTTAAATTGTCATTTAGTAGGTATGGGGATGTCACTTTAATCCAGTGTTCATCCCGGGTGTAACTTTTTATTAATAAAGGGGATAATCTTTGTACTTCAAACGCAAAGCTCGCAGAAGAGTTTGAGGCGCTGTGTGCTTACCATGAGTTTACGTCAGGTATGCTCGCTAGCGAGTACGTCAAAAAATCTATGAAGATTTTAATTCTTGAAAGGAGCCGCTAGGGGCGTTGCACAATACGTCATACATTTTTTGGCTGAGTTGCACCACCTAACTTTAACGGTAACTATAACGATAACCGGTGGTTTTTGTATGAAGTTTGACAGATTTTCGACGTTTGTCAAAGTTGAAGTAAGATGGTGCAACTCAGCCTTAATGCCATTTTTTACGCAGTCGCTAGCGAGTACACATAACGTAAACTCATGGTAAGCACACTGTGCCCGGCGCGGCACTTGTACGCGGAAATTGCTTCCGAGAACCGAGTTTCCTCTGTAACATACACAATTATTTACCTGCCAGTCAACCGAGAACTCTAGTCTGTATGCGCCCGCCTCTCGTTGAGGTGTCAGGCTGTACGCTTTGCTCCTATTAGAGACATTTTATAAGAGGAAAGATTACATGTTTCTAGGTATCTTAGTAACAAGCAAAAGCTAAGTAGATACATAGTTGTTATTCATTAAAATGTTTTTAGTGTTTTTTAGTTAGGTCAGTCAGTTCTGAACGCTTCGAGCGTTACGCTTTGTGCATAACGTTCTGTAAGTAACAAACTTAAACTAAAGCATCATAATACAGGAGCGATCCAGACACTCTCAAAAGGGGGCTTAAAGTCGCCAAGTGTAAAAGACGCTTAAATGTCGTACAAAGACGATAACAATAGACAAGCTTGGTATTACGAGGCGAGGATATTGCTACACAAGTATGACTTCAAATTGCAGCACCAAGCTAGAGTCAGGAAACGAAATAAGTCAAATAGAAGGTACAACTTGCGCGATTTAGGTATATGACATCTTACGGAGCAAATAGTGTACCGCATTGAGACATGTTCAGTGTTCAGAATATACCGTATGAAGGAAATACAAATAAGAAATACAGAGCAAAGGCTGCAAACTTTTATAATTAGTAAGATTGGAAATATGAATTTTGAATTTTGTAAGTTGTGGGCGTTTGTATTACATTATTATAAGTAATGTTTTCTTTTCATTACTCAAAGAAGATATTATAGCGACATTACGAGTCACCAATTAAAGAAGTAATAAGTATATTTTGTGCCTGTAGTGATATCGTTTCCGCTTCAACCTCTTTGAAAATAATTTAAGTCTTACTTACGAGTAAGTACCAATCGGCCGATACCAAATCGGTGTAGTGTGCGCACTTCCATTAATACATGTTCATACGCATTAACAGACCGACCCAACTATTGGCCGACTAAGTCGACACAGACCACAGTCTGTGGCGAGCTTTTTTTTTGTTATTAATATAATTAATTAAGTTATTATTAACATTTTGATTGATGTTAGTTACGTCTGTATGTCATGCGAGCGACGAATGATAATAGAAAAGTAGCACTTTCCAAAAAAAATTGTCTGAAGTGCAGTAAACAGCGCATATTTGAGATACTTCTCAAAACGCATGGCATGAAAACTCCGGACTGAGCAACCCGCTTACTGAATTTCATGCTAAAATTCATGAAAAGTTTTTTATTACCTGTTCCTAGATTTTCAGTTTCCCGCTTTAGAAATTTCCTACGTACGCGTATGTCACATAATTTTAAAAAGGGTCTGGTGTAGGATATTTCATCGTAACACAAGTGAGTTAAACGCGTTGAATAAATTTTTTGGTTCAGTGCTACTTACTCGAATAATTTGAATTAAAATGTTGAACTTTAAAATGATAAGAAAATAATATTTTTTAATTAGTAATTAGACTATTTTCTAACAGCAATTTGATAGCTTTATCGGTAACATGCATTTGATTTGTAAGAGGGGTGAGAGCAATCGTTTTTTTTCAAGTTATTTAAAAAAAAACTAGATCGAAAGGCGACTCTTAACGCCAGACAAGTATAAAATCGACGTTTAATTAATAGGTTCTACCTATTTTTTGCGAGCCGCTGAGCTTAAAAGAGTAAGTACTCGTACCAAATGAAACGTGATTTTCAATTCGAAATTCATTTCGGGAAAAGTACCCTTATGTAAGTACGGGGAACTACGCCCAACGTAAGCGGATTGTCTGCTTTTAAAATAAAGCCTTTAAAATACAAATATAATATTATTCTGCGGAGCTGTAGCGAGAAATATTTTTCAATAACGGAATATTCGGCGGAAAGCGGATCAATCCGCGCCGCGTCCATTAGAGTCAATTAATGATGGACGAAATGTAATGATCGGGTAGTTTTTGTTGTCTGTTACGTAAATTTTCATACAATATAGCCGCGATTTTGTTCGGTTGTAATTGTGGTTTAATATTATTTTCATCGAGTAGATATACAGAGTGGAATTTTGTAATGCCACCAGTGTACCTACCATGAGTTTACGTTAGGTGTGCTCGCTAGCGAATACGTCAAAAATCTCTATGAAGATTTTGTTTCTTGAAAGTAGCCGCTAGGGGCGCTGCACAATATGTCATACAATTAATGTCATTTTTTTACGCAATCGCTAGCGAGCACACCTAACGTAAACTCATGTTAGGCACACTGAGGGCTGAGTGTGATTTTACATCAAACGCGCTCACTATGAGCGCGTCAAAAAATTACCTACATTTAAATGTATGACGGATTGTACAGCGCTCTAGCAGGGAACGTTCAAAAACAAAAATTTTCATCAATGATATTATACAAAAACAAAAGCAGATATGTTATAAGCGCTCGCGCTGTGAATACTCAAATACGTCCCAATTGGGACGTCTTGTGTTTAGTCTTCGTGTGGCCTGCGTCGTGCGCAATCGCGTGCGTACCACACCGTAAATTCCTGTTCTTACCAAAATAAATAAAAAATGCCATCGTGTGTGTTTCGAAAGTGTACCAATTATGACTCTAAAGTAAACAAAATACAAGGGATCTCTTACCACATGTGATTATGCAAAATTATTTAGTATTTATATTTTCAATTATTTATGCAAACAATCAAGACGCCATGCGCCATGTTCAAGTTAAGAAAGAGAAAGCGATCTTGTTTTGACGTTAGAGCGATAAGGATGCGTGCGCTGCGGACATAGATTAGTTAGTGCAGAATCGTTAAAACTATAGCTATCTCTTTCATTTGCGTGCTATTTCGTATCTTTTGTTTCACTTATCAGTTACATTTGTCAATGTGTGCAATTTGGAATAGCTCGGCACGGATTCAAATCGTAATTTCTATGAACGTAACATATCTATAGTTCTTTAATATCATTGTAAATTTATTAGTCTACGTCTATTAGTTTCGACGTAATTGTTGAACAAAGATACCCCTTCCCAGCGGTTTCCATAGCGCACGCGACATGCGAAAATGCACTGCCTGAAAGAATCACACAACCTATTCCGATTACTATGAAAACCGCTGGGAAGGGGTATCTTTGTTCAACAATTACGTCGAAACTAATAGACGTAGACTAATAAATTTACATTCGTTTTGTAGAATAGCTCAAATACTAAAAATACAATGCAAATAAAACATACCTTAACGACCTGGTTTTTCTTGTGTTGGAAAATAACTGAAAAAGAAGTGAAAAAAGTAATGTGTTTTTCTAATTAAATCCATTCTTACTCCCATAAAATGTATGAAATTTGTGTCTGTTTTCTTCTTTTACTAATAGATAATTTTATTGGCTATCGCATGATATAAAATATTTGCATATTAATGTTAAGCTACCCACGCTTTCACTTGTTTTTTAAAGAAGAGGTGTAAACTAAAAATTAAAAACTTAAATCGATGTAATTTTTCGAGAAATGGGTCAGGCCCCAAATTTGAACTATTTTTATCGATAAAATTGTCCATAGATTTTGCCCTTAAAGTTTGATCACTACAAGCCCGGACACACTGTATAGTTAATAATTAGTCAAATTACAACGATAAGTAGTAAGTATACGAAGTAGGTACCTAATATGTAAAAGACTCTATAAACCAAGCCTAGTGCCCCAAAAAGTAGTGTAGAGCATCACTAGGACTACCCGAATCACCTCGACTTTTGATAGTTTTCGAGTTATGTTTTTTTTTACAATATACAAGATTTTTAACGTTTTTAGTTTACATTCGTGTTATGGATGTAAGTACTTCTGAATCAGCTAGCATTTTACGAAACTCCACCCCTAAGGGAGTAAAACGGGGTCCACTCGTACGAAGTCGCAGGAGGCCACTAGTATTTAATGCAAGTTTAAGAATGCCGTTACAAACACAATGTTAAAGTCAGCTTATAATAACAACTTACAAATTAATGATAGCAGCAATGACAAATCACTTCAATGGGTCTTCATTTGCATTACAAGTATTATGCCGTTACTCAGTTCTTCGAACTTCAAGCCTTATTTCTTATACAGGGTTAATACAGGATTTATTCTTAAATTTTTATTACTAACAACGAAATTCATTCAGTAGACAGCCGTGACGGAGAACATTGTTTTACAATATTATGTAGAGACAGCCAGACAGTCTTAAAAAATTAGGAGTATCGATTTTGATACTTTGAACTGAGTCACTTTCATTCTCATGATGCGATATGAATTGATACAGGTTTTTGATTGATCCAAATATCGACATTCAACCAATCATTAAATAATTGCCTGAGCACGAATCTATTTTCAAGCTTTATTGTATTACGCGGACATTAACCTTTTATTTTGAAAACCAAAAGGCTGAAAACTAGGTGAAGTTCAGCCGCAACCTTGACTAAAAGTAAACAGAAGTCGGGTTAAAAAGGTTGTTAAATTTGACCTACTTCTCAACAAAAGCTCGTAAACGGTCAAGTTTGAACTTGAAAGTGTAACAAGAAAGTTTTTTACATGTTTGTTTTTACACTGGAAGAGAAATACCTACATAGAAACTATTTACGAGTATTTGTCGTTTTATTGGAACTTGAATATGTATGTACCAACTTATTTAGAATTGAGGGCGTATTTGAGTAAATAATAATAATAAATCAATAAATAGTAAATCAAAAAGAATGTAAAAAAGAAAAACCTTAAGAATAGTAAAGCTTTCATTATAATTAATAAATTGTTGATGATTTTGTCAAAAATTAAGGTTTGGAGATAACATTTAATTAGTGTACAAACATACAACTGAAATCTAACTCTCAACACCCTGTATAATGATTTATTGATTTCAATAATGTTTTAATTTGGAGGTTAGAGCCGAAGTGCAACAGCCTCAGATCCCCACTGACTCAAATACGAGTAGGTACATCATCGAAATAATGCAGATTATGTAGGTGTTTTGGGTCTTTTGACAATCTGGTCAAATCCTGGCCAAAACCTTATACAGAATGATTTTGCAATCAGTGTCCTAATTTTAATCGATTTACGTAAAGAAAACATTTTTTTTTTTCAAGTTTAATTACTTATTTTTATCTGCTGCATGCGGTTTCAAAATTGGCACACGTGGGTAATTTACTTCGTTCATATTAAAATACGTAGGTACAGTTGACTGCAAAGCTTATTAGACATAATTGTGCGCGTAAATAAGTCTTAACCTTTAAAATTTTTTAATTAAGATATGGGCACCTGCGAATTAGATTTACAATTTTTTTTTGAGAAAAATACCACGATTATAAATAATTAAGATAAAGTAGCATTGTTATTTTTTTCTATAGAGCTTATTAAAAAATTGGATACTGTTTACAAAGTCACCCTGTATACAAGTTTATTCGGTTTTTATTTGTCATTTGGCAAAGTTTTAAAAGTGTCCGTAGTCTAGGCAAAGGTGCATTACTTACAAGACCCAAGGCCCAAATCCATTGTTAACAAGTAGGAATGCGTTTAATACATTTTATTTTTTTAATGTCTACTATGGAATAACAAGGCTCTAAGGCGGGTCAGAAGACATATTCAATACTTTTCATTATCAACATCATCATTTCAGCCAAAGGACGTTCACTGCTGAACATAGGCCTCCCCCAATGCTTTCCATGTTGATCGATTGGTAGCGGCCGGCGTCCAGCGTTTCCCTGCTACCTTTACGATGTCGTCGGTCCACCTTGTGGGTGGACTTCAATACTTTTATTGGGGTTAAATACCTACCTAGCAGATCACCATTCTGCCAGCAATGACAAGGAGGTACTTACAGTCAAAATTATTATCCTCTTAAGAAAAATATGGAAAGAAAATTATTCGTAGAATTGATAAAAAAACAACGAGACTCAAACTCTATAATCACGGTGTCGGAGACTTTACGCTGAATAAATTGGCCGTCCCATTAGAATCCACAAGGGGACGCGGGAAGCCGGCAATATTAGTGTGAGCGGCTAACAGCGCTTATACACGTATATTTTTTGTGTAGCACTTAAAATGAGCTGATAAGCTTCTTATTATAAATAAAATTTAAAATGCACTGACTGTATTATTGGTAGGTACGAGTATATAGGCAAGTCAGGTAAGTCTACATAGGGTGCGCCTACCTTGCATACGATAAGTTGATAAAAAACAGTATCCCGAAATGCGTATGCATGTGCTGTGTACGATTGTCTGCTAAACTTCCTAATTCATTAAAAATTACACTATTACGGGATTTGGCCTAAATCATTTGTTCTACTCTATTGTAGCTAACATTATTGGCCGGGTAGTTATGGTAAGCCAAGGTTTAAAGCAAAATTAATTCGTACGTACCTCACTGACTACACAAGCTGATTTTCGTGCGTCGTTCAAGATTGTTTGCCAATTCTATGTCAAAAAACCATAGGTCCTACTCTTTGTTATAAAGTAGATAAAATATTGACTTAGGTAAGTACCTACGTAAATATTGAAATACTAATTACCGGCTCAAGTAACTTATTAGTAATTTGTGGCTCAATTAGTAATTTGTGGGTCGTAGTTTTTTTTTCTTTTATGATCTCAATAGGTTTTCATTTGATTAATTATTTTTCTAAGTAAAATAAATAAAATACCGTCAATTCCAGCCACATTTAAAGTTAAAATCTATTTCAGCTTACAAGCCAGCATTGCCCGGAGCGCCGATTCATTTCCTGCGCCTTGCCGCCTCCAGCTTGCCTGTTGCGTCCTGTTACTCCCGACAAATGGAATAAGAGAAAATATTCAGGGATTTGCTCCATATTTCCACGTAACTGGGTTAAGGTGACCTAGTTTTGAATCTAAATTATATTCATTATCTATCTATCTACTCGTATATAAATAAAAATAAATTGCTGTTCGTTAGTCTGATTAAAACTCGAGAACGGCTGGGCCGATTGAGCTGATTTTGGTTTTAAAATGTTTGTCGTAGTCCAGGGTAGGTCTAAACGGTGAGCAAATAAGGAAAAATTGCGATGGCTTATTTATTGCCTTTAAGGCGGAACAGAGTTCGCGGGGTCAGCTAGTATGTAATAAAATGTGTATCTCAAGTTGATCCCATAGTTTAATTACAATTTTTTTATTTTGATAAAATTCAACAAAACAAAATTAGGCTAGTTTCCTAAAAAAAACTTTTACTCCGTTATTTATTTTATCAAAAAATATTGGACACGTATTTTTATAATTGTCAATCAAACAAGTAATTACGAAGTTATGATGCGTTGAAGTTCCGCGTGATGTCACAAAGTGCTACACTGTTATGCACTCCTTGAAGTCACGGGCCGCTCTATTTAACTTTGGCGCGCTTTATCTCCTTAGTTTGGAAAAATGAAAAATACGTGTCGAGTATTTTTTAATAAGTTAAGACGGACTATTGCTTTTTACCTTACTTTTCCCGGGAAATATGATTACGAATCCCTAGACGTGATCTTAGGGTAACATCATTAGAAACCGCGCATTTTTTCATTGCGTCACATTAAAATATCGATCCCAATCGCGACAAGCTCGTTGTCATTAGAGACGGTCCGGGACGCGACCTTTACCCTTTACAACCATCACATGCATACCAGCCCGTAGCTCACATTTGTGACGAGTTGAGGCTGTGTGAGTGAGCACTAAATAATCACACATTGGTAAAAGCTTTGAGTGTGTGGGTACTGACCTGCATATGTCTGTGTTTAGTGCGTAGAGCGGCTCCTCGGTGTCGATGAAAGGGTGAAATATGCCGGAGTCGGTCCCGTTGATCATGTTGCATACCGTGGGGCTGCCCGTCATGTTGTCGTCGGCGCCCGCCCAGTAAAGCAGCTCCGGCAGGCCGTTGAGAGCCGTAATCCGCCCTAGGTTGAAGTGGTCTTCAATGCCTCTGGCCACTTCCATCAGACTGCCGGGCTTATTGTTTCGCTGTTCAAAAACATGGTCACGTTATTTAACAGCTTACCGCAGAAGAAAAGTTTTTATAAGCTCCTAGCATTTCAATAGCACTCATTAAAAAAACCGGTCGTTTAAGCTACTAACCTACGAGTACATGAAAATGCTACAAGTAAATAATTACGCTAACAATTAAGTAGGTACTAAGATCAATAAGGCTCATTTGAAACAAATACTCGTACCTATACCTACTTGTACATATTTTCGTTAATATTTTCGACAAAGATATTTTTAACTGTTGTACTGTCATGCAAACGATACATGTACGATTGTACCTACATAAATGTGGATAGGTATCACTATTAAAAGTGTTAACGCTCTATTAACAACGTGATATTAAATCGAATCGATATCACATTTATTAGTCTAGGTCCTCTAGGATATTTATCTTAAATCAACTTCCTTTTTACATGAAATATTAATAGAAATGAAATAATATTAGTAATATTACTTCATGCACATACATAGCCCATCACGGAGAAATCTATAGAGTTGTCTTCTTGTACAGCCATGTTTTGTACGCTCTCGCTAAGATCCCTGATGATGCCGCACGCGAGGCCTCCAACGATGCCAGGACCCTCGCACAGCTTGATGCCATCGAAGAGGAGATCCCCTACTCTGATCGCCGCGATCGGAGCGTTCCGGTCGCCGAAGATCCCGTCCATAGCCAGGTTGAGAAGCGGCATTAGCCCGGGCACCAGCTCGCTCGCCGCTTGAAGGACACCCTACAACAAAATGCATCTGTGTGCAGGCTGCACGAGTGTGCAGCGGGGAGGCAGCCGCACACTAGCGCGGCTGTAGTGTGCGTGCCACCCCACGCACACAAGTGTACCCCAGGCCCGGTAGAACCTAGGTCTCCCCGCCCCACCCCAGCCCGCTAGCACAGCGCCCGCTCTTCCACAATCTGTCAATAAACATTACGAGCTTAAATCCAGGCCGCTAGATGCGCCCCGGGCAAACTAAACTGTGTAATATGGGCCATTTCAATTACGAGCCCGGCAGGACATATCTGCTTTGCTTAAAGCAGGTGTCCAGAGGGATTAATTTTACAGTGCACTAATAAATCCTGCTAAGCTACGTAAGGTACAAAAATCAATAAGATGCTATTATAGGTTCGTTATTGACATGGAAAAGGCTGGGCCGGCTTTGAATACTTAACTGAAAAGGAAAATCTATTTTTGTCCAGCCTTCCATCGATCGATATCGCTTTTCAAGATATTTTCCTTTCAGCGGCCCATAAGGGACTCTAAGTCAAATTGTTGTTTTGATAGTAGGTAAGTAATATCACTGAATATTTATAATTTAATTTATATTATAACATTATGTATTAAGTTTATGAAATAAAGCACGAAGCTTGAAAATAAACGCTTAATGGCCTGAGGCAGAGTGAAACATTTAACTTTTATTGCTTATCACAGGGGAAATGGGAAAAACATTTTGTTTCGAACTTGAATCTGAAATGTTTTATGTCGCAAGCAAGCTCTTACTGAGCTAAGGCTCTTACTTCGAGCGCTGAAAAGAGCTGAACATGCTTTTTTCGTTAATTATAAAGTAATTTAACTTATCTTACAACATTTCACTTGCAATTCAAAAGTATCCTCCACATAAAGAAAAATCGGATGCTACTTTGAGTGATTACTTGGATTTCTGAAGACAATCTTTATCGCGCGACACTTGACTAACAACAAGATCGTTTCGATTTTGAAACATTACTATCGTAATTTATTGTCAAATGTTGTTGAAAAAAATATTTTGATACTGCATTACTTCAGTCAAATTTTTTACGCGATATTCAGTCGCCGTTATATCAGCTTTGCTAGATAATTTGATATGATAATTAGAAAATATTAACTAGTTTTCTTTTCGTCTAGTCCTTTTTCTAGGTAAGAATCTTACGGATAAGAAACCCGATCTAATTTATGTTTATCAGGTGATTTACGGTGTTTACGATGTTAATCACCCCAATTATTTGTTACACAAGTTCGATAACAGTCCTACTTGCAACTGTGACCTGATAATTGATATAAATGTGTGACGAACTCAGTGCCGTAACTAGGGCGGTGCCAGCGGTGCCCAGGCACAGGGCGCAGAAATGACCAGACCAGTATCTAGTTTTGTTTCATGCACGCTNAGAAGGTTACTTTTTATTCAAAAAGGTTACATTTTTTTATATTTCTCGCACCGGGCGCATAAAAGACTAGTTACGGCACTGGACGAACTGTGTCCAACTGATAAATCCACCCTGATTTCATCAAGCCAGTTTTACTGAATCTAAATATACAAGGGTGACTGACTGACATAGTGATCTATTGCAACGCATAGCCTAAACCACTGGACGGATCGGGCTGAAATTTGGCATGCAGGTAGATGTTATGACGTAGGCATCCGCTAAGAAAAGATTTTACGAAACTCCACCCCTAAGGGGGTAAAACGGGATCCACGTGTACGAAGTCGCGGGCGGCCGCTAGTTTAGTATAAGA
Source organism: Ostrinia furnacalis (assembly GCF_004193835.3). NCBI lineage: Eukaryota > Metazoa > Arthropoda > Insecta > Lepidoptera > Crambidae > Ostrinia > Ostrinia furnacalis. The sequence goes on along the minus strand of NW_021130394.1, from coordinate 483,356 downwards.
GCAGCTGTGACAAAAAACCATTGTTTGCTGTCATAATAGAAAATAATTTAGTTATTTTTTATGAACAGAGCATTAGCTAGCTGTACATCATGTACATGATGATAATGCACATGTCCATGAGGCTAAGTGCGGTATTCGATTGCCCTGCAAAACTAAACTAGCTGTAATAGGCTAGTTGCCTAAAAAAATTTTTTTAGTCCGTAATATTTAATATCAAAAAATTTTGGACACATATATTTTTATTTGTCAATCTAACAAATAATTACATAGTTATGGTGCGTTGAAGTTGCGCACGACGTCACAACGTGCGGCATTTTTAAGCAAGCGTTGACGTCACGGGCCTCTTCTTATGAACTTTGGGGCGCTTTATCTCTTGAAATTTTCATTAGTTTGAAAAAGTGAAAAATACGTATAGAGTATTTTTTGATAAGTTAACTGACGGACTAATTAAAACTCTTGCTTTTTGACCCAGGCAACATCCCCATTAATTACGAAATACATTTTTTATTTTAATCATTGTAAATTAATAACAAAATATTTTCCTTTATTAGCAACAGGTGACAGCAAGTAGTGACAGCCCTTAAAACTAGGTTTACTAAAACTCGCTTATTTGTGAAATCCACCCATGGGTTAGCGTGTAAGTAACGTCATTCTATTACACAATGACCCAGCGTTAGTGCATCCACTACGGCCTGTTATTCCATCGTGGATAATAATCTGTCAGGGCTTGACAAATGAATCAAATGATTATCCACTTTGTTCACCTGGGTTATATCACCTGGGTGAACAAAGTGGACAGTGGACAACTTCAGTTATCAGATCCGAAGACCTGGGTGAATTAATTCTTAGGCGAACAAAGGCGACCGTTTTAGTCAAATTAATATCAACCTGAGTGATACGTGTGAAGTGGTTCCGAGGCGGAATAAGAACACTATCTTACTTTAACTTTGACAAACGTCAAAAATTTGTCAAACTCCATACAAAAAACACCGGTTATCGTTATAGTTACGGTCAAAGTTAGTTTATCAGCTTTAAAATTCCACCCCAGGTGAACAAAGTGGAATAAACCTTGACAAATGCCAGCGACCGTGCGGCGGGCCACGGTAATGGGCAAACACGTAGGGGTTAATAGGTGTCCACTACCGTGTCATTCATTACTTACTCCCTTGCCTCACTCGATTAGTCTTAGCGTGTGTTCACACGCTAGCTTAATGGAGCACAATGTGAATGAAATTGGTGATGACCAGTTTCACGGCCAGTCTGAAGATCAGCGCTGAGCTTGTAGCTCAGCATTATGCAGAGACTGGCGCCTTTTGCTACAAAATTGTAACGAGGCAATGAGGTCTCACAGTACGCGTGAACGCACATAGTGACATGCGAACCAATCACAGAGCTCTATTTAAGGCTGTGCGTTCGATTTGTTGCTTCACTTAAGCAAGCATCGTTTGTGAATACGGGCGTTAGTGTAGCAATAAGGATAATTATTTCATTTTCATTAATGCTAGTGACTTTATCTCCCGCAACCGCAATACTGTATTTGATGATGAAGTTAGATTTAAAATATTGAAGACGGAATAGGCGAGGTACGTCAAATATTGACACAAATACATTAGAGCAAAAACGTATGCTTAGCTGCCAAAACACCCATTTTTCACATGCGTGTAAATACCATTTTCATTAGGTAGTTCTAGCTAGTATTTTATTGCACCTTTTATGAAGTTAATACAAGTGAGGCATAAATTATATTTCAAATAGTCCATGGAATATTTGCCAAAGTCATGATGTTAAAAATTACAACGAAATTAACGTATTTTTATATACCTAGAGTTCCTTAATGAAGAATATGTACGCGCCCTAACCAATAACGATGTCACTTGCGTGTTAAAAGAAATTGATCATGCTTTCTTAGCATACCTTTTTCATTTTACTATTAAGTCTTGTAGGCTAAAGACACGGGTACACTCCCTTTGGTGTTGTGCAGGTCAGGGGAAGAAATCAAGGAATAGAACTGAAGACACTTAATTGGGTCGGACGAAGGCCCGGGGACCGTCTGCAAACTGGGTCAGTCCTTCTGATTGGACGCATTGAAATGTATGATTCGTGCTGAGGATATTTTATAGAGGCAAATAATAGTTTGAGATTACAGTATTCAATTTCGGACCTAATTTTTGTATAAAAATAACCTTAATTGGGTTATGATTTTACTGGAAAGTTTCAAAACATGCAATTACAAGTTCCTGTTTACATTGCCATATATTGATATAATTTGGACCAATTAACAAACTAATTAATATGCGTGGACTTAGTTGTCATACGAAATCGGCAAAGATACTGAGTGCGAGGAGAAATTGAAGTGATCCTTTAAGGATTTCTACTTTATTTTTTAAGGTTGTAGGGCTAACAATAGTACCTGCTTAGTATATTAATTGAATAGAACATCGGATATGCGCCTGCAGGCTACCCAGTGCAATCACTAATTGGTTTATTCGAGCGCCAGATTTTCTCGGAAAATCTGATCCCGTAGGCTTCGGCCTACATTTCAGCCTTCGGCTTGGTTTTTCAGGGAAATGCAAGCTACAAGCCTGCCTGTAGTGTTTAATTTGATTTGGATTATGAAACAGTATGTACGGGAGATTAGGTACAGTAGGGATGTTTCCTGGGTAAAAAAGCATAGTTTTAATTAGTCCGTCAGTTAGCTTAACAAAAAAGGCCCGTGACGTCGCGCGGAACTTCAATGCACTATAACTTTGTAATTATTTGTTTAATTGACAATTAAAAATATATGTGTGCAATATTTTTTTATATTAAAATTGACGGACTAATAAAGTTTTTTAGGAAACTAGCCTGTTGTGACTATTCGTTGTAATGTTGCTCGATAGGTGAGAGGTGTATGGGAAGCGGGCAACAAGATAGTAAGGCTAAGACAAGATAAGACAAATTCATATGTCTTCTTGTACCTCTCACCTACCGAGCATTGTTCGATAATATTCGAGTCGTTACAGTCGTACCCAGTCTACCCTACGTGACAATATTAATATTATTATATACATACAATATTCTGATAATCTAAATTAATAACGAGAGGGACATTGTTTAAAGGCATAGGTAAGTTGCACAGACAAAAGCACTGAAGCTTAACTTTCAGGCATTTTGATGTTTGAGTTTTGCAACAAAAATGCAGTTTGATGAGCTGCTAACTACGTTTACAAAAGATAAAAAAGGAGAGAGAAAATCTCAATATTGGAAACACGATACAAAAATCGTTTCCCCTGCGGCGTACAGCATCATCGACTGCGGAAAATACCTGCGAGTATATACAGGGTGTCCCATAAAGAGCGTGCCAAACTTTAGGAAATGTTTTTTAGAATTCCCAATTTTGAGCCTATCTCTTGTTGCTGTGTGTACAAATGACTAGATATTTTTCAAGACGAACAAGACAATTATCTGCTTATTTATACACGCAGCAACAACCGATAGGCTCAAAATTGAGAGTTTAAAAATACATAAAAAAACGTATCTCTGAAATGGTGATATTTTTATTAAAATATTTTTTTTGTATAGATGCTAGATGGTCAATGGTCATCCAAGTCTTTCATCTCCTTAATTTCGGCACGCTCTTTATGGGTCACTCTGTATTTTGTAAGCTCGAACGTACCGAGGGGTGTACAACAGTAGAGCCTCGGCCCTCTCTTAATTGGCGTAATTGCTTCACCGGACCAATTATCTTTCAGTTTATTAATTGCTATCTAAAGCGTATCATCGGAAGCTTGCTGTGCGGGTATGCACGGATGAATTTAATTAATTTATCTGCTAACCATTTCTTGTTTCATTATTCTTATTTTTATGGAAGCTTCTGTCAACTGGCACTACAAAATTGTACCTACTCGTGATTTCTGATTCTTTCGCCCGTATTCACAAACGATGCTTGCTTAAGTTAAGCAGTAAATCGAACGCACAGCGAGGAATAGAGCTCTGTGATAGGTTCATGTGTCAGCCTGTGCGTCCACGCGCACTGTGAGACCTCATAGTAATGTTTGTGAATACGGGCGTTTGTTTCCTTATCAAACAAGTCTAGAGTAGAAGAAAAAGTTTTTTTTAGTAGAGAATTGTAAGTTATATCACAGAATAATAATAATAAGTGTAGTAATATTAAATATGGTCCCGTTAAAACACATACTTAGTAGACGAAGACGTCGGCAAAAGATAGTGATTTTTAATAAAGTAATGTTTTAAGCATTATATTTTATGAGTAACATAAATCATGTGATATTAAACGTTATTATAGGCCTTAGATAAAGAATTAGGTAAATTGCAAATTCTTCATTGGAGGGCATTGCTATCAAAAATACTGTACTACTTAATTTATTTAACTGATAACATAATACATCTATGATAGTGTTCTAAACCACGAGGATGTAGCTGACTAGCTATTACCCACTTTCCAAAAAATATTTGAAGGCAATGTCGGCTTACCTATAAAAACATTAATTTATTGATGTAGATTGCTAAGCATAAGTATCTAATTACTAACTAAGTATAAAACAATATCTTAAATCGTAAATATTTCAGCCTTAGATACAGCCTTTTAAATGATATTATGTTATGTAACACGTTCAGATTAAATACCAATAGACGAGAGAGCATAACGAGTATACGTATGTAGTTGTTGCGATTCACGAAGGCGAGTGAGTTTTAGATGTGTGGTGGCTCGCTCTGTTTGTTTTTTTCAAAAGTTTTGATAGACATTGCATTATCGTTATGTGCATGTACACGTACACACAAGTAAAGCTCACTCGCCTTCGTTGAGTATGTCCAGACCAGACCAGCTTGTGATGAGTCACTGTATGTGATGTCAACTAAAACGGCAATAGCTTAATGATTTGTCACCCTGGATGGGCTCTGCGGTCTGCGGTCAGGTCAAAGTGAACGCATCCCGCATCTAATCATCTAATCCCGAAACTTTCGGACATTTTGTATTGATGCGATCTGACAGTGCGGGCACAAAGAACGCAAACTGACAGGTATAATATGCTGCGGTCATTTGACCTGACCGCAAACTACAGGACGCATCCAGTGTGAGAAATACTTTGATAAATAAAGGGATGTTGTGCAAATAGTTATTTACGAGTTTGATTGCCCTGCGTTACATTATCGCAATATTAAAATCGGTCAAAGCGAGCGGGGCATTCGTGTGTGCTCCATGTTTATTTAGCCTTTTTTGGCGACTTCACCGTGGGCCATCGAACGACATCAAAGGGCGCCATCATACTCATTTGGGGAATAAAAATACGAGTTAATATGGAAACGCAATTATGTATTTTGCAATTATACTTACCTACAGAAATCTATTTATCTATTATGAGATTGCTAGAGGCTTCGTCCGCGTGGTCTTTGTCTCAGTAATTATTTGCTATTAACACTTTTCTTTTAACAGTTAGATTCTTAGCATGAGCATAAATTCGATTATTCATAAGTTCATTTTAAAACTTACATTCCTAATTTCAGAATTATATTCCTACTTAATATTCGAAGGGTTGAAGAAAATTTTTACAAAGTGAAACAACATTGTTACCAGCATCTTATTACCCTTCGTATCTTACAAAGGAATTTAAGATTAAGGAAATACTAATTACTTACGCACTTAGCATTCTACTAAAAGAACGCAAGCTTGAGGAAATACCTACCTGTAGAGGCTTTGATCCTATAAAGGTCGGGGATGCAAGAGAAATGAGCGTTGTTTTTCCTAAAAGAATTTTATTATTTTTATTAAATACCTAAACCTAATCCCCTTGTTCCTTAGGCAATAGCGCGTTTCTAGAAAAGAGAAGTGAGCCGTCTACTTTCAATGCTGATTATTTTCTTTGTCGTCAAACAAAGGCTTTGTTCATCCTTTATTAAAAGAAACCTGACCCATTAAGTTTAAAATGTTTGACGACGTAGAATCCGGTATTCTTTAAAAAAAACTAAAGTTCGTCTTAAGCCGCAAAGTCTTTAGGACTCTGGTCCGGTTCGCTATACAAGCATTTCAGGTATTTTCATATAAATACCTAGTGAACAATAAAACAATTAAATAGTATTACAAAATTATACAAATACCCCAAAAACCTACCACTACGTACGAGTACAAGCAGGATAACTGGCTTTGTTAGTTTATGGCATAACCAAAACCACCACATTAGCAATAGATTTCATTAATGTACGAACTCGCGGTGCAACAGTCTTTGAAACAATTTTGGTAATAAGATGATCTGTATAGCCACAAGCTTGATGTTCGCTCGACACAAATTAATTTTGTTATTCAAATAGATAACTAATCATAAACTGCACACGTAATCAGTACACCTGCCTCAGTGCCGACGTACTCAATGTTTAGATAGGTAGTGAAAACTTATCAATCCTCAAAATCCTCTTATCAGAAAGATTGTGTAAATTCTTCCAATATTTTCATAATTATAGATCGGTAGGTATAATCGAGTTCATAAAAATATTGTTAGGCCGTTTTAACGATCATATTATACATATTTCAATACCAACTCAAACATCACTAAAATTAATCATATAAACTGTTCGCAGCGCACTATTGACTTGGGCACTGCCAATATTATACAGGGTGTTAGGTAAATGGATATATGAGCCAAGAGTTATTCTCGGATAAAAGTTTGATCGAATCGGACCTTAGTTTTGTTATGGGATAATAGTTATGTCAGATTTTGGGATCCGGAGCACAGCTATTCGTAAATTAAATTGTATCGATTTATTTTTAACTAGGTTCGCAAATAAACATTACAAATTAAAGATGTTTTTATAAATAGTAATATCAAAAAGGATAAGTAGGTAAGTATAGCGCATGAATTTCCTACCTAATACTGCTCAATACTCAACACTTAATAGTACATTTAGGTGCTAATACCCACTTGCAGCAACTTGATTGGCAGCGCCGCAGAATCACCCCTTTCCTCGGAGACTTGAGAGGCACTACAGATCAGAGTTCATTGGGCAAGAAATGATCGATTTAATGTAGTTTTCAAACGAATGACAGATTTAAGTGAGAAAAGGAACATGCAATGCACATGCAAAATTATTATAAAGTCAAATTAAGTAATAGGGTAGGTACAATATACCCAACTTTGACCTTAACTATGACGATAACCGGTGTTTTTTGTATGGTGTTTAACAGATTTTTGACGTTGGTCAAAGTTAAAGTAAGATGGTTGCAACCCAGCCTTAGCAGTGTATAACGACAGCTTCTATTTAACTTTGTATACCTATCCACATTCTAATCAGCAATACAGTAACTGTTATTTGCCATGCTTTTGGATTTAATTGAAAAACAATTTTAGAAAAACGCTGTTGGCTTTTCTTAGAAAATAAATAAATAAATTGAGTAAAGCTCACGACGTGTGAGTGGCGGTGGCAAATGAAAAGCCAATTTATTAGCGTTGAAAGAGAATTCTAAACGGAAAATGGTGGTAAGAGCTCATTTAGTTTTTCCATTAGTTTATTAGCTATTAGGTTAAATCACTGTCAATGATGCGTTTATTGAAAGTACGAGTATACAATGAAACGCTCTAGCTTGAGCTCGCTCTAACTTCATTGTGATTGCCGACGCTCTGAAAATTTCATTTATTAGGCTTAAAGAGGTTTCTTAGCGGAAAATGGCGGTAAAAGCTATTCAATTTTTCCATTAGCCTATTAGACCTAATAGACTAACGGAAAATACGTTTATTGGCAGTTGCACGGTTTTGTAATTTGCGTTCTGAAACGTTTAGATTCTTTTTGAAATAGAAGTTTTTTTTTCTTTGTACGGTTTGGAGTAATACATACTTATCTATTCTAGATAAGTTTGTAGCTTTTACTACATCAATCGCCAAAGCAAACCTTGTAACATGTACATTTCCATAGTGATTTTCTAAGAGCAAAATGTTATACTTATTTTCTAAGAACATACTCGTACTTTGCAATTAAAAAAAAATTTTGGACAATTTCACACAGCGCCTGCTGGCCCCAAAGTAAGCAACTTAGATACTTTTTAAATACATACATATTAACACCCAGACCCGTCAGAGAAATTAAAATTTATCATTCAAATTTCCGCCCGGCTGGAAATCGAACCCGGGACCTCTCAGCATAGACTCCGTTCTGAACCACTTCATAAAATGGCCGACTATTGTATCTATCCTACCTTTCAATACGAAGACACGGTTTAATGCATAAAGTTAATATTCCTTCTTCTAGGTATATTAACTTCATGGTTCAATAACCGTAAGTATTCAAGATAAATAACAAGCTAGTTATTCTGATTCGCTTTCCTTTACTTTCCTTGTAGAATTTTCCACTTAACGACGTGATTATCTTGGATATTCAACTATGTAAGATAGTCTAGAAAACACGCTGTAATTTTCCGATAGCTAAAGTTGTAAATAAAAATTTATAGTTATCGATATTTCATTATTCGATACATCAGTAAACTAGTAACTTTGATTTGTGTTGTTCATAGAGACGTGAGCTCTAATATTACGAATGTTACATTGTGTGAGTAATCGAATGCTGATCCCAAATTCCAATTCAAATTCAAATGTTTTTATTCATAATCAGGTGTTTTTTAACCAGAATTGTGAATGTTGTGAACTCGATGTCGATAAATAAAACTCTACATCTCTATTACAACATTTTATATTTATTATAACCGTGTCTTCAATCATTGATTTGCTTCTATTCAGAAAGCGACGTTCGGAAAAATACAGCCAATAAGTACCTAGTCTCTGATTAATCTATTGAATCTGATTTAAGCTTTTGCACGGGTTCTCTTCATTTTTTATAAGAAATATGATTGGAAAGGTATTTTGCCGTCTTCAATTTCATTCCCTTTAATCCTTGAGGTAATTTAAATAAGTAGGTATCTGCTTTCCTTTGATATCTGTAGTTCTGTGGGCACAATGAGTAACAAATTGTAGGTACACCCAAGGTAAACTAAATTTCAGTAGGGACACTATCATTATTAAAAGTGAAAGGTAGGTAAAACTTACTCATCACGAAATCTCAGAAACTATAACACCTACAAACTTTAAATTTGGCAGGTAAGTTCCTTATAGGGTGTAGCCATCCGCTAAGAAAGGATTTTACGAAACTCCATCTCTAAGAGGATAAAACGCGGTCCACGCATACGAAGTCGCGGGCGGCCGCTAGTTCAGTATAATCGATATTTCAATATCTACCAGCAGGTTTCTAAACATACATTCAACAGACTGAGTCTTTAGAAGCGATATTCGCCAAAGGCCATTCTTGTAGGTGTCTGTGTGTCGTATTGAGGAGTCAGAGCGCCTGACAAGGGATTACATAAAATCCTCGTCTGCATTGATGGGGGCTACAGTTTGTACGGAGAATTCAGCGCTTGCACGGATAAAGTAAAGCGGACAAAGTGCACCATTTTTAGGGTTCCGTACGTTTAAAACTCCTCTGTCTATCTGTCTAAATAAGTTGACTGCTGAAATTGGTTCAGAAAAAGGTATTTATAATGCTTAATAAGATAATTTAAACAGAAACGAGGAGCCTCCAACGAAGGTATGATCACGAAAGTATAGTAGTTACATAGCTCAACTTGTGCGTTGGTACGGGACCCTTCATGGGTGTTCGACTCGTGCTTGGCCGGTTTTAATAGGAACAGCTTTACTCCGATCATCGTCAGACTGAGGAGGTTTTGAGGACCTAATTAGTAGCTAACGAGGAGAGTGTAATCTCCAGCCCGATTCTTATAAGCCTTTACCTGGAAAAATGGACACTTCAATAGGTACGCTTTAAGCTGCTATTGATGCAACGTGGTTCAGAATTGGAGATTTTGTATTTTCTGGCAATGATCAAAAAGAAAAGTTTTTTACTCAATCGCCGATTTACTCAATTACTGTTACACAATTGACGTAAAGTACCTACATTTTTAAGTAGGTAATGTGGAGACATTATTAGACAAAATTTCAAAATAGCTTTTATCGAAAGCTCCTTTTACACAAAATGATATAATGTAGGAACAGTAAGTCAGTACGAGTATATGGAAAGTTTTTTTTTTATGAAATTCAGACGGAAGCTTAGATAGTAAGAGCATATCAATTGTCTTTCGCATAGCAACACAAAGATCAGATCAAGTAACTCGCTCTCAGCCAAATGTAAAACCTATGCCAGCATGAGACGAAATATAACACTTTAAATACGATGCGATTTGTATTGTAACAAAATAAATGAAAGAGCCAAAGTGGGTCCATAAGGTAGCTTTTTTAAAAGCCCTAAAGTATGGTCATGTTGTTTTATTTTTTACTGTTATGAAATGGACAATACATTTTATTTTGTGCGGTATTTATTTTAATTGATAGCTTAAAGTGATCAACCCTCTTCTGTATGCTTTCCCATTGAAATGAGAGGTCTAGATTGATTGGAAACAATTATCGTGCATAAAAAAATTACAGGCGCAACTAGGAGTTGCAAGAAAAACAATGGCGAAATATTAATAATTGGACGCTACGCCTCTGAATACACAAAAAAAAATTATTTTCTCTTCGCGATCGTTTTACCTCATTAATTTTTGGATGTTATTGCTTCGAAAAACATTAATTGGTTTCAAATTAACATGTGGGGGAGGGAGGCTTCCCGAAGCTGTACGTAAAAAATTCGCATTTTCAGTAGTGAAAATAACGAAACAATAAAAGCCATATTTTTAAAGGTTTTTTTCAGTGCACTTTGTTCTTATCAAAGCTGTAAATTATAGCTGAAATTATCGACGTATTGACGTCTTTTCTAACATATTGTACAGTCAGTTTCAAAAATAGAAACTCATGAATACACCGTAAGCTTCCGATCGCGTGATCACTTGAAAGTTGGTTCACCTGTAATGCATCATTGATCAGATCAAGAGTGGACGATCGTACACAAATGCCAACATACACGACGGTATATCGAACAAGTACGAGTACCTACCTACTTTAACAACAGCCTACAAGTACACTCAAAGGCAATTGAAGCATCATCATCTTAACTGTGATGCGCTTTAATGCTTTTTCGTTTGGTCTTTTGTTTCTTACATTGTCTTTCTTGACATTAGGCCCGGTTTCCGCCAAAGCGGAGCGATGCGGAGATGATAGATGTGCGGCGAAACTTTTTCCACAAGCGGAGCGGAGATTGAGCGGAGAAGAGTGGTGCGGTGCGGAAACGAGAGATGTAAGTATGTGCTGTGCGTAGCTGTCAGCTGTCAGTTTATTGCTATCTATGAAATGGTAAGAAGCTCATTTCTTGAAATCGTATTTTGACTTAAAAGTAACACTGAATTTAATCTGGTTTACGGTCACAAGCAGTAAAATTCGTGTGGAAACCTGGAGAGATGCAGCAATTATGGACTGTAATGCAACAGCTGTCCGGCATGACTAATGGCCACAGTCAAATTAAAATGAAAAGGCATATTACCGTGTACCTACCTACCTGAATTACCAGTAAAATATCAAACGAGATTTAATACTAACTTCAAAAGTGTGTTTTTTGTAAATCTTTCAACGTAGCTTCCTTCAATCTCTTGTAACGTAGGTACCTAAGTTTTATTTTTGGTGCAAAACACTCATTTTCTAAGTTTTCTAAGTATATTATAAAATGAATCGCAAAATGTGTTGGTAAGCGCATAACTCAATAACGCCTGGAGCAATTTTACCAATTCTTTTTTTTAATGTTCGTTGAAATCCAAGGATGGTTTTTACGGCGAGAAAAAATCGAATGATTTCTGAGGAAAATTCAATCCCTAGGGTGTAAAACGGGGTCCACGCGTACGAAGTCGCGGGCGGCCGCTAGTTATATATAATTAAGATGCCACAGTTATTTCCATTTCAAAACTAATTCTAACTTGTACATTAATTTGTACGAACCGTTAGTCGCAAAGGGAGTAATTATAGTACCTACAGGTGGGAATTTCGTTATTTTGAAGTCTAAATTATTATTTTATTTTATTTTGATTTATTTGTAGTACCTACGCTATAGTGTTAATGTTTTTTTAAAGTAAATTGTGATTCATAACGCTGACTGTACTCGATAAAGTAGTTTAAAAGTCAAAGTCCAGGGCGGGGGGCGCGACAAATCAACTCAGTACTGAAAAGAAGTCGGTTAAAAAAAAGAGTCTGCTTTTGTACAGCAAACATAGTGAAGATTTCAGGCAAAACATAATGTTTTACTGATTAGTCCAGACTCCAAACAAACACGTTGTTTTCCAAGCAAAAGTAAGACTACTTTACGTCCCACTGCATGACACAGTAAGGATTGGTGAAGGGGTGAGTAAAAAGGTGTGTGATAACCTCATTTTCAAATGTTATACAACCGTTTTAAGGCTTCTGAATAGGCTTATGACTAATGCCACGTGATATTACTCGTAGCTGAGACCAAATGAGATGAGATGAGATGTTTCAACGAAAAATGCTACTAAATATGAAAGGAATGATCACATCTACTTATTCCCGGCAGATTCTTCATCTTTCGTGTTAGCAAGGCCTTAATTTGATTTATCAAGTATATTAGAGAGACTTAACCCTAACGACCCATGCAATAAAATTACAGGGTGTAATTTTAAACAGAATATACACTCAACATCAAATAAACCGCACCTTCCGCGACGCGAACTTTAAAGATTTTCTTCTGACACAATCATGTTACCCCAACAATTTTGGTGTTATTTGAAAGCCCAATAAATATCCTTAAAGAAAAAAACATTTCATTTTTAAATAAATGATTAACATATACCATAAATGTGACTTGAAAATAGATCTCACTTTGGGCTCACCTCTGGGATCAATTAGACCAATTTTTATGGTTATAAAACCAAATAAAGATCTCACGTGTCCTCTTTAACAGATGGATAGCGATTAATCCCAACTTAACAGTTTTATAGTCATAAAAAATGGCTATAGCGTAACTACTTATTTTTTGAAGAAGTTACTCTGGATCCTTCTAAAGACACATTTTTGGGGTAAAAACCTTTCCTTTAATGAAATGAAGTTTAGAACTAGGCTTTCAAATGGTACCAATATTGGTGGGAAGTGGGGATGCATACGTTTGATAAGTGCTTGTCGCGGGAGGTGCGATTTATTTGATGCCGAGTGTAGTTGGTAGATTCCCGGGGGTGACAAGCAAATTTTTGGAAATCTTTGAATGCAGTTCTATTTCATTTCAAAATAAAGGAATGATTTCTTTAAGTAAAATTGTCCATCTACAGTATTGAAAATACTTTCCCTCCAGGAGGCATTAGAAAATTCCACCATCACAATCATATCACTGCTGCAGTTATTGAGAAATTAACAATAATAATCTTAATATGAAATAATAGTAGTCTACTTAAATAGGTACATAAAATACTTACGTGGTATGCAATGTTGGTGACGTGCACCAAATCGTCGTCGGAGTACGGGAACGAGGCTTCAGGATCGAATTCGAATCGGCTCAGCAATCTGTAGCGCAGCACATCCTCCTCCATGCCTTCCACCTCTCTGCCATGATACATCCTGGGGAGCATACGTCTCTAAATAAAAAAAAATGTAAATATCTTTGGACAATTTCACACAGCGCTATCTAGCCCCAAAGTAAGCAATTAATATGCTGGTGTTATGGCTAGCTTAACGGATATACTACATATACATATTAAATACATACATAATTATACATAGTACCTAACACCCAGACCCGTCACAGAAATTAAAATTCATCATTTCAATTTCTGCCCGGCCGGGAATCGAACCCGGGACCTCTCGGCATAGTAGGTCCGTTTTAGAACTACTACACCAAACATAGAAATAAACGCAGAATTGACGGCCGATGGAGCAGCAAGGTTCTGGAGTGAAGGCCACGTACCGGAGAGCGCAGCGTAGGACGTCCAACCACAAGGTGTACCGACGACCTTAAAAAGGTAGAAGGAAAGCGCTGGATGCAAGCCGCTATTGGTAGCGGCCGATCGTTATGGAAATCATCGGGGGAGGCCTACGTTCCACTGTAGACGTAGAAGAAAAAACTGGGAAACATTATTTTTGAGCAAAGTGTATTGTGAAGACACCTTCAAAAGAGAAGATTTCTGATGGAAAGAACTCCCATATACTCTTGTATTTTTATTACAACCGTCTTGCTTCTTGTTTCCCCTGCCTACTACAAAATGTAAATGCGCGCGGTAAGCGTAGAAACAATTTTCCTGTCATTTTAGGTGCCGTGCTTGAGCGCGGCCCAGAGGCAGCATTTATCTAGCTGTGACGTCAGTGAACAAGCTAAATGCCGCCGAAGCTTGAGGTTTAGTTCAATTTCTAAGCTCCTGGATATGGTAAATCAATAGCCCAATCTTGGGAAAAATAAGACTCGTAAATTGTCAACTATGTAGTACCTACTCACTCGTTTTTCTTTAATGTATAATACTGACTGACTATGGTTAGGAGAACTCTTATGTACCTGAAAAGCAAGCTTAATTTAAAGTAGTAACTACCTTTATTGCTTTGAAATCAATATCTAGTATAAGATCGAAGCAATTAAAAGTTTCATTTCGCTCATTAGTTGAATTTCCTACACGTTTTGCTGCAACTTTCCTTTGTGTGTTTCTTAATATAATTTCTTCAGCATTCGATATATTGATACGTGATCGCATTTCTATCATGTGATATAGTTATCATCCTTAATGAAGTAGCAAACTATTAGTTGTAATGTGATATTATAATCTAATTGAATCGAAAACACAACAATAATTTTGGGTCTTAAAAAGTCAGCTATTTAAAATTACCATTTTTCTGAAATATTATTGTGTGAAATCAACCGCCTTTGCACTTTCAACAACTTACCATCAACAATATGCCAACTCGATAAACGCCGGTATACAGAAATAATTAACAGTTTCGGACATGTTTTAGCGAACACAAAACACTGCACAACAGACCGAATGTCATCCGTCCGTCTCGTTTACCCCCAGCCCAGACACCCCTGCCGGAACTCGCACTCAAAGCGAATTTTCCGGATTGTTACAGGCTTAGTGGCGATTGGTATGTAGTTATGGTCAACCTTATGGCCTGGCATTAAGGCTGAAATAAATCAAAACCCAGTGCTGTTTCAAATTTGCTAGCACCATGCTGACTGAAGTTTGATAACTCCGCATAATATCAATATAACACAATATCCCGGCACCCTTCATTTTCGCTTGTATTGTGAAGTCTGTGATAGCAAAGGGTTATTAACAGACTCATTCAGTGTAGCGGAGTTTATGAAAGCGAATGTAGCTACTCTTCAATTACGAACAAGTTAGGTATTATACTAAGGCTAGTTTGCACCGAATGTTACTTTAACTTTACCAAACGTCAAAAATCTGTCAAACTCCATAAAAAAAATAACCGGTTATCGTCGAAGTTACGGTCAAAGTTAGGTGGTGCAACTTATCCTAAGAGAAACATTGATTTTGAAAGCGTTACACAAATACTTTAAAATGCGCTCACCAATACCTATCTATTGAAATCTGACTTATTAAACAAACATTATAACCTTCATTATGCTACTAACTACATACCACATTACTCGTACAATAGCCATTATTTCAGCCAGTGCCAGTACACCGAGCACAAAATCACAGATAAAAAAACCTTTCTATTTTAGATTGACAGCGTAAAGCGAGCGATTCCAGTTCCCGCTTCTGTTACAGATCAACGACTGCTTATTCAAAGGACGTGGCGACAGTCGCGCCGAGAGAAACAATATTATGAGTACTGTCCCGAAGGATAATAAGCTGAGGGTCTACTCCTCAAACGGTTACCTCATTATATGCCAGCTCTGTCTTTCATCAACGTTGAGAGAAAGATGGATAGAGTCGAGACCGCGAAAATCATTTGGAGACTTTCAGGTATTAGGGTACTAGAGAGCAATAATGCAGTGGTATTGCTAGCTAAAAATAAGTAACAAGCAGTGATTAAATGAACCAACTGAATATTGGCTCTTGGGAGACAATCGTTTAGTCGTCTTGTATTGTCAACCTGTGCCAGCAATATCGCACGCGTACAAAATCTTGTTAGCGCCGCATTATGTTGTTGCACTCAACCGAGATCTTTCATTTTAAGGGGTTGCGTTTGGTAGAGGGTTTAATGTCATGTTGTTTCTTATGTAGAACTCTACACTGATCATTATAACCATCTGTCTTCTGTCTTTGTGATATTGAATGATTTATAGAAATAGATTTAGATTTATCGTTGCAGGTTTTATATTATTTCAGTAAAATCCATTGCAGCCACGAGGTTGCGCTGTGAGCTTGAGTTATAAGTTATTATTAAGCTCTGCCTACGGTAAAGTTTAGTAAAGTTCTTCAACTTTGTGATGTTCATGATGCCTGATAGGTATTTAGAGTCAATAATAATTTTTAATAATGTTATAAGAATACACTCGTATATTTTTTTAAATGAAGAAACCTCAAACCTCAGAGATTGGTGTTTTCGTGAATTTGTAAATTACGTAGTTTCACGTTACTTAGTTTAGAATTAACCTACTAAGTATTATTTATAAGTAAGTGCCTGTCGACATGAGTTAAGAAATTATAGCTTTAATTAATACCTAAATAATAACTGTTGTGTCCTGTTGTATCTTTTATGCTTCTGGAAGAAAAAAATCTGGTTCTGCGTAGGACGTCCACCCAAAAGGTGGACCGTCGACCTCATAAAGGTAGCGGGAAGGGGCTGGATGCAGGCCGCCTCCAACCGACCATTGTGGAAATCATCGGGGTAGGCCTATGTTCAGCGGTGGACGTCCTATGGTTGAAAATGATGATGATGGTGATGATGAATTTCGTGGTTAATTTCAAACTTACTTATAAGTATACGGCCCCACTTCTGTCAACTCCGGCACAGCTCCTTCGAGAACCTCCTCGGCGTTGCTGATGTTGAACAGCCTGATGCTGAAGCTTAGAGGCATGGGCAGTTGCTTGAACCTCTCGAGCTGTTCTGTGTCGTTCAGCAGTATCACCTCCTGAGATATAGGAATGAATGAAAATGATACGGCGTACGGGAAAACGCAGCGTGGGACCCACAAGGTGGACCGACGTCATCACTAAGGTAGCAGGAACGCGCTGGACGCAGGCCGCTACCAACCTGGCAACATGGAAAGCATTGGGGGAGGCCTATGTTCAGCAGTGGACGATGGCTGAGATAGGAATTAAGTCCATGGTTGAGTTGAGTTAAGATTAATAGCAATGTACAGCAAGTCAGATACGCATTTCGCCAGAAAGGATACAAAATAAGTAACAAGTGCAGAGGCTTTTTACATAGATTAGGCAAATAATTTAGGTTTTTGATTCGCAATGCATAAGTTGTGTTAAAATAAATATTTGATCATGGGGGTCTCAAAACTACCACACTATGATGTCTATGATCAACATACTCTAGTTACCAATATTTTTAATAAACCGTAGGGATTAAAGCAGTAAGTATGAAGTGTATCACGGTGCAAAATAAAATTATACATTTTTCCAATTACGAGTACTGTAACTAGTAATAATGCTAATATGCATTAAGCTTGATACAGCCTTGTAGATGCTGCTTATAAAGGACTAGATTTATCATTCGAGTAGGTAATTAATGACAACTTTTTTAAGCTGCAAGTCAGCGAACGAGTAGTAGTATGTTGCGATTACGGTTGTCTTAATAATTTAATTTAGTTTATGGCAGTTCCATACTTACGTTAATAATACCATTTTCTACGATGCCGGGTATGACCAAAAACCCAACAATGCTGCTGGCGATCACTAGAGCTGCCCCCAACACCAGCGTCGTAACACCACAAACCATTCCACTGCACATTTTTATTAAATTATTTATTAATTAATTAATTAATCAGCTACCACCACACGTGAACTTAAACCTAATGAAATTAATGATAAGTAGCATTGCGGGTGTTTACGATACCGATAATTTTAATCTCGCTGAATCTTTACTAATTCGTATAAAATGATAACAGGTGTTTAATTGGATTTATGTTTATTTTTATTACTTGGTAAGTAGGAAAGTCACGTTCGTAAAAATGAAGATAGTTACACTAAAGTACGTAATAGTTATTTTCTTATGACTTGATGATAAATTGAGCTCTTTGTTCTTATTATTAAAGTTAGTTACGTAGCTTTTTGCGTTATCTTCTCATTACTGCACAAAAAATAGGTAGCTACATAATACAAAATAGATTACAGTTTAAATTGCATAATTTTCCTCATGATAACATCAAAAAGAATTTGATGAGAATGAAGATCAAAAAGGATTCACTGATTTATTGGGAACTGTAGAACAATTAATTCGATCGAAGAATTAAGATAATGCAGTTATGCAACATGTAGTAGCTCATGATAACGACACTAAATACTGTAATCAGTACAACGATTTACGATTTGCGAATGCGTATTGAAACCAATTTGATAGTAATTTAAACTTCAATTATTGCACGAGTACAAATTACAATCACAATGGTGGCGAATCAACGATTAGGGTGAATATCCCAAACACGTTTTTTACGCGGCGGAGCTGAGAATCGATGGGAGAAATGTAACTAGAGCGATGATTTTTTTTCTGTATATAGTTTATACAGCGTTTTACACGATAGCAAAGTCTTCAGGACAATAGGTAGTTATTTTATGTACTAAAAAAATTTTCAAAGACCCAAAATCTAATAGCGGTGGCGCGTCCTAACTCTATTTCTACTCATAAATTGTGTTATTCCTTCTTTCTCGGGGATTCTAGTAATTTAAAAATAGTATAGCCATAAAATACATTAAATAAGACTTCCAAATGATATGAAAGAAATGTGATATTTCATATTTTAAGTGTTTTAAATAGCCTTTCAAAACTGTCCCACGAAAAAAAGCAATTACAGTGGCTCAATTTCGACACTCTCTTACTTCTCCAAAGAAGCTTTGAGAGACGTAGAGTTCTTCTTCCCTGCATCACTCAACTGTGTCCTCCTGATCGGGCTATAAAGACTTGCGACTTGTGGTATTGTTTTTCCAGCAGACCCGTAAATATTAGTATCAGCGGCACAGGAATACAAAATTTTTCAATTTCGCTGGCAAGTGTATGAGTGAAAGCTACTTACTTAGATGCTAAACGATTCTTTAACATGATTAAAGTTTGGTGTTTTGTTGTATCTGCATACAGAAATTATTGATCAGAATTATAGTTTTCTTTATAATTTGAATTTTGTAACAGTTTTTCAATTCCGGTGGCGCAATTTCGGTGGCTCCGGTGGCGAATCTATTGCCGGAATTGGTCTTATTGGCTCTGGAGCATTGTACCTAGGTCTACTAAGGTCTCAGTCATAACTACAATATCGTCAGTGAATCGAAGTTGTGTGATGTACTCGCCGTATCTTGATACTGAGCTCGGTCTAGCTCAGAAGCTTGAAAACCTCTAAGTGGGAGGTAGTGAAGACTTTAAGAGATTATGGTGTCTCCAACTCTGAACCCTCGCAGCAATCAGATAAGTTTCGAGTTCTGATCTTGGGGGAGGGCTGATATGATGAAGTTTTCATACAAATACTTCAGAAGTTGCATGTATCGACAGTCAATTTGACGCCATTAAAGAGACTGTAGCACAGCCCAGGTCTTGACCGAATCGAAGAAGGTACAAAAAGGCCAATAATAATGACTGATTATAGTCCTCAGTCTTCTGCATAATTTGACGCAGCATTAAATATGTACGTAGTATTACAAACGTCTTTTCGAAAATGAGGTTGTCTGGGAGACTGGATGTTTCAGGAAAAAGCTGCCTCACCTGACTCTGGACCATCGCCAACGTCCATTCCATTCCAGTCTCTAGCACCACCACCATGTCTTATTTTTTGGTTTATCGACCAATAAACATGGTGGTATTTAAGAGAACTTTAGTACTAGCATTCCATCTGATTTCATAAGCTCAGTTGTGATTTCATTATCTCCTGGTACATACCTTGTTGTTTTTAATAGGGCATTCTAATCTCACTCAAGCTAAAGTCTAGGATATCTTCGCTAAAGTGTCGGAATAATCTCGATCTTCAGCCTAATTACTAGTAGTGCTTCTTAATCTCTCCTAGCAGCTTAGGCATTTACCAAAATGGTTCTGCTATCCTCGTTATTCATGTTGGTATATTCAATTTGGTCCTCGCAAATACATACTTTCGATTTATTACAAAAAAATCGTCTCTATAATACACTTTGTATCAGCGTGAGGACTTGGATAGCTATTTATACATCGATACTAAGCAGAATCTTAAAAACAGATGAGAATAGTCCTGAAACAGCTAAAATTTCCCTAGTCTCGTAGGTTGCAATCTATTCTGCCACTCGAGATGAAAATTCGTGGGGCTTTGGAGCTGGATTGGCACTGGTCGTGGCTTAGGCTTCATCAGTCGACAGCTTTTGAGCATCTTTTATTCGGCATTCTTCTATTTCGGTGATGACTTCTTCTTCTTCCTCGGTCCCTCACTGATGAGGATCGCAACCGCAGATAGTGTTCCTTCATAGACTGCGGTCATAAGCTGTGTGGTGATCGGAGAATGCAAATGTGATTAAATTGCCTGTTCGTCTAAAAATGATTACTACATTTTGATTTTTGCAGTACTATTAGGGTGCAGCTCAGTACGCTTTTACAGTTCTGGCATCTTTTGCTAGGCCTTCTCTCTCTATGAGGCTGGCTGGATTTAGTCCTCCGTTTCTTAATTGTACTACTTTCATCTAGCTCATTGTCGCTAGGTTTGCATAGTTTTCCGTTAAATTACCCTGTCACAAATATGTAATGTGTTAGTTCAGTAGCTGGTATAGATCTAGAAATATCTTCATACTTAATCTCCAGTTCGCATGGTCTTTAGCGAATAATTAGTTGCGTAATTCTGAGTATAGGATAGGTATGATACCATCATGAAAACTTGGCTAGCCTGGACCAATATTTTTACTTATGGAAGATAAACCTAACACCAACCTGGGGCAGTTGGTCGCCCTCCCGGGACTAGAGTTGGTTTCTGGGTTTGAGGGTCATGTATGATGTCTTTGTGATGACTCTAGAATAACGGGGCTGTTGGCGGCTAGAGCCAGAAAGTTTTGGATTTGTTCTCTATGGAGGGATTTTGCCGTTATCACCATGCTTAGCAGGCTGGTTGGTAGTTCCAGTATGGTAGTATAATACCCGGAAAGATGCTGCAGCCCACCCTCCAGTATTTTGATTCCTTAGTCGGCTATTACGACTCACGTGTGAAGATTTGATGCTTTTTTAAAAAAAATATTCAGGCCTGTGTTGGGACCCTAGTCCTAGCCTGAATATTTTTTTTAATTATAAACATCTTTACTGGATAATAATACTTATCCCTTAAATGGNTTAATTGATTACAAATAAATTAGTAATTTGAGACAATCATCCGTAACATTCCGAAGTCCGCTGTATAAATAAATTTCGGTGGATTGGTTCTTAATTCCGGTGGCTCAAATACAATTTCGGTGGCTCTTGATAATTTCAAATTGACATATCTCGAGAACTATTAATAATATTTAGATCTCTACCATATCATTGAATAATACAAGTTATTTACTATTATTTTTGCCACAAAAAAGTTTTGGAAAGTGGAAATTAAAATTCGCCACCGGAATTAGGCAAAAAACGAGTTTGTTGATATTCACCCATTAACCAAAATTAATTTTGTTGCGCGCCGCACGCGCTTGGGAGATTCCCCGGGGCCCGGGATTTGACACCAACAATTAAAATTAAATTATCTACTGAAAGCCCGTGGCCTGTGGCATTCATTTCAGTAATCACTTGGATAAAAGTAATAATGGTCTCCTTTCAAGTTGGAAAGGTACGAGCATTATGGTATGAAATTGAATAAAATATTTATAACGGTTTATATTTTTCTATTGAAATACCTAGTTTTAAGTGAAATAATAGAAAAAATAAACCTGTTCTACAATAACAACCCCCCTACATCTGCGTTATCGCCGCGTAATGCATGTGGGACATTTATAAAAATAAAAAATGTTATACCTAGTTGAATAGTTTTTTTTTTTATAAAATAACTAATTTATGGAATTAAGTACATAAAATTTGGAATTTGTGATATTTTTTTTGCTGTATTCCACAGAATGAAGTTTTTGAGAATAAATGCAAATTACGGTTACTTTGAATATAAACATGTAATCGGAGGCTTTACATAGCAAAAATAAAATTTTTACTCGTGTTCCTCGCGCCATTATCCGTTCAAACAAGCGGGCATCCCCTCTAAAACGTTTTGATCCTTTAATTCCTTTTCATTGAGGGTAGGATTTGAACCAGAATGCTATGCATTTATTGCATTATGCAAATATTGTTTTGCCTTTACGATAGGTACTTATTTGAGAACAGGTATTTTAATTAGTTTTGCAAAACTATACACAATACGCGGGTTAACCGCGTCGAGTTGGTCTGATCATGGCATGTCAGTGATGTCCGCACGAAATCCCACTCCAAACTGAATCGAAACTGGCCACAAATTATGCAGTTAGCACCCAACAGAGCCAATGCATATTCGCATTTTGTTTCGGCAAATAACAAAGAATCAATTTTATTTGTGGCGGTCTAAAGAGACCAAGCAGTCAGTGGAGGGTTTGTTCGTTTCTTAAGATTAAAATAATGCTAGTATATTCATTACTTTCATTGTTTATCTTGATTAGTTACTTCTATGCATGTCATCAATTTTTAATTGTTGATACCTACGATGATACTGCTAGAAGAATTGGGTATTTGCCACCACTCCCCAATAATTCTAAAGCACAACTTCATTGTGGTCTTAAAAACTTAATTAATTTTAAATTATTCGTACCTGTAAGTTAAGATTTTTGGTTGCATTGTAATTGACGCTTGAGAGGCCATTGGGTACTACTAGTACCCAAAAATGTATGAACTAGTATACCTACTCATGGTCGCTCAAGGGGAAAAAAAGCGAAAAAGTAGTTTAATTGAGTTGACAAAGTAGTGACGTCACTGGCTAGTATTGCCATACTTATGGTAGAGAGCTTCTCGTTTTAACAGCTTTAAAAAGTACGTCAATTGATTATTATTGGTGGCAAATACCCTATTTTATGAGTTTCAAGTATTAATTTCAATGATTACTGCCTGCAACTTAGCGAGGAGTCTCTTTCACACCTTCTACATGTCAAAAAATCTTTGCTAGCGGAATTAAAATAATATTCTACGTTTGTCCAAGCTAAGACTTGTTTTTCAATTTACTGTTTCACTGAAAAAGAAACCTGCAATGCAATTTAGCAATTATCGAAACGTTCAAATGCAAGATACAAACTTGACTTTTAAATTTTCACTGTGCTTGCCTTTGCATTTCTTGTTGTAGGTACGAGTATTTTAACAGTTTAATTGAGGTGATTTTGATTGGTGTGACTGTTTGGAAGAAAGGTCGAATTGTAGTCTGTCTAATTGCCTTTTCTCGATGTAAAGTTTTGATAATTTTAATGACAATACCTACAACATTTTGCTTTTTCATAACTGATGAATCCTGGGTCACTCAATATGATTTAGAATTTATTTTACATACTAAGAAAAGAAAATTTTATCATTATAACACTTATGACTACCTACGAGTCAACTACGACGTAGATTCGACTACGAAGCATCTACGTCGTAGCGACAAGTAAATTACTACGAAATTCTGTAGTTTCAGAATCTTACTTTTTCCGCGGTTTTAGGGCTATATTTCACCGGGACACCATGGCAGCGCAACCAGTCGCCGGCTACCAACAAAATGTAAACAATTACCTTAAAAATAATGACATCGGTCTTAATAGGAATTTGATTTTAAAAAATTACACTTAATATTGTGTGGTTGGCATACATTTAGTATGGAAGCCGGAAACATTGAATTTTCGGATAGATCCAATTTATTCTGTAACCTGTTATTGGTGCCGTTTGAAAGAGCTCGTAAAGCACTTTCAGGATCAGGAACCAGTTTTTCGATATCTTGTATGGTTTAGAAATAATCGAGTGAGATCACTTATCGTTTCCACCCTGTATAGTAGACCGTTTGGTACTTTTCCTAAGCATGTTACGTTTGCATAATGATGTTATTTGCATAATTTTCTGTTGTAACATTTGTTAGATCATAGTCCAAAATGTACATTTATTTTGTGTGAAATATTTTTCAGCGAAGGGGGGCGGGTGGCTGCAGCCATTGCTGTGTAAAGGTGGGGGGCAGGAAAATTCTGCGAAAAGGGGGTTGATGCGTTTCTGTAGTGCGGGTAGGCGTGGTCAACATGATGAAGGGGCAGGCTTCACTTCTATGACGTCAGTGATGGAGGCTGTACATAGCACGCACGCACACACGGACAATAGGTAACGCCGCCATTATTTTATTCAGCGAACTACCTATATTCCGAATGTAGGTTATGCCGGGATTCGTAAGTCTTACATAACAGTTATTTAGGATTTTTAAGGTGAGGCGGGCTATATTTTTTTTCCTAGATTAGTCACAACACAACTTAGCACCTACACTTATTGTCAAACGTTACTCAACATTATTTTTTCTAGGTAAAATTAAAAGTTTGTTTAAAATCTCATTGTGTAATTTAACAGGATGAAAGATTACAGCAAGTTGTTTAACAGTTAGGAAGAGGGTCTATGAAAGTGTCAGTACAATAATTTTTAACTTGACTGCTGCTAAAATTTAAGTCATCATCATCGTTTCAGACACAGAACGTCCACTGCTGAACACAGGCTTGCATCCCCCAATGATTTCCACATCACCCGTTTGGTAGCGGCCTGCCTGCATTCAGCACCTTTCTGCTACCTAGAGGTCGTCGGTCCACCTTGTGGGTGGACGTCCCACGCTGCTCCTTTACATGGCGTGCATTCCAGAACTGCCCTTTCGGCGTACATCACATCACCTATCTGTGATTAGTAGGATTTAAGATAGCCATACTACTCGTGCGGTACTGCGTCTTTCCGTTCTATACATGGCCAGAACGCACCCATAGGAAACTGCTCGTGTATATTTTGTAGTGCCCGTTTGTAAATCTGTGACTCCAAACTATACACGAATTTTGCGTACTGATCATGTATAGTTTGGAAGAGCTTAGTAAAAAAAGTCATATCCAAACTATACTCGATTAGTTTCTACTACACCACTTACACTTGACTAGAGTGTGTTTAGTTGATATTGATTTAGTAAAACATGGAATTATATTTAAAATTACATTTATTCGATATTATTACACATATTATTATTATTTTTTATTATTATTATTTTACTGAATCTATAATAAATCTAGATTTTTAACACTATTGTACCTAAGTGGTATTTGAAATTAAATTGATTAGGTAGATTTCAAATTAAATAACAATTATTAGTGTAATCATAAATTCATTTAAAATGAGAGAGAGTGAGAGAAGAAAGTTCAATTAATACATTATGCGAGACTTTAAATGCTAGGTTTGTATTATCGGCCGTTTGGTGTAGTGGTTCGAAACGGACTACTATTCCGGAGGTAGCGGGTTCGATTCCCGCACAGTACAAACATTTGTGTGCATGAACATATTTGTTTGTATTGGACTGGGTGTTTTCTATGTATAGTAAACTCGTGTCATATAAATTCTAGTGAACGAAACATATACCGAATTTAGGTCATGAGAAACTTAAATAAATGCATTATTTGTTTCATAACTTACATTTAAATTATCATAAATAATTATTTAAAAACCAAGCATCAAAATGTTATCCATAATATCCTTGAATCGGTAGTGTTACGAAATAGGGGACACCCGAAAAATAATATGTACGCTATTTCGTGAGTCAATTAATCGCAATTTTAAAGGAATTCTACGTTTTCATATAACTTTTTTCTAAGCCAAATCAATTGTCAAGGAACACATGAAACCACTATTACAAGTTTTATTTAAATGGACGTTCCTTCGCCTTTTTATAAGCTTAAGAAGTTGGAGCGCTAACCTTACGGTGAGAGCAACCTTTGCAAGCCGCTCGGCTGTTTTTGGCTCTCTGAGAGTTTGAAGCTTCGTATTGCTCTCATTTTTGGCGCCACAATGTTGGTACTTGGTTTTTTAGATAGCTTAAATAATAGAGTTTTTGTAGTAATGAAGAATTTTTATAAATAATATTCCATTTGCTTATTATTTGAGCTAGAAAAAAAACTTACGAACTTACGTACTATCACGAACTAGTATCTAGCCGTTTACCTTATTCCGGAGACTACTATTCAAACATTTGTGTGCATGAACATATTTGTTTGTATTGGACTGGGTATTTTCTATGTATAGTAAGTATGTATTTACAAAAAAAAAGTATTTAAGCATGTATGTTTATGTAGAAGCGCAGTGTAAAATGTCTAAGGATATTTATTTATTTTATTTATTAACTTTTATCTCAAGAACAAAATCATTTTGACATATTTCCATACCTACATAATTCTTAATTTAAGAGTTATTCGAGAATTGGTGAAAATTAAATATCAGCCGCAAAACAAATATCTTTTCTATGGCAGAATACGTGTAGAAAGATGATTCAATATTTAAAGTAGACACGCAGGTATGAATTAATAGGTATGTAATAGTAAGAGAGGTCAATAAGACAAAATGACTAGCATGCAACTACTCGCGTATAAATTGTAATCACGCACTTATTACAATACATACCTACATGATTAGTCCGTATGCGTACTGGCGATGTATATTTTGGAGTAAGATAATTGACCCAAGTCACTACAAAGTATACGCGAGCAGTACGCAGCATATGCGTACTGGTCGTGTATAGTTTGGAGGAGCTTAGTAAAAAAAGTCATCTCCAAACTATACTCGATTAGTTTGCCTTGCGTTCTGGCTATGTATAGAACGGAAAGACGCTGCGGTACTTATGACATTAATTTTGAACGAGAACTAATATCACATTATGTACCTACAGGATCCAGCCAGTAATGCATTAATTGTTAAGTAATTTTATTTAACTAGGCTGGGTTGCACCAACTTACTTTAACTTTGACAAACGTCAAAAATCTGTCAAACACCATACAAAAAGCACCGGTTATCGTTATAGTTACGGTCAAAGTAAGGTGTGCAACCCAGCCTTAAAGTATATTTCTGCGGCCCTCCAGTCTATTACTACTTACCTATTACCTTAGTTATTTGGATTAGTCCGGACAGACAGATCAGTCAGACAGTCCTATACGTAAGTCTTATACCTACAAAATATCACTCGAATGTAAGATGGTAGTAGCAAAAGCGGACTTAGAAGTTCCACGACCAACCAAAATGAGCAGAAAACTGCTCTTACTGGGAACCGAACCCGGGATATCTGGAACCGAGACAGAAACCACTGAACAACAGAGGCGGTTTAACGAATACTTATCCATTCTGAGGCTGATTGATCCTAGGTGTACCTATGTATGTAAATGTTACAGTCAAAACCAATGCCTTTGGTCAATATCACTTGCGACTGATTTTTCCAGTCAAAAGTTGTTTTGAGTGATTAATAGGTACTTATGAGTTTTGATTGTAACATTATACAACACGAACTATCTGACGCCGACTATGGTCAGCGTACAATATTTCATGACTCCCAGAGTGGCCAAGAAGTTGACAACACAACCTGTGTGTCACGAACTATGTATTTATTTGACGCTAACTGTTCCTACCTGCCTAATTATGAAGGACAATCATAAAACAGGCATGCGAGTCTAGGTAGTTAAGCTCATTTTGTTATAACATTTTTCCTCTGATTCCATTGAGTCCGTAATGCCATACAGATGGGTCATGCGTGATCCGGGCCTGTAGGATAGTCCAATTACGGATTACGGGTAACGTATAATCTCGGTTGCGAAATGTCGAATGGCTGATAGCCGGAGAAATTGAATTGCATCAGATAAGTTCATGACATGTGATGAATTGAATATGCATAGCCAGGGTGGACACGGGACAGCGACTAATCTAGTTATTCTATGATTCGCCGTACGCGTGGACTGTACCTACCAAATACTTAGGCTGTGACGTTACACGGTTTGCCCTTTAACAGTAAATTAGGTTAATTACGCTCAGAAGTGATCTATTTGATTTAGGGTAGATTCCACCAAACAAGAGTAAATATTACTAATCTCAGAATTTAATCTAAGTTTAGAATTTCAGTCAGTTTTGACATATTTCCCATACTGAAACTGTCCATGTGCCAGTTATACGGGTTATACATACCAACCAGGAGTTATTCTCGGATAAAAGTTTGGTCGAATAGGGCCTTAGTGGCTTAAAGGGGACACCAAAGAATTACCGTAATGGTTTCGTTTCCTAGGCTTGCAAAGTGGTAGGCATACGGGTTAATACTGGGACGTGTAAAAGTGCTTTTTATAAGCCTACTAGCTGACCCGGCGAACTTTGTTTCGCATTAATGGCAATAAATAAGCAGACTTTTTTTTAATTTCGAACGGGATAAAAAGTATCCTATGTCCTTCTCCTGGCTCTAAACTACCTCCCTGACAATTTTCAGCTAAATCGGTTCAGCCGTTCTTGAGTTATAAGCGAAGTAACTAACACGACTTTCTTTTATATATAGACTAGCTGACCCGGCGAACTTTGTTCCGCCTTAATGGCAATAAATAACGGGATAAAAAGTATCCTATGTCCTTCTCCTGGCTCTAAACTACCACCCTGACAATTTTCAGCTAAATCAGTTCAGCCGTTCTTGAGTTATAACTGGAGTAACTAACACGACTTTCTTTTATATAATAGAAGTAGATTTGCAAAAATAAACGAGTTTTATGAGTTTTTTTTACGCCTCTTAGCTTCCACCAAGGCGAAGCGGTGCGGAGCGGAGCAGAGAAGCGTTTTTAATAACTAATCAGATTCCATTATTTGCACATCTCCAAAATTCTCCACTAGCCCACTCCTTTCTGCTTCGATGGAAACGGATCGAGCGGAGACGAGCGGAAAAGTGGACTTGTTTTTTATAGAATCTGACAGCGGCGGCGGCGCGGCACGTCGCAGTGCAGCGCGGTACGGAGCTATGCGGAGCATAACGGAGTTTCATAGATAGCAACGACTGACAGCTGACAGCTACGAACAGTGGGTCTAGACAAAGTGCAAATTATAATCGCAAACCAGTCGAAAAGTGGTCGAAAAGCCCCTTTTTTGTATGGAGTTTTGACGGATTCGATTTTCGATTCGATCAAAAAGTGCGTTTTGTCTAGGGGGGCAGCTCACACATCTCCTTTCGTCTCGTCTCCGCTCCGCTTTGGTGGAAATGTGGAAATAGCCTGCCAGCTTCACCATCTGGTCCGATCCTGCGCTGCCCGCATCTAGGCACCTCCCGCGACCTTCACCAGATCATCAGTCTATCTAACTGGGGGCCTGCCCACACTACGTCTTGTGGCCCGTGGTCGCCACTCGAGAACTCAGTGCTCTCTCTGCCCCAGCGGGCCGTCAGCTCTGCTACTGTCGGTCACTTTGGTACTCCTGGCTCATTTTTGATTCGATCACGCAGGGAAGCTCCGAGCATAGCACGCTTCTTCGCCCTTTGGGTACTTAGGGAAACCACTACGGTATTAGTGGTACTTAAGTAAAACTCATGATTTTTTAAAGATCAGTCGATTTATTACTTACTATTATGTATCATAGTCATAGTACAATACAGTATTATCTGTGTGGTATACCTACCTTGTAATGAGTATTAATAATACACGACAGTATAGTTTAAAGACACTCCTGCCCCCGCTGAATATACGCCTCCAGTCCTTCATCCACTGTCAGTAACCTCACCATCAGTCATCGAATGCAATGTTTGGCAACCTAATGTATTATAATCATTTACGAACGTTGGATCTATAAAAGTGGAACGTGTTGTGTGCTACGCCCGGTTTCCACCAAGACACCATTTAAACCTAATTAGAGGGTTTGTGTTGAAAAAAAAGACTGATTTTTTGGGACACCCTAATGGAAACGTCTAGGAACCAAAATAAAAGACTTAATTTCCAGATGTAATTTATTCAAGGGTCTTATAGCCTGTCCTAATTGACTGTAAAGATTTAACAATAAATGCAGTTACCACATTGAAACATAAATGGGTGCACAGGTGTTACATCTAGTTAATTACACACAATCAGTCAATTTTATTATGAGACGGCTTGATCACTACCTGCGACACAGGACTCCTACGTAATATCGTAAGTACTATGCAAACTTATAACAAGTAAAATAAAGAACAAATAGATTAAAAAAAAACGTTCCACATGATTTTAATGTCAAATAAAAAAGAGGTAGGTATACCTTAGGATTAACTAATTGTACAAATTGCTGTTCTGTGTCGAAGATGTCAAACGTCGCCGTATCATACAGTTCCCTAACTTTTCTTTCAACTTTCCTTACATTACCTAGGAATTCCGATGTCGAGTGTGGTTCGGTATACCTTCCATTAAGACCACGCGCTCGACTTCGGAGACCGAGGTCACCATCACCAGCACAATCGACTGAGATCACTTCATTACAAGTTTATATTGGCCTTAAACTAGGTTATCTTAAAATAATATCCTTTAAATTCGATTGCAGATTGGACTGACTTTAAAACACACGTGTGTTCATAATTTTGGCACTATTCATAACAGTCTTGTGGTCATTTTGATATGAGTTTAGGAGACGAGCGTTTTGCAAAAATTGAAGACGAGATATATCACTACGGTACATTTATTTTCCATCTCCCATTGAAAAGTTAAACCTAAACTAACTCAGCAAGGGACCCGACACTGCATGTAACTGTTGTTTTTAAATAAGTACATACATATGTAATGTAATGATGAATGAACAACAGTGTCGAATGCCTCGCTGAAGTCAGTGTAAACTGCATCGATTTGAACTCCAGCGTCAATGGCACCCTCAGTGTCAAAAGTAACTGGTATAACTGCCATGAGCGGCAAGAGAAGATACGTGAAATTATTCGATCTTTTTAATATTTGGGAACAACTTTTCTAAACTATTAATAGAAAACCTAAGAACCATAACACAAACACATTTTTTTAAAATATGACATTGCATTGAAAAAAAATAAGATTTGATCTCTAACGAGAAAAATTATACGATATGTATGTGTTGAATGACATTAATAAGTTAAACTAAATAGATATCATAGGTATATCAGACAAGTTAAACTAAATCCAATCTGCAATCGAACTGTAAATAATCATACAACACAGCAATATCTCCGTACATTTTATTGGGACGAGAATGATTTTTTAAAAGTTTAAAAACAAATTACTTTATTTACATCACGAGTCGTCTGTCGTCTCGTTCTATTTTTCAGAAGCAGTGGTGAAGTTAAAATATTAACAAATGTTGTTCGCGCTTTACTTTATTTTTAAAAGCTTCACTGCTCAATGACAAACTATCAGTTTTTAGTCGGAAAAGAATAAACAACTTATTCATTTTGTGCCAAGACTTGCTTGAAAATCTTTTCTCGTTTTAAATATATCAGTGTGCCTACCATGAGTTTACGTTAGGTGTGCTCGCTAGCGACTGCGTAAAAAAATGACATTTAAATGTATGACATATTGTGCAGCGCCCCTAGTGGCTACTTTCAAGAAATATGATCTTCATAGAATTTTTTGACGTATTCGCTAGCGAGCTCACCTAACGTAAACTCATGGTAGGCACACAGAATAGCAAGTGCAGCGAAATTATGGGTATTTTTTCAGTCAAGATTCTATTAACTATCAAGATTCTATTCTGTATGAAAAGTCGTTTTCTTACTGAAAAAATTGCAGACTAGGTTCTAAACGACTACAGAGATATTGCAGTGTCACTATGATGCTTCAATGCGCACTAAAAAAAATCCCAACATTTTATTTAAAAATGTATATCAACGTAAATATACATTGTTAAGAGTTAGTGATGAATCATTCATCACTTTTAAAATGTAAAAAAGTAACCTCTTACAATGTAGCTTAAACTAAACCAAAATGTAAAAAAATATAAGACTTTAAACTTAATTAAATTATTATACGCTAAAAAGACGGCACTAATTGGATAATTTGTGCATGAATACAAAAGGTGATTTTATGATCCTAACTGTACTCTTATACATCGCACCATTTTCTACCCGCATGCTAAGTACTTTGTGTAGAAAAACAAAGTGTATAATAATTTTGTTGCCATCATAAACTGAATTAAACACAGTGAAAATTATTAAAATGTTGAAGACGCGACGGCGCGGCGATTCATTTACGGGAGGCGTAAAGTAACTATTTCACTTCTAATATTACAAGGGATCACTCGTATAAACTAAGCGGTAGATAATATTTAATATCTATATTATGGACATTGAATTCTTATATGAAGCTTCACAAATAGGAAATATATTTTATTTGAGATTGTATGAAAATTATTCGCACATCGATATAAGCGTGAATTGAATACATCCAACTTAAGATACAATATTTGCTAAGAAATGTTTCCTATTGTACAACATGTATGGTATTTAGTTTAGCAAACAAAAAAGTAATAGGCTTTTTCTATGAAATTATGCGTAAGTGGACAAATTATCACGAGTGAATTCCAATGAAAATTAAATATTTAAGGAACAGATAGCTTTGGTATGAAGCACTTCTTACTTTAATTAAACAGCAAGAATATTGAATATTTAAATTTACATTCAACACCAATATTAAGGATATAATGTAAGTATATGAATTACACCTATATTGTTAAGACCATGAACTGACGAAAAAATTACACATTGAAATTTAGTGCGAGACATGATTAATATAATTAATAATTTTAAAAAGAATCGTCCAAAATACAGTTCACAGAAATGTAATAAATAGCTGTATTTTTGTAATCCAATAATCAGACGATAAAGATTACTTAGATTATAGGCCAGTTAATGTTAATTATCAAGTTATACAAGACTACGTGAAACAAGTTCACATATTTCTTGTCGCACAGGTGGTGCCGCAGTAGTGGAAAGAGGAACAAGAGTGGTTAACAAATGCAGTCAGCGACGTCAAAACAGACTAGCGAGGCGCTGGGTGCTTGCGTTCTACTCACTGTTGTATTCATCAAGACGTAGTGTCTTTATTCGCTCAAGAAATCTATTCACTACTTTTCATCTTACCACTATGCCCCTTATCCTAACATCGAACATAGAACAATATTTATATTACTAAAGACCATGCATACATTCCTTCGATTAGATAAAACATTCACTATAAGTTAAGTCTCGATAAAATTAGTCGTTGGTGCCGCGAATCAATTTCAACTTTTTTGTGAACCGAAATTCATACATTTTGATAGGTAATTTTGTCTCTAAAATCTAGCAGCACCAACGCAAGTGATACAGTCGTCGAAAGTCTTCGCATCTTTTTATTGTCCGAATATGTTGAATCAATGAAAGCCTAAAATTGGTTCTTATTTATTTGGGCACAATCCCGGGCTCTTCAGTCTTACGTCTGTTGAGCCGTAACTCTAATTACGACCCACAAGTCTTGAAAGGGGGTTCGCACAGTAGATACAATGCCTGTATACAGGGTGGAATTTTGTAATGCCACCTGGAGGGAAAGTACTCTTAATACTGTAGATAGAAGATTTTACTGAAAGAAAACATTCCTTTATTTTTGAAAAGAAAGAGAACTGCATTCAAAGGTTTTTGAAAATTTTTAGAAAATTCTCTTTACCATACAATTTTCTGTACATAATGAAAATAACTCAAGATTTCATGGTTTTCCTTTCATTTGATTTATCAAGTTTGATGAAGAGATTTCATCCTTATACTTAACCCTAACGATCGATGCAATAAAAATACAGGGTGTAATTTTTAACAAATTTTAGTGGTTCGATTCCCGGGTGTGGCAAACAAATTTTTAGAAATCTTTGAATGCAATTCTATTTCTTTTCAAAAATAAAGGAATGTTTCCTTTGAGTAAAATTTTCTATCTACAGTATTAAGAGTACTTTCCCTCCAGGTGGCATTACAAAATTCCACCCTGTATATACCCGTGTGTTTCCTGGCAATTTGTCTAAGCCGAGTATTAAACGATACACGCGCGGTGTACGCATGGAGCGACGTCGCGTTGCATACGAGCTCCAAATTTTTTACACTAATAATTTCGTCTTCTTCCTGACTCATCCGCAAACAAAAGATGCCCAATCAGACTCCGTTACAAAGAATTTTCAAGTAAAGAAGTTCTAATGAAAATTTTATTTTCATAATATTCAAATAACATTATGGACAACAGGTAATAATCAATAGAATTCCAAAGTACGTTTTTAATACGATCTAAAATGTTTTTGTTACCGAAATCGTTATAACAGAGTCCGCTTAAACTATTTTACAACTATCAAGGAACTACATCACGCAATAATTAAATTGGATGAAGTATGTACACATTCAATCCATATTTCTGTTGCGTCGTGTTTTTTTTTTAAGAGTTTTATCTTTTTTCACATTTATTATCTTCTAAGTGCTATACATACAGATGTGTCTCAATCAAGAATGATCTATTTATATTATGATGGCTTGCCTGCGACATCCATTCTAGGATTGGCCACCGTGAATACGGAACCCTAAAAATGGGGTAATAAGAATTAGTCATTATGACTAATAAAAGCATTTAAAAACCATGGTGTTAAACGTGAGTGAGACGGAAATATCGTTTATTTTAACGATTCAATTTGGGAGTAAGACACATCTGATAAAATCAGGAAAATATTTACACAGTTAATAGTTGTGTACGCTCCATACTGTACAATACGGAACTCGAACACAAATCTTATCCAGCGCGTCCCCTAGCGCCTTACTATACACATACTTTGGATTATCTACATACAGTTTGACTATGGTAAATCTGCTTGATTTTGGAAACAAATGTCACATAGCAATGTCAAAAAATATTGCTTCCAAAAATTGGCAACAACCCTGCCGTAGCAATTCTGCAGATTAAATACATACATCTACGCTACCTGTAGTAGTTTTTAGGAAAATTAATCACAATTGCAATAGAATTCAGTAAAATATCATTTGCCGATTTCTATTGGTCCAGAAGTCCTAAAAAATAGAATCGACTATGAAAACTACCTTCCCTCGAGTGACGTAACGAAACACGCGACTGACGTACCATGCAAAAAAAATGCGCGACTACTTCGTAAGGTGTCCTCGAAGACAAACAAAACATAATGGGCATTACTAATGTTTGCGCTGCATTTGTATGGCAATCGTCGATGTTTCGACGTATTGTTTCCACGACGAGGGTGGAAATAAAACGACAAATAGACGTCACCACACGGCTTATTTGTACACATAGTACCATTAAGTCTTTGAATTCGACGACTATTCCAAACATTTGTCACAAATAAGCCACGCGCCTTCACTTCACCGTCATAGGAATATTTTTCTTTGACACTTACTTAGATCACTACACACACGGACAACCGTTACGGAATCATTCGTATAAACGACGCCTTTTAATGCTAAAATGTATTGTTTATTAAAATGTATTCCACTAATTATGCTGTAATTGTCTTTGGTTTGTAACACTATTGTATTAAAACTGTTTTGCACTGATATGCTAATAAAAATTGTCATCTGACATACATAGCATGAGCTGTGAAAACATTAATAGATAATCTATACGAGTGAGTATACTATACGGATACGGTAATATGCAATTAAAATAATACACATATTATATGAATAATGTGTTGACATCTCATAGCGTATGCCAATATCTATTGCAGTGTCCATATCACTATTGATAGGTGCTTGAACGAGCAGCGTGTGGCCCGCAAGCGTGTTAATATTGCGGCAATATTCATAATCAGGCGATATTGAGAATATTGGCGCAATATTGTTGACTTGGCGGGCGGTATAGCCGAGCGTGCGCACTTCACTGTAACTACGGGCGTCGGGTGGTCTCCGGTGGCTTAGTGGTCGTACTTGAGTATGGAGTCGATGGAGAAGTCGGGCCGCCGCCGCTGCTCGTACATGATGTACGTCTGGACGGCGTGCAGCGCCTCGGGCCCGTCCGGGGCCGCGGGCGGGCCCCGGCCGTCCCCGCCGCCGCGAAACTCATTTCAGCTGGGCTTTTGCTGCACCTCCCGCATCATGAGCTAGGGAAATAGAGATTGCTTAGAGCGGTTTTACATTTTATTAATATTTTCACTAGTAGCGCTAGCTATCAGGTCTTCGACCTTTTGGCTGGTTCGGGCGTCGAGCTGGTGCTCATGGCCCGTGCTTCTTCTCGGCTGGCTACTGCCAGTCGGTGGTTGAGGCGTCGCTTTGGCGACGGACTGACCTGGGCTTCTACCTGGCACCACTGTCCCACCGGGTGAGTCGACGTTGGTCGAGGCCCAGTGAACGACCAGCGAACGGGCGGTTCCTGGATGCCAGGGAGCTTTCAGGCAGTCATGTTTAGTCAGTCCGGAGTTGGGTTGGGTTGCGCGACAGATGCGCTATCGATAACTTCATATATGACAGCGGATGCCTACCTTCACATTATAAAAACGCCGCTGCCGCGCTGCAGTCGCGCTACTAACGCCCTAATGAGCAAGCGCTCTTGAAGTGTGCTCTTGTGTGCTCACAATAAGGTAGTTGACACCCTGGTCAACTGAAATATTTTTCATGAGCTCTCTGGAGTGGAGGCAGCGTACCGGAAAACGCAGCGTGGGTCGTCCACCCACAAGGACCGACGAAATCGAAGCAGGAAGGCGTTCGACGTAGGCCGCTACCAACCGGGCAACATGAAAAGCGTTGTGGGTGGCCTATGTTCAGCAGTGGACGGGTATGGCCACAGAATAATAATAAGTACTACGTACAGAAGTTTTACTTCGCGAAGGTATTTAAAAAATGTAAGCTCAATGTCATTAACAATATTATGGTGTAATTTAGTTTGTCTCAAGAGTCAAGCACCGTTTTGTTGACAAACGTCAGTGATTGGTACTGCGCCGAAGCTATAGGGCTGACTTCGGTAAAATGATGTGACGTGAGGTGCCAAACTGCAGAAAATGGGGGAGGAAATACATGATTTAGCATGAATTATCATGAATAATATTAACTACTTATTTACCTCTCAGTGTCTTGAGGCAACTTAAAAAAGTACATTCTATGTTTTTATATTATTTAGGCAGTTAAATACTGCACAGTATTTAGTACACCATCTTCTTTATTTTCTTCCATCATACACAAGAATACGCGTGCGTGAGTCAATGTTCGCTCGTATGTGAGGCCTTGTCGAATAGTATCCTGTAGGTGGGTCATCGTGCGTGTTTTGTTTTCGATGTAAACTCGCGGAGATGAACAGGCCTGGTTTTATCTTGTATTGTGCCTGTGTCTTGTATTGTGTACTAGCTTTCCGCCCGCGGCTTCGCCCGCGTGTAATTTTGTCTGTCACAGAAAAACTTTAATACGCGCGTTCCTGTTTCAAAAACCGGGATAAAAACTATCCTGTCCTTTCCCGGGACTCAAACTATCTCTATATAATAAAAGTTTCATCAAAATCGGTTCAGTGGTTTAGACGTGAAAGAGAGACAGACAGAGTTACTTTCGCATATATAATATTAGTATAAAGCCTGGTCCGTGAGCACGTAGAATCCCGTCCAATGACCTCAAGCTGCCCATCCTTGTCGCTCGCACGTAATTATGTTGCTGTCGCGCTCGCACACTCACTGCGGGCGCGCGTCGCACAGTCGCGACAGCAATATAATTACGCGCGAGCGGTAAGGATGGGTAGCTTGGGGTCATTGGACGGGATTCTACGTGCGCACGGACCAGGCTTTAGAAGTATAGATTGTGTTAAATCTATATACAGGGTGGAAACGATAAGTGATCTCACGCGGTTAATTCTAAACTATACAAGATATCGAAAAACTGATTACTGATCCTGAAAGTGCTTCACGAGCTCTTTCAAACGATATCAGTAATGGAATACAGAATTAACTGGATCTCTCCGAAAATTCAATGTTTTCAGCCTCCATACTAAATGTATGCCAGTCACACAATATTGGAAGTGTTAATTTTTTTTTTAAATAAATAATAAACACTTAAAATTAACTCGTAAATTGCATTCCAGTTTAAAATTATTCATGGAAAACATTGGTCAGGCTTTACTGGCTATAATATTATCAAGACATGCGTGCCATGACTGCGGCCGTACTAAATGTATGAAAGCTGGAAACATTTAATTTTCGGATAGATCCAGTTTATTTTATAACTTATTATTGGTACCGTTGAATAGAGCTCGTGAAGCACTTTCAGGATCAGTTACCAGTTTTTCGATATATTGTATAGTTTTTAATATTATGTGGTTTTACTAAATGTATGGAGGCTGGAAACATTGAATTTTCAGATAGATGCAGTTAATTTTGTAACCTATTATTGGTACCGTTGGATAGAGCTCGTGAAGCACTTTTAGGATCAGTAATCAGTTTTTGGATATCTTATGTAGTTTAGAAATAATCGAGTGAGATCACTTATCGTTTCCACCCTGTATATAAAAGAAAGTCGTGTTAGTTACTCCACTTATAACTCAAGAACGGCTGAACCGATTTAGCTGAAAATTGTCAGGGAGGTAGTTTAGAGCCAGGAGAAGGACATAGGATACTTTTTATCCCGTTATTTATTGCCATTAAGGCGGAACAAAGTTCGCCGGGTCAGCTAGTAAACAATATTCTATTGTACCTGGTGTGGGCGCTCCGAAGTGATGGTCTCGGGTGCCCGCACGGATGCCGACGGCGCTCGCACCTGCGAGTTGTCGCGCTGCAGACGCGGCGGGTCCGGGCCCGGCGGCCCCGACACCGGGACTCCGCTGGCGTTGTACGCTGCACGCGAAAATACACCCATGACTTACGTGGTAAGGTCGACAGTCGAGAACTCATGCGAAACACAAGTGTTAGAAATGTCTCTTATTTTCATTTTATACTAGCGGCCGCCCGCGAGATCGTACGCGTGGACCTCGTTTTACCCCCGTTAGATATCATGTAGATGTCGTTTGATGGGACCACATGAATATTTACGAACGTCAAAAACCGTAGTTTGTCCAGCGCTGTAGATTTTAACCAATGACGATATATGGCGCTTTTAGACACGTCTTATTTGTTTATTGAAATTTATTTGTCACGTATCGTCATATATTATAGCCTGTATGTTAATCTGGGATATAAACAATAATACTGTAAAGTTTCAACAAAATCCGTTCAGTAATTTTAGCGCGAAAGAGTAACAAACATCCAGACATCATGACATCCAAACTTTCGCCTTTATAATATTAGTAGGATTTTTTATAAGGACAACCAATATGACAAACACGCATACAAGAAAATGAATCATTTAACTAAAAGAGCTAAAAACTAAAAGTCTGATAAATTAACGATACCCAGTGATGGACACAGGAGAGCTGGATTGCGACCATTGACACCTTTATGACGCATAGAATGGATAATAAGAGGTGTCGGATTAATTAAAATAGTTTTATCCGCTGTAGGTCACCAACGTAGTTCTTATTAATACAGGAACAAGGATGAGACTGCAAGCATCATTTTAAGCTGATGACAGGTTGATGATCACATAAGGTTCTTCTTCTATCATCGTCTCCCTCAGTACACGTAACAGATGAACAGGGATGCGACTGCGTCCGCCATTACAGCCATCCGTAATAAACTTTAAGCGGTGACTGGTGCGGTGGAAGACGTATGTAGTCAGGCCTCTTGGATGCAAGCTGTGCAGGACTAACTGTTGGAAATCTTTGGAGGTGTCGTTTGTCCAACAGTTGAAGTTCTTTGGTTAAAACCAACAGTATCAGGTGACTAGGTTCTCTAGTGTGCATCTGTACATCCTTCCGCCGTCAAATATATTTTTCCGATGTGACCGCTGGCATCGTTCCAATTTAGACGATGGCCAGGAGTGAGTAGATCATCAAATAAGGGCTTTTCCATTATCACCTCTTTCGGCCCTTAAATTAGATATTTACCAGCGTGCATTCGTACACCATCTACGTTTGTCTGATGGTAAGCGGTATATCGGATCCGGATGGTGGTCTAGGTGGCGTTTCTCCAGCAGTCCGTCTTTTGGTTGAAACGAACAATCCCTCCACCATTCCACGGTTCTACCTGCCTCACGGCGTACGAACCGAATCTCGGTAGAGCGGGCACTTTGAAATAAACAGTAGCAAGCATCTGCTACTGTTTATTTGAAAGTGCCCGATCAAAATGGATGATTACCAGTGTGCATCTGTACACCGTCTACATATTGTCCGGTGGAAAGCGGTATGGCGAGTCGCGCGTTGACAGCCAACAAGTGGTCGCGGCGTTGAAGCAGGTTGCCGACGTGTTCCTCAAGTCGCACGTTCTCAGTGCGCAGCTGGTGCAGGCATGATAGCAGTGATGCGACTGTAATATAGAACGTTAGGTCAAAGTATTAATGAATTCTGATTGGTTATTCAAACACCATTCCTCTCCGCTTTGGCGGGAACCGGACCTTAGGATAGCCCTTCTTAGGGTGTTTCCTGTAAGGTGTCAAGCTGATGTTTGTATTTTTTTTTTATTTTTGATATTATTAGGCTTTAATTTTTTCTTGTTTTTCGGGTTAACTTTTCCCAGATTTATTTGATTTAACAGAATCGCTATGAATTGCAGATGTGTGAATACCCACCTTCCTATAGTTAATGCAAGATACAAAATGTTTGCTAGTAACTTAATAAATATACTTTTAGCAGAATTTTATAAATTTTTTAACTTAAGTTTAAATTCAATATAGAACTTAAATTCGTTGCGGGATCAATCATTTAAGGCGGTAAGCTATCCCTCGGGACTATTTCATATTCACTGGTTGAGTTTCATTGAAGGTCGCGCTGTAGATCTTGGCTATACAGGGGTGGAAAAGAGAGGTGGGATTAGTCCCGCAGCCCTTTTGAACCCAGCCTATCTGTATGATATATCAACAAGATAACTTATTTTCACAATATAGCTCTATTAGAAGAGCAAAAACACAATGAGCCTACGTTCACAGACCTCAGTAACTGTAGTCAACTGTAGGGTGGTCAATAAACACTACCACGTAGGCCCAGTACGTATTATTAAGTGGGTGTATAATCTACGCCTATTAAAAATAGCGCTTACAAATAGTCAAATATTAAAATAAAAAAAATAATTAAAAAAAATCTTTAAGTCTTGCTCTTATGGAGCCTTCACATCTCTCAATCTTTCTGCCCTACCAGCGCTTCGAGACCAACATTTGGCAAGTGCTGAGAAGAAGCGCCGTTACAAATTCAGTCACCATTGTCTGCCGGTTGAAATAAGATACGGTCAGAATAATTATTTTTTTCTTATTTTTCATAAAGTAGTCACTATGCCCCTACGGCACCGGCTTATCGT
This sequence comes from Ostrinia furnacalis, assembly GCF_004193835.3. Classification (NCBI taxonomy): domain Eukaryota; kingdom Metazoa; phylum Arthropoda; class Insecta; order Lepidoptera; family Crambidae; genus Ostrinia; species Ostrinia furnacalis. The sequence continues at coordinate 442,008 of NW_021130394.1, read as the reverse complement.
TGAATTTTGGGACAGTATGTATATCTTTCAAGATACCGAATTTAAATCCCCGATAGCTTTTAACGTTGGATAACAAGTCAATTCAAGCACATCTTTCATCTTGGCTACACAGGAGTTGCGGCGGTGGGAACGAGAGGTGGGAATGGGAATAGTAAGTCAAGTCAAACAATGGCGAAATATAAGAAGGTACTTACTGTCGAAATGCTGCGCTTGCTCCATGAGGAACTGTGAGCCCTGCTCCCACTGCCTTTCTAGCAGCTGGTCGAGGCTCTGGGCGCTGGAAGTGCCGCGGCCTTGCCCGCCGCTCTGCGAAATAATAGATAAATAAATAAAATTTAAAATATCATTAGACATTTTACACTACGTTTCTAGTCCCAAACTAAGCAAAGCTTGTATTATGGGTACCAGACAACAGAAATAAAAAACAATAAGTTATTTATAAATAAATTCATGAGTCTTATAAAATACAAATTGACGTGTTGTGACTGCCTTTGTGATGCTTGTTCTAAGTTCTGCTGGCTAGCTACCACCAAGTCCACCAATCACCAGTTACTTCGATAGTGAGTGTAGTGGAAGTTAATAAATGAAAAGAGTGGACTGTATGAAAATAATTGTCTATTCGGTATAAAGGACAATGACCAAAAATGTATGGAGTGTGGTCCAAATGTCCACCACTAACGAAACCTATGTAGTAAAATAGTCTACTAAATACTGATTCATTATAACCAAACCGCAATCAAAAATATGCTGTCAGTAAAAAGTTATGACTGAATGAAAAGTCTGTTTTTTACCTTTTCATCCGAAAAATGTTCTTGATATCATTCTATTCATTGCACATTTTGGACTAATCTACGCATGTTATGTCATGTCGCATGTGGCGCGGGGTTATAGATGAATTTTATTAAATATTATACTAACTGTGCCTACGACTTTGTACGCGTGAAAATTGTTTGAATAATATTTCCCATTTTTACAACATTTGTCTTTACTGCTCCGCCCCTATTGGTTGTAGGGTGATGTTATTTATCTTAAAACCATCCTTGATAAATAGGCTATCCATAACAAAAAGAATTTTTCAAATCGGACCAGTAGTGCCTGAGATTAGCGCGTAAACTACTACAATTTTTAAACAGTCATAACTTTTTACTGACAGCTTATTTTTTTTTTCGTCCCATACTGAAAGTTAATCTCTATTTAAAGGACTATAAGCCAATATAGGTCTCATTGGTGGTGGACATTTGGACCACTTTTGGTCATTGTCCTTTACAAGATTATCGAGACCGTTTAGTGCAAAGTCGTTGAAGAGAGTGCGTCAGGATCATTCGTTCATTGCTCGTTCGTTCGCCGAACGCTCGCCGCTCCCTCCGGTCACGCCGCCCGCGGGCAATGTCCGTGAGTAGACAACCACATTAACAGCGTCTCGCCAGTTGGAGGTAAGATAGCCAGATCCTCTGTGGACGAGGGTTTCGGGTAAAGCTCGCTTCCACCTTCGGCTTGACCATTACTGTCAAGTGTCGATTAAGTGGAATGCAGGCCAAGAGCTTTTCTATTAGCAAATTACCAGACAACTGTACCTAAAAAGATGATAATGACAATATTGGGTCCATATGTTCACCTTATAAAGATTGCAGGAATGCGCTGGATGCAGGCTGGTCCAATCGGTCAATCTGGAAATCATTGTGGGAGGCCTACGTTTACCATTGGACGTTTTGTGATGATGATGACGTCACTCACCGCGGCCGCCTTGTTGATGAGCGGCGGCGGCACCAGCGAGTCGGGCCCGGCGCCGCCGGCCGCGTGCGCCGCCAGCTCGGCCGTCAGCTGCTCCTGCAGGCGGCGGCTCTCGGGCCAGCTGTGGAGGTGACGTCACTCACCGCGGCCGCCTTGTTGATGAGCGGCGGCGGCACCAGCGAGTCGGGCCCGGCGCCGCCGGCCGCGTGCGCCGCCAGCTCGGCCGTCAGCTGCTCCTGCAGGCGGCGGCTCTAGGGCCAGCTGTGGAGGTGACGTCACTCACCGCGGCCGCCTTGTTGATGAGCGGCGGCGGCACCAGCGAGTCGGGCCCGGCGCCGCCGGCCGCGTGCGCCGCCAGCTCGGCCGTCAGCTGCTCCTGCAGGCGGGCGGCGGCTCCGCTCTCGGGATTGAGCTCGTTGCCCAGCATATGCGGCGCCGTGCAGTTCACGCCTAGTCGGCTGAAAATACTACTTTTACAATGTTTGGGAACTTTCCGTATTCACTGGAGGATGATCCTTTAAGAGAACGCTACCAATATGGCCAAGATTTTATTTTACTTTCAATATACGCAGGATTCTAGTGCTCGAGGCACCTGCTGGAAATACGCAGTAGCATGGTATGCTCACAGAACGGAAGAGTAATGTACAGTAGTGACTCAATAATTATAAGGCAATTCAATTCCATGACGCAAAACTTAGCTAACACAAGGGTTACGTTGCATTGGCGATAATGGTATGGAGTGCTTCATACTTTTATGATTGATGATACAATCATTATAAGAAAACGCATTTATTGACGTATTTCTTTAGTTTTGACATTAACGAGTTTTGTTGCCAAAATGATATGTTGCCACAAAATTACTTTGAATTGAACATTGCCGAAATTATTCGAATAAACCCCATAAGTTTGCCTGTGTTTATTTTGCTATCACTAAAGCTTTCTGCTAGTTTTAACTAACGTCTAGAGTTGTGCGCGTTTTTGTAGCGTGACTACCATAATAATATACGAAGTATCTTATAAATCAATATAATATTCCCAGAATACTTACTTAGCGTCCAATTTTTGCCTCAACGGACGTTCTGAACCTGGAAATAAAAGAAATATGTTATAATAAAAAGTATTCATTAATCTATTTTTGTCGGTAAACAGATAAGTATGTATATCATAACAAAAACTAAATTGTCAATACTTTTTCAGAGTACGACAATTTTGAATACATCAGACTAAATTACTCTGCTACTGCCTCGAGACTTTCTTTCTTGACGGTTTGGAAATCAAATTTAAAGCGCCTGTATTCTAAAATAAAGTATCAAACTCGTTTCCAAAGTACGGCTCACTAGCAGCGATATAAAAGGTCGATACGACTGTCGAGTTGACAACATAATCTGTCTCTTCACATCTTGTGTATTTGTCGTAATGCCTCGTTCTCCCGCCAAAATATATCAAAGTCAGACGGGTTCGCCCATGACATTGGGTTTGTTTACATTTGGTATCGCTTCTCGTTGGCCGTACTTTAGATTAGGCCTGTAATTGGATCAATTTTAATATAAGAATATCACCAAGGGGAGAAAGAGAAAAAAAAATAGATCACGATCACTTACTCGGCGATACGGGCGGGGAGTCTCTGATAGTTTCTTGGTACAGAGGCGGCGGCGTCGGCTGCGGCGCGCGCCTCACATTGGCCAGACTTTGCGACGTCACGGTCTCAGTCACCGAGCCTAAAGCAGAATACACTCATCAGCACCCCATTCAACAGTCAACACAATCTACAGTGGTGAAATAAGAAAGGTTCGTCACCTCTGAGTCGATTTTTGTATGCACCACCTTGAAACAGTATATTGGCAATATTAGAATGTGATAGAAAATATTGGACATAAAAAGGTGGGTTTAGTTAAACTAAACGAGCATAGATCTGGAGCATTGTTTGCTCGTTCTTGTTATTTTGATAACTTTTGTCAACTCTATTGCCATTTATACTAAACCCACCGTCATAGAAATCACAACATTTAAAGCAAGCATACGTTTTCTTTGCTTTTTAGCGACTCATTTGTTCGCGTCACGATAACACAACACAGAAGCATGTCTTGTTCCTTAAAGAAAAGTTATCCTTTTTTGCCTATTACCCGTTAAACATTCTGCCAAAGTCACTTAAGTAATAGTTATCACGTCACAAATAACGCTACTATCTTTGAACTTTCAAGTGCTAAATTGATAAGAGACTTCCGAGAAATACTTATAATTTATCCACAAACATTATTTATTGTGTCTTTTTTGTATTTTATTGCGTATAATACTGTCAAGAGTTTACGAAGTGAGTAAATGAAAAATTACTAGATTTCTAAAGGTTAAGTTTTCAAACAACACATTCCTAACAACATCGACTTTAATGATTCAACTAGTCTATTGTTTAGATTCAACACTAAATAAACAGCAGACGCTCAACAACATGCGAAATGCAACATAAACTTGGAAGCTCACGCACACAATCAAGTAAAAAGACAAAAGACTCACGCATCGGCGTCGGCGGCGGCGGCGCGGTGGCCATGTTGACGACTGAGGCGGCCATCGCCGCGCGTTTCTTCGTCCGGATCGCGGCCGGCGGCATCGGTATACCTGCCAGGTTGATGTCTTTGCTGGTACCAGGCACACCGCTCACTCTGTTGGCCAAACGGTCGAACATGTAACGCAGTAGCTCACTCATCTTGCACGGTTAAACAACGAATGAAACGCAATAGTAAAGTGCATGCACGCTACATTTTCTGCAACGCGGGATCGGATGACAAAATGTGCTGTGTAAACATTTAGATTCGCTGACACATATTAATAAGATGTCAATGAACGCTTATTCTATTGCTGACACGGATAATTACTACGCATATTGTAATTATATCGTTATAGTTTGAAGAGGACTCAATATATTTTTTTTTCAGGATTTGAACCCATATATTATTTACAAACCTACAGTAAAAATACTAGCTATAGGAAATATCTGAAAAGTATAATTTTGCATAGCAAAAAAGGAAATCATACATCGCAAAGCTCGCAGAGTTGTTATTAGCATCACACACATTAAATAATTCTAAAATTAGAGTTCACAACATCATCATCGCCACCACCATCATCATCATCATTACTGACCCCAACATACACCACGAATCCCAATAAAATAAAGCTCTTGTACAATTCCTGCCAACATTCTTTTTAATTAAGCATAATACACCAGTTGCAGATGCTGCCTCAAAACTAAGGAGTTTGCGCAATAGCAATATAAATTATAATATAAAAATGCATAATTTACTCATTTAGAAGAATAATGCGGGAATTGAACCCACAGGATGAACCACTTAACCAGGTGGCCATTTACTTACCCTTTACTTAAATTTTTATTAAATTTTTCTTTGCAGATCAGATACAGGTGCTGCTCCAAACAAAGCAAAGTTTACGCTATAGCAATAGTAATTTATAAATACTTTTTTACTCATTTCGAACCATGTGGGATTTGAACCCACAGGTTGAGCCATTTAACCAGGTGGCCATTTAATCTTTACGTATAATTATTTTCATTTAATTTTTCTATACGCTCTGCTCCCAGTAACACACAAAAGTTGATAAAACATGCATTATGCAAATACAATTATTACGCTTCTCTCGCAAATGCAACCTAACATGAGCTACGCTATATTTTCTTCTGTCCTAAATTACTTGCAATTTTAATTATATCCATGCAATTCTTTTGTTCCAGATTCAGAGAAAGGATTCTAGAATACACGTCGTATTAAACGGGATTTGAACCCGCAACGTCCTACGCCTGCCAAATGTATTTAGGTAACCGCTCTTATGCCAGCAAATTGAGAATAAACATACGCTAAGCGCGACACAACTGAACAATTTACATTTTTCCTGATCCTATAATTACGTTCAAGCAGGGCAATCAGTTTCAGGATAAATTCATTTACGCACTGCAACACTGGCTTATTCGCTATTGATCGTTTCTTCGACGAAGACGCGCCCCACCAATTTTTGGTCCAGGAAAGCGCGGGGTGCGGCGAGTTTAATCCGATCAATCCGAGCGTTAATGTAGTGTTCGTGTGCACTCATGGATGACTTAGCGTGTACCGATAACACTCAAATATTAGCGGAAGAATGGTGGAGAACGTCTTCGTGGATGAAACGATCTATAATTCGCTTAGCAATATTTCGCGCGCTTTTCAACATAAAAAGTGCACATTACCTAGAAACGTATAACAACAGTGATAAGATATCTACTTTAGAATACAACAACAATTGGAGAAACAAATCAATGTATTACAAACAAAATAATTATAAAATGGACTCGAATAGATTGTTGTCATTCTCTGGTATTGAATCGATTGTAACAGTTTGAATTGATTGTCGTGGACTAAATACAAAATAAATAATACTACAGACAATTGCACCAATTGTCTCACAAAAAGCAGGTCATGTTTAAAAAAAAGTTTGAATTGCCCACAGCGGGGTTCGAGGACGGGTTGGAATGAGTTCCAACATTATCTTATTACAGACATCAACTCAAGAGCTTCCTGCGGAGTTGTTCAAAAGAATCGTTGCAAACCATGGGAATAAATCGCATGCAATTTCTCGTACAGAAACAATCAATCAAGTGACTTCACTTACCCTGGCTTGTTGGGATCCTGTTGCATCTCGTAGGCGACGTTTAGACCTCCCCACGCCGAGCGGCCGGGAACGTTGTGCGGGATGTGACTGGACATACTAGGCTCCATAGCCGCCTGAAAAACAACACGTTCACGTTACGACAAACATCTTTCAAAGACCTTGAAGATCCCAGAAGTAAAGAAGAGCTATTATCATAACGCCCATTTCAAACGTTTTGTTTGCAAATTGAGCAAAAAACAGCAATTTCTTATGCACCCTCACCTCACTAGTTAGTCTTTATTTACACAATTTTTTGAAGCACTGCCTACTGTAATATGTGTTGTTGAGTTGTGAGATGTTTCTTCGAGGTCGTCTACGTTTGGACTGAAGTCGGTGCGACTCCTGTTCATAAACTTAAGGCCTCACTTTAAATGGTTATCATTATCAGTTAGCGGATTGGCTATCACTCTGGGACTTCTTGAAGGGTGACTCACTTTATTCAACTTATTCGCAAAATTATACACGTCCGATTGCTCTTTTGTGGGTTATTGTAATGACAATAAAATAACATACATATTATCCCCCTCGACCATATTGCGTGACGTTTAATAACACAATATTATTAGCGAATAGCGTAACCTACAATCCAAAGTATTTTTATATGGGGAAAAATGGCACATACTCTGCAATTACAGAGTGAATCCCTAAAACGCAGGATATGTGCTAATAATAGGTCAACGGTTGCTGAAAACTATTGCCTGGGCCCAACCTGCTTTGCTAGAGCTTTTTTAGATTAACTCGTATGAAAGAGTTTTTATTTCTACGTTAAATATTACTTTCCGCAACCACACAACTAGGGATACACTATTTTCTCGTAAAAACCTACTACTCTCTTACGGAAGAATTGACAATGTATTTATGTTAAGTAACTGCCAAATGAAGTAAGTTATTTTTGGCAAATAAACGTGAATTTAAACAATTTAAATTATCATTTAAATATGCAAATAGGAGTATTCAAACAAGCTGTTTTGGTGAATACCAAATAGAATAATCATATTTATCATCACTTTACAAAAGGTAAATGATTGGGTTTGAGGAATAATATGTGTTATTTCTGTTTATTAAACGTACCTAAATCAATAATAACCTATAATAATAATAATAACAAACACATATCGTGTTACGCGTACGATTAAATTTTAAATTTTAATTAATTCCTGCTTATTAATAGAATAAGTAACTAAATTATCATTTAAACAGAATTTGCCAAATAAACAACAACAAAATAACGAAAAACGTCAAAAGCAGGATAATAAAATCACTAACATAACCAGACATATTATCAGTTTAACGATAACACAACAATCAAACACTGGCGTGGATTATTTACTTTGCATTATGACTACACAATATCAATATCGAAAGTGCATTTTGTATGTTTTAGTAAGTTTTGATAAGTTAACAAAGTTTATAAACTTACCATTGCGCTTGATAAAACGTGTTGGAATAATACGAACGTGTATTTAGTAGTGGATTCATACCAACGCCGAGGGCAGAGCACTTGCGGTTAGCGCGCGGCATCGCGGCATGGGCATGGGTATGATAAGTATAGGAGCGCCAAATGTTTGCGGCAGATGTTGACCACGCGGCCGCGGATGCTATACTGAGGCGCACATGTGCGTCTGCGCACGCCTAAAGCTACCACTCGCCGCTTTACACCCAAACGGACTCTATTTCAATGCAACTAGGTTCTATTTTAAATGATAATACAGTTAAACTTCACCGTGCTTTATGGAGACGAGCAGGTAGAAAAACGGGCAGGTACGCTTGCGACTTGCTAGGATAGGACGCAATAGAAGATACGGTTCTAAGAATTGAACGCACGATTTTTTAATTTATTGTCTTAGGATTGTTTATGATATTTTTCAAAAATGTACAGTCATTTTTTTTCGCAGTTTACATGCCGCTTTACTTTTTTGTTATAAGTTAATAGTGTCCGTTGTTTAAATAAACTGTTACGTTCCGTAATAAAGTAATTATGTACGGGGGAATGTTCTAGACAGTTCGTTGGTGATTCTAAAACAATTTTTACTGCCGCATTAAATTGGAAAGTACTTTTGTATGAGTTTACAGCAAGGCCGCGGTAACCCTATTGAGCCCTTGCAACAGTTGCGTGTGCCCCTAGGGGTCTTGTATTGTGTTAAAGTGTTCCCTTCATTTTTTATCTTTAGAAGTTCTTAGAAAGTGCTTATCGTTTTGATAGTGTAATCTACACCTTCGGTTTAATACTTTTCTAGTTTGCGTGAGAGAATACAATTCGGAATTATTAAGATTTCGCCATATAATATTTTTTTCTGAACTATCCTGAAGCCAACAATGTTAATATGTAATAATGTTGCATAATAATAACTCAAGTTCAGTATGTTTTTTTTTTTTACATTTAAATAGTCCCTTTAAGTCCTCGTATAGTGACTTCTAATTTTTTTATCTGGGTCGATATTTTCTATTATTGTAGCTATTTATTGCACATTTTTATACCTACACTCCTACATAGTTATAGATAACCAATTAATACGGATTGAACGCATTCCATACATACTTTGAACATACATAAATTGGCTCGTCTGTGAAAGTAACCCCGCGTACGAAGTCGCGGGCACATTAATGATAGAAATAAAACAAAACTACACTTACCAGCTTCTGCGGTTGATGGAATATGTGAGGGGAGAGCCTCGACAAGTCTGAGGCAGCGGATACCTATTATGTACATAATAAATCAATTACTACATAGTATTATATGTTTGGTTATTGTGTATCAGGTTCAAACAATGACTAAGGAGAAGTCTTAATAATTTCAGTTAAAATATGAGATTCTAAGACAATGTTTTAAACCACATTATTATATTTATGTACATGAGGCGTATTTTTGAAGATTATACGAATTTTAACAGATGGTTAATTTAGCAAACGAATTATTCACATGTTTCAAAAATACGACTTCAAGTCAAAAGCGGGCACATTATCGATTGAATCTTATTGGACGGAACACCTAAAGACAATAACTTGAATCAGATTTTTATTGTTTTGTGCATGCAAATACACCTGTGGTACATATATTATCTTGAAATTATTGATCAAGTGTTAACTGATAGATAGTGATACTTCTCCCGAATAAAATATGCTAAGATAGTGACCCCGGTAGATGTGCGACAGTTTCCGAGACAAACTGATATAATTTTCAAGTCAAAACAATTTCACTAATAATGGCCAAGATTTGAATATAATACTGGGTTAACAGTTGCACATCTCACGAGTTCAATCGAATATAATTTAACTTAAATTCTGTAACGGCGGAAGCTAAGCAAAATTACTGAAGTAATTAAATCATGCGCACACGCTCTCCCGCTTGGTAAGCGTGTGTTAGTAAGTTAACGTATAAAGTATAATTATACTTTATACCTATAACCTAGTTTTTCTATGCTAACATGACATCCTCTTAAATCAAATTTGATATAGTTCCAAAATACTGAACTGTCCTATCCATGACATTGACAGTGGGGCGCCACCGTCAATACCGGATCGCTGGTTCCGATTTTTGCCATGTTGGAAACCATATAGTTGGACGATGGTAGCGCCCCCCTGTCATTGAGTTTGGTGGGACAGTTCAGCGTGGGTCATCTGTATGCGTTATTTTAATCGTCAAAATAATTCAAAGTATTCCTGATGATACTAAAATAAATGACATATTTTATACTCATGTTAGTGACAATGCCGTTGGACAATCAAATGAAATAATTAGTTCAGGTGATGGAAAACATTTCACAAACAAGCAATTTTGGAGGAACGCCATGTTATCATAGAAGTTGGATCGTGGATAACTATCACATTAGACTGATACAAAGGACACGCATGTACACACAACGAGGTAAAAGATTATAACGAAATGTAAAAATACATGCAATGAATGAAATCACAAAGGAAACGGAAACAAAATCAAATAAAAAATATGTGTTTCTCAATTTGATACTAATCTAGTGGATATTAGTAATGAAGTGTTAAAAAGAAACCACCCCTCTAGTCCCACTATGAAGATGATCTACTGATAAATAAATATGATAAAATGTTGAGAAGCCGAATGCGGTACTAAAATTTGGTTGAGTTCTGACTTGCTGATAATGTGGTAAAATATAATCCCTAATTTAAATTTGGTAAGAAGTATTAGCCACTTTTTTCACTTTGTATCCTACCATTCGTGATGGTTGCGTGTACATCCGTCGGCTCTATAGACACTACGACACGTACGGTGCGAACCATTAGTTTCAAAGGCACCTTTTAATTTCGGTTAAAAAGCCAATTATTGGAAAAGACCCTGATGTGGAACACACATCACAGTCTTGAAATCATATAGGTAATCATCTAGTGTTTTAAAGTAACTAATAATTCTCTAATCGATTTCTTTTTCTATGAATTTGACACAGTCTCCGCACCGTAGGTCTGAAAATATCCTGCCACTGTATTTTGAATCTTTCTGACAGTTTGTAGTGATAAACACTCGTTATATAAATTACTGAATGGACAAACTCCATAATCAGTGGCGTTTAAATGTAAGAGATCGATTGTTGAGTAGTAAAGCAATCAAAACAGTGGTAGCATACAACATCGAGTGTCTAATAAATTGATCGTTAGTATTTTGTTTGTTAGCAACTGCAGCTGTCAAATATGAAAATGCCAATAACCCTTGTCTGTAATGATGGAACCTGCGCGTGCGTCGAGAGGTTGAGTCCATGGCTGGTAGACGGTAAGGGCACGGAGACGAGCAGCGACCTATGCCCCTGCACATTGCGCTCCTTCCCGGCCTACACAACCCACGCTATTAGTACTAGCTAGCGTTAACACGGTAGGGTCAAGCGGCCGCGGTACATCATGCTAAGGTCGGATTTTTATTTCGTGATCGTAAGTGTACAGAACATCGCATCATCATCAGTAAGGCAGAAAATTACATGTCTTGACTGCACGAATCTTGGGACGTCTCAGATCTAAAATATACATTAAATATTGAGTATATAGATTACATATAATTCTTATGTGTTTTGAGGAATATTATGCATTTGAAATTAATTGATTAGATGCAAAAAAAAACGTATCTCAAGCATCTCAAGTGTAGAATAGTCTAATAATCAAATTAGCAGGTTTATTACAGGTTTGCAAAATTGATGTTTATTGCAATCCATATTTTTAGATCACGTCATAAAAATCCAACTCTATGCTTGCTGTTAAGCGACAAACTAGGGAACACATATTTCTTTTTAACACTCACGAGCTGGTTAGAATTAATGTCGTTGTTCATGTAAGGTAATCCAAATGAGTGAGCCCTAGAAATACCTAACAAATAACGTTAAAATATTATTTTTTAGACAAATGAACTCGGAAACAATAAAAAAATAGATATAATATAAAAATTAATAAACAGAACTGGTATGTCCTTAGAATAAAGGTACTTTACAAAATTTTAGAAGAGATTAAAAAACTCAAATCGTGACGACACACTCGTGGATGCAAACAAACTGTTGAGGGAACACAATAATGCAGCTCGTCGTAACTTGAGTTTACTTATCAAACTTGTGACGTTTTGTCCACAAACTCAATTACTAAAACTCAATTTTTGAGACGATTCAAAACATATTTAAAGTAAAATGAGTCGTAGCAGCAAAATATGGATTTACTAATATATAAAAATAGATGAAAATATAATATTTTTAAAAAGCAGGTCGCATTTTATTGCTGACCCAAAGATCCTTCTTGAAATAAGTCGAAGCGTTTAAAATTGCGTTGTTATTTAACCCCAAAGCGTTGCCTCATATAAAATTAATAACGGAAGCAAAGCTGAAGCATTTCACCTAACTGTATACTTTAATCGTGAATAAGTAATAGGATCTTTTCAAGATTTTAAATCAAAATAAATCATGCGTCAAAAATATTTTTGAATAAAATCTGTGATTGAGCTAAACTGAGTATGCAAATTATTAAATTTGAATATACTAGCAGACACAAATTTGATTTTACATGGGAACTTTAGGATATTATTTGATTTGTATCTGCCAATATTTTCGGTGACATTAAAAAAGACTGATACGAACTGATACACAATGAAGCGTAAAGTCAATGTTGTAACTAACCTGTGGGGGAGGTTGGGGTGAGCGAATTGTGGACGCTGTATTCATGCCGCTGGGACCTGGCATCGGGCTCGGCAGGTGCCTGAGAGGTACACAGTGACAGTTGAGATAGATACTATAGTTCCAAAATACTGAACTGTCCTATCCATGACATTGACAGTGGGGCGCCACCGTCAATACCGGATCGCTGGTTCAGATTTTTGCCATGTTGGAAACCATATAGTTGAACGGTGGTAGCGCCCTCCGGTCATTGAGTTTGGTGGGACAGTTCATCGTGGGTCATCTATATGACACAACTAGTTTCCTAAAAAAAATTAGAGTCCGTCAATTTGAATATCAAAAAATATTGGACACTTTTAATTGTTAATCAAAATAATTACAAAGTTATAGTGCGGTGAAGTTCCGTGCTACGTCACTAAGTGCTGCACTTTTGAGCACTCTTTGACGTCACGGGCCTGTTCTTTTGACGCGGTTTATCTCTTTAAATTTTCATTAGTTTGAAGTGAAAAATACGTGTCCAATATTTTTTGATAAGTTAACTGACGGACTAATTAAAACTGTTGCATTTTTACCCAGGAAACATCCCTATTGACACAGCAGTTCACAGCATATCACGACATATTAGAAACGAAGGTCCTGGCTCGGCAGATGTCTGTGACATTTGAGACAATATCATAACCAGGTTTGACAATTGTCTAACTGCTTACATCACGACATTACAAACGGAGGTCATGAACCTTCCGTCAGAGCAGTAACAATATTGTACTGGCAATACTTTATGCGTGTGGGTGTACAATCAGCGTCAAATTGTTCGTGACACCCAAAGTAAAATCCCCACTAAAAGTAGTCGCAAGTCGCAAATACGCGCGCACAATTCGCGCGCGTAAAACCGACGCTGCGCCGCCACCGTGCCATCAAAGCATAATTTCTCCCGCGGCAGCGATGTTCACGCGGCGCGTATAAACAGTGCAAAGGCGCAGCGACGGCACGGCGGCGGCGCGGTAGCGGCGTCGTGTGCAGGAGCGCTAAGTAGATTTTGTAAATTCTTTTGAGAAAACAAATGTCTTTAACCCTACCTGGGGCTAGGGTTGGATGCCGGGCTGTGCGCAGGCGGCGGCGGTGGCGGCGGCGGCGCCGGACTCAGGCTCGAAAAGTGTGCGGGCATGGTCACTGCCTCGGATCCATCCGTTTTGGCCTGCGAAAGACACAATTTTTATACGGATCCCTTCAACATTTTCAGGGCACGGCCCCTGATATGCCATGTTACGGGCGGGGGGAGGAGGGGGATTTTGTTTATGCACAACAAGGCAGCTATTTGACCACAATCGCACCGTATAATCGTATCCAAGTTAGCACTATGAACTATCATCTTCAAATCAGTAGCCCAACATCAGTAGCCATGCCACCCCGTCCGCCCGCTATATACGAAACTCTTCGACTGTGGTGACTAAGTTTGTTGCGGCACTTCTTCTCAGCACTTGCCAAATGTTTGTACCGAAGCGGTGGTCGGGCAAAAATATTTTGAGACATGTAAAGGGTCCTTAAGAGTAACGCTTTACGTTTTTTTAATAGTCTAAAAGATTTTAAGTAATATCTAATGTATTTTTTGTCTGAATCTGTTGACCTCAGCGCTGCATTTCAGAGCAATACAAATGAGATTCTAGACGCGACAAAACGTGAGACAATGTATTCGAATGTCACGTGTCTTGTATTAACAGAATATTATTGAATTATTGTAGTCGAATGAATACATGAATAAGTTATCATTTATTTATGCACTTTCTCCAATCTATTTTACTAACGCCGGCTCAGTATTACAGATTATTATAGGAAGCACTGTTTTCTAAATATTTACAAAAAGCTTATTTGTACAATGTGTTCGCAAATAAACGCAAAGTGCGCGACTTAAGCTAAAATTACAAAAGGAAGTTCTTATCTAATCCCGGAAGAGACCTCCTTAGGTGCACTAGATGATAAGACACAACATGTTGCGCAAATATAAAGTTTACGATTTTAACTAACTTTAAGCATTTTCAGTTAATTTATATTTTCTTACCACCAATGCCAAGATGCTAGAAATTTGAATAAATTCAAACTATGACGTATGGTTTTGAGGGTTCCGTAGTCCTGACAGGGAACCCTTATAGTTTTGATATGTCTGTCTGTCTGTCTGAGGTTTTGCATGGAAACTATTGATGCTACAGAGCTGTAGTTTTGCGGAGGTATGTATATTAATCACGCCGGACAAAAACTAGAATAAAATTTTGTAAAAAAAATATATAAATATAAAGTGGGGATGAATTCTTTTTCTTCTTCTACCCCATCGTGTGGGATACCGTTGGATAGGTCTTTTAAAATGGCTTAGGGGTTTGTAAGACCATTTTTCGATTTAGGGATCCGTTTGCAAAATGTTAAAGATTAAAGTGCCAATTTTTGTTCGAGTAGATCTATGGTCTTCTGGAATCTGGAAACTAATCTCAGCCTATATGAAAGGTTTAATTATAATTCGATAAAGGTCATATAAAGTACCTTCTTAATAATTTTATCCATGGGGTCGTGTTGTATCTCGTTGTTGCCGGGATGAGGCCCCTCCCACACACTCGGTGGCGGATTCACCTCGTTGGGCTATAAAACAAAATAATAATCATGAGAACATGCACACAACTTTGAACATTATGTCAACTTAGATTATGGCTCATTATTGTATGGGTTTGGTAGTTCACATGTCTAGTACGGATTAAAGTTAAAATAAAAAAGTTTATTTAATTTTGACCAAAACTTGCCACTTATAAACGTCAAAAAAAGAAAAAGATACCGCAGATGCGTATTTAGAGGGCAACTTTAGCGTATTAAAAAGTATTAAAAAGTATTAAAGCAGTAACGCTACCCTATATTGCCCTGTCGAATTATGTCGTTCAAGGACATTGCTATGAAAAGTTGGGAAATTAAATGGTTTTTTGTTTTGAGCTGTTACCTCCTAGAGCTAGTATGACCTGCAAATATGGTATTTAAAACAAGAAACTTACCACTACTTGCGGTGCGGTGGAGGTGTAGTCAACTGGAGTAGCAGCAGGCGTGTTAGCTGCAGATATGGCTTTGCGCTTTTTTGTCTGCTTGGTGTCGATCGCGTCTGTGTTGGTGATCACCGACTCCTGGTACGAAGACGGCGGCTTGCTCGTCGGGATACTATGCACCACTGATGTAGTTATAGTTTGACTGAGGAAGAAATAGTTGTTTTGTATTAAGAAAGTAATAAAAAATACAGGTCACCTAGACCAATTAAGTTTCTTTTTGTCTAGATAGTGGTTAAATAAAAAACAAGTTCCAGACAATGTTATCTTTGTTGAAAAAGCGTAAACATATTTTCTTTCTACATGTAGTACTTACACACGTCCTTGAGAGACTAACTAGAATGGCTGGTGTGTCTCAATACACAAAAAGCCCCCTCCCCCCCTATTCTTTCTTATTATGTGTGCTAGGCATATTATGTGTGCCGGGTACACTAAGAAAAGCTGAAAAAGCTGAACCCGGAAACCATGAGACAAACATACTGTTCCCTGATAGTTGTATAGACTAACTATTCCATGATTGGACTGGATATTATCTGTGACCGTACGTCGCTGCTTTTAGTAAACATTTGTCCACCATCATAATCATTTGAAAGATACCCTGAGTGCCCGAGCAACTGCACGCAGGAGGATTTAATGAATGCTGCTGACAACGCCACTCTTAGCGGAGTTTTGGGCTGACACTGTGTAGGTTTGTTGTCGACACGATAAGAAGATGTGAAAGGAGTAGCAGACGTGGTCAGCAGACTTATTGTGCTTCCCCGGCCTGCTAAGTTTCGTTGAGACCAATGTAGTCGTGGTTCACGCCATTCTCACATCATCATGGTACCAAGTAAGACAAGGTAAACGAAAAAGTTTCGGTATACACGCCCACACCAACCAACTACCACAAGCGTCTCTCTGGAACTGCTCTGGGCCCTAACCTGGATACTGCCATTTTCCCCCAATACTACTATAGATCGTTTCATCCACGAAGACGCGCCCCACCAATCTTCCGCTAATGTTTGGAGTGTTATCGGTACTCTCACACTACAATAATGGCGCTCGGATTGCTCGGATCAAACCGCGCGGTTCCTCCGACCAATAATGACGCGCCCCACCAGCGCGTCTTCGTGGATGAAACGATCTATAATAATACTTACGTAACAGAAGTAGCAGGAGTAGTCGGCAGCGGTATGGAAGACGCCGGCGGCGCTGTGTTGATGACGCCGACCGGCTCGGCTACTTTGGCGGCGCTCGGCGACGCGGGCGGCGGGGTCGCCTTGGGACCGGGCGTGGAACCGCCGGCTGCTGGAACAAGAATCGACATTATTACAAGTTATTAAGAGCTAAAATAATATGCATCTTCATTAGGATATTGACTTCTGGTGATGAAATATGAAGGGTACAGGTAAAGAACTAGGAATGTCCTGGGAAAACTTTCATTGCTCAACCCAAGCCCACAGTGAAACATCTAGTTCGTTCGTTCCAGCCGAAAGACGTCTACTGCTGGACAAAGTCCTCCCCGAAAGTTTTCCACAAAGACCGGTCCTGCGCCGCCCGCATCCAGGCACCTCCCGCGACCTTCACCAGGTCGTCTGTCCACCTAGTGGGAGGCCTGCCCACGCTACGTCTTCCGGCTCGTGGTCGCCTCTCTAGAACTTTTACTTGAACTCTACGAGCTATGTGCCCCGCCATTCCGAAACATCTCGTACAATAATTTTATTGGAGATGTCACACTGTCGTCGCAAATGGACGAATTATGAATCGATATGTTTTTATTGATGTGACAATATAGTACGACGCTACTATGTATACTTTAGGGCACAAACAAAGTGCAATCAGAAACAAATACCTATGCTAATAATTACATTGGGGTTCCCTGTTCTTATGAGGTTGCACTATTTTAGCTTGCTTGTTGATGTCGTTGGTGAGCTACTGTGGTGGTCCTATTGAAATGGAATGGGTCTACTAATGTACCTTTGGATGTGGACGGCTGGGGCTCCGGTGGCGGGTGCTGCGGCGAGGGAGCCGGCGTGCTAGCCTTGCTGCTGGAG
This sequence comes from Ostrinia furnacalis, assembly GCF_004193835.3. NCBI lineage: Eukaryota > Metazoa > Arthropoda > Insecta > Lepidoptera > Crambidae > Ostrinia > Ostrinia furnacalis. The sequence continues at coordinate 424,368 of NW_021130394.1, read as the reverse complement.
CCTCCGTCTCCTGCTGAGGACCCACGGCGGGACGGCGAGGGCTTCTTCTTATCAGAGTGCTGCTTCCCACCTGCACCATCGAGTCCTACTTATACATACTCGACTACACCGACCGTAGAGTAACGCATGCATACAAACCACTTTTACCGACACGCAGTCTCATATTGCAAGCAACAGCGTTAACTGACACCTGATGCCTAGTTTTTGTTTTAATAATGAATGTTTGTCGTCTTGCGCAACTTTCTTTAACTATCAACCTTAGGTTGCATGCACACGAGACAAGCCACAGCCACGAGCGGTCTGTCACTTGTATTTCTACGTAAACAACGATGTCTGTGATAGATTAGTACGCATATTCGCTTGGAAAACAGTTTATGGCTGATTTAGTACCCGCTTGCAAACTGCCTAACTTTGTATTGATAAATTAATACTTTAATTTAAACCGGCTTATCCCACACTTAATCGAGACGTGCAATTTATATGAAAGTAAGTTTACAATAGCTCATCTATACATCTTCGCTCGTAAATACTGTGCGCAATAATATTGTTTACACTTCATGAAGACTGGCTGGTATAGATAAGGAACTAATAAAAAGTAGCTAATGTACCTACATTTAAAAACGACTGAACTTGTACCTACTAAATATGAATTTAACATAAGATGCTTGTGCTAGACAAACGCAGTGGGACACAGAGCGAAATGAAGGCACAAACTATTTTCTCGTACGCTTTTCTTAGTACACGTTGCAATTGAAAGCTGTAATTGCTTTTCAGTTCTGGAATTCCCGCTTTGTGTTCTAGTAGTTCTATTTCCTTGGAAAACTTTACAAGGCAGAGCTCTAGCTGTTATGAGTTTTAAAAATGATTTAATAATGAAATGAAGAAGCGCACAAAAACGTATTTGGTAAAAGATAAAAATCCCAACTTGCAAATGACGTGAAGGAGCAATATAAATGAATGTATTTTGTCAGGGGAACGTTTAATTACAGTGCTTCACTGCCTGTTTATTTACTTAACAACTTAAATATGGACGACATTAAAATTTCATAGTACGGTGATTATTAATAGTACGGTGCATTTTTAATGTAACTAAATAGAATTAAGCTAAATAAGCGAATTAATTAATTTATATCTCCCGAAGGTCCCGGTTAAGTGCATTTTATTCAATTTATGAACTTTAATCAGTAATACATAGACAATACTCAAAACTACATTCAATCTCAATCAGAAATTTGAACAATTCCAATCCAACCAACCAAAAACCTCTCCAATATACAGGGTGAATTTTCTGTATAAACCCATGTAATAAAAAACATAGCGTACCAACCCTACTCCCTCAAAAAAAACCCAGGACAACACATAAACAAAACAAAATATACAACACATTTTACTATTACATTGACGCAGCATTATTCATATCGTGCAAAATTAAATCCTATTTATAACCTCACCTTTAATAAAAATGTGATTCAGAAAATAAAGTACTATTTCAAGTATAACAAAATGGTTCTAAAAATACAAAAACCACCACTTGAAGATTAATCGTTTTCCTTCTTGTGTTGATAAAGTTGTTTCTAATTATATCTTACAAAAAACTTGGATGAAAATATTTACTACATTCTTAATCTATCGCGGTTTTCGAAATAAAGTAAGTACTTTACAGTACTTCGCATATAGGCTCAAGCTAGTGTACCAAGCAAGAGTTATAATATTACATTACATTTAAATACGAAATAAGTAACTTTCATAAGAATGAGGACAAACTTTTCTTTCATAGTTGCCCACACGCCTATACTATTGAATGAAGTGGCGAGCGCGTCTCACCATTTTAGAAATAATTAATCCTTTATAAAGATGTTAAATGTCTCAGCCTTCAAAACGTGAATGATAAATAATGATGTAGTAATAAAATAAGCTTGTAGATGAGCGATAACGTTACCTCCTGCTCACGTGGTCTCGTAATGCAAAATATGTTTATGGTAGTTAGGCAAGTTTGTAGAATTTATTTTATTCATCCATTTTGCTCGACAATATCAAATAAATAATAATATTCAAGTGGCGGTAGTTGTAAATATAGGCAACTGCAATAGGAACAACTTCGGAATAAGCATCAATAAAAATATATTCAAGTTCAATAGATGAAGCAACCCGTGATGGGACATCGCTAGGCACAAAAATATGCATAAATATTGATTTACTCGTCCATCATGTTAAAGACTTATCAGGGATGGATTCAAGATTCAAAGAGGTACGTGTAGTCAGTAGGTCATACACTATTCGTGGTGGCATTCGCAAAATTGAAAACTAATCGGGAGCATGATGCCTTGATATTGTAGTGATGTATACCATGATCTGCATGCATATGTTTGAAACAAATGAAACATGCTAAGACATCCACAGTAATAAACATTCGGAACACACTTTTGTCCGAGGATTTCTGTTTGCGGCCTAAAATGGGAGCATCCGCCGGGTCCTGACTCGCCTCTGCAGCGGGTGATGACAAAACAACAATTACATTAATTATCCAAAGACAGTACAACAACAAAACAATAACAGGGACAATTAAAGCTACTTATCATTAATAACATGTTAAATATGTATTGTCAGATACCACTAGTCTCGAGTAGATATGACTGGTAGATAAGTTAAAGTACACGAAGTTAAAGGATCTGAACATGGCCAACTGTGGACCTGGACCATGAGAGACTTGAACTGTTGATGAATTGAGTAAAGTATAGCATAAATAGGTATAGACAATAACTACAATTTAGAAGTATCGCCACTGTCGGGTGTATAAGATCAGTGGCGAGCTTGATTTTCATTTGGAGGTAGACAGTAAGTAGGTAAAAAGATTCGTTTATTACTTATGACTATTATTATTATTATGACTTACCCAAAGACTGGCTAGTGACGGTGGCAGTCTTGGTGGTGCTGGGATTGCTCTTCCCAGCAGCAGCGCTGGACTTGCGACCCGGCTGAAAGAACAAGTACTTCTTACTAGCCTATACGTACGCGGGGTTCGTCACCTTAAACGCCAAACATTCATAAGCTGATATGCAATCAGTACTGTACAAAAACACTCGCAACAAATTTAGTCTGATCAATAATCAAATTTACCAGACGCCTAACATGGCTACAATAAATAAAAATGCACAATTGAGTTAACCTTTTTCGTTCTCATTATCACGAAATGTACGTCTTTACTTGACACAAACGGAAAGGGAAAGAAAGGAAAGATACTGAACAAATGAAGTCTGTTCCGACGTACCCCTTTGGATTTGGTGGCCTGCGTGGGAGTGCCGCTGCCCCCTGGCACGGAGGAGGCGTCGTCCTCTTTCTCGCCACTGGAATCGCTCGACTGGCTGTCGTGTGAGACCGGCTTGTAAGGCGGTATGGTCTTCACGTTCCCGCCTTTTTTCTGCGCAATCAACACTCACTGTGTACCAACCGACAAATCGACTCGACTTCGAGCTTCGGGTTCATATGGCGGTAACGCTATGGGTAACAGGATACTTTAATATAAAATTTGATAAAGCTCGTGGGCGCGACTCAGTCGCAAACTGCTTCTGTGAATCTACTTGCGTGCAAGTCAATCGTCTTCAATTTCGCATGACACTACATAAAATTTTGTATAACTTTTATCCCAGTACACATTAAAGCAGACATTTGAAAGTTTTTAGAATTTGAGAGACTGCAATAAAAGTTAACAGCTTCAAGTAAACCGATTAACTTGCACCTAAGTGTAATTTATGTACACGCGCATATGGCGGCGTGCGAGTTATAAACTTTAGAAGACAGGCTCTTCCGACCAACAATTTCGCGGTTAGGCTTGTGGTTTGAACTCATCGGTTGCTGGGTATTGGCAATTGACTATAAAGTATTATTAGTAGAAAGCAAAACCAAAATGCGAAAACTCAGCAAAGTAAAATAAATGCACACAAATAAAATCCACACAAATTGTTAGTCGTGACGAGCTCAAACAAGCAAAATTTTGAAAATGTTTTCGAATGACATAGCTATATCAGTAATTTGTACTCGTACAAACTATCAGGAATCATTGGTTTTATTTTGGGGCAAAATGTAAAACATAAGCGGTACAGAATTTTCGCTTTCATTCCCTTAACATTATTCCACGCAGTATACCGCGGTGCATTGTATTTATTTCATAAAACTACATAATATGTTTGTATAGTTTCGGCGCCAGCTGTAGGTAATGTAACACGTGTTGTAGAACTGACCGCATCCTTATGTTAAAAGTGTTTCACATTGCGTTCCAGTGAAGATGACGCTTAAAACGAAAGTTATCAAGCAATCAGCAACAATAGTTATTATCATAGCGTTAAGTCGCATCTGAAGTCAAGTCGCTCGGCAAGCGAAAAGTCGTGGGTTCGATTCCCGCTTTAGGCAGTTCGATTTTTTCAAGTTATTTATAATCAGGAACAATGTTAATTAAAATTAATGTACCAAAACGCAAAGTCTAAGTAAAATTTAGTCGCGGGGATAGTAATTAAAAGTTGTTTACGAAATGAATCTCGGGTAACAGATACACCAATGTCAGTGGGTTAAACAACAGCGGCATTTGCGATAATTTGAAACACACGCGTACATGACGGATCTTCCACAAAAAACATCATTTAAAAAAGCAATTAGAAAGATCTCGGATAAGAACTGTGCTGTTTGTACCTACTGTTTAGTTCTGGCAAATATTTTGTATGCACGTTCTATTTATTGTTTTAGGAACGCCTAGTAGTCAGCATCAAATAGTTCGTGACCCCCAAAGTTGACAAAAAGTTCCCAACACGTCTTCGTCACAATAGAGATGATGACTGACTGGGTAATGAAATCGAAATTATGGACACATATTTTTATTTTATTTTTCATAATCGAATAATTACAGTATTATATTGAGTTGAAATGCCGCGTGACGTCACTTTTGAGTAAAAATCTACTCAAGTGTGACGTAACGCGCCATTTCAACTCGATGTAGCACGGTTATTATTTAATTATGAAAGAAAATAAAAAATATGAGTCTAATATTTTCTAATTATCTGTCTGACGGACAAATAATTGAAATTTTGACATCTAGCCTATTGTAAGTTTTGTAAACTTTTTTTTCTACCATGGGTGTCACGAAACATTTGACCCTTGATTGTACTTACTGCAGAATTGTTTTATGGCACGATCTATAGTACACTTCAGCCCTACCCAACTGTTAGCCGACTAAGGCCCGATTCTACCAAACTTTTATCTTAGAATAACTCCTGGTATACGGACACATTGACAGTTTCAGTATGGGAAATGTCAAAACTGACGATTTATTCTGAGATTAATATTTACTCCTGTTTGGTCGAATCCACCTAAAAGTCTGTAGTCCGCGGGATATAAAACTGAAGACTAATTTAGGTCGAAATGGTTTGTTGTGAGGCCTCAAAAATGAGTCCAGCCATTTTCAAAGCCTTTAATAATTAAAAGACTGATTTTCTTGCAACACTGATAAATATAGCAGCAAAGCAAAGTTTTTATCGAAACAAAGAGACGACCTGAAAACGGCGCAGGGAGAAAATAGACTTGGAAAACAATAAACCGTCCTCTGAAATACCTAGAAACATCTACCAGCACTACGGGAGATCGTTAGCCCGGGATTTTCAATGGACAATATTTAAAACGAACGATCGGTTCAGATGATTTCAGTACGAAATAACGTATTATAAGTATTAAATCTAACCATCTATGAGTTTTCGCATGATACATAGCAGATTGTAGCATTACTATAATTTATTTATTGCAGTTTTATTTTTACAAATCATACCTTTAGAGATTTTAGAGATAACTGTTATAAACATGTTTAGAAATAGTTGTAAATACCTTCTATACTACTATAATTTACTATAAACTAATATTTTATTGCCTACGGCTCGAAACTATTCTGAAACTAATTTTAAGACTCGATTTGAACTCCAGCATCAAATTCTAGTTAAGTTGAAAAGTTAACTCTAATCTAAGGCCAGAATCTGTTCTTGAGTGTAGATTCATACTCGAGCGTAATCTTAGCCTAAGTATGTCATACCTAAATTAAGGCGATTAGTGTCCTCAATCCGCGCTAAATGGGCATTTTGTAAAGCCTACTCCTCTTTTACTGCTGGACAGAAATAGTTGAAAAAAATGTATGTTATACAACAGTTCAAGGACTACATTTGTGACGTTTGAATTTTCGCTACGTGTCTTTGTTTTGGATTAAAAAAATAAATACGGGACATCGATTTTTTACTTAAATTCCCTACTCCTCCAAAACGGCTATGTTAATTTAAAAGATTTTTGCACGAATAGATTGGGAATTCTTTAATCTTTAAATGACACGTTGCGTTTTTCAATCGAACATTACTTTCATTCATAAATTTTACTTTTGATAAATTCCGAACGTTTTGCTGTTGAGGGGGCCTTCGCGGGGTGCGGGCGGCAGTCGGCCGCTGGCCTTCAGACGGGGAGGTTGTGTCACTCGCTACAAACTGACATTAGCGATCAAAATGAAACGGTGAAGATGTCAGACTGGCCGACTCGGGATCCAAGGAACACTGGTTTGAACCCCGCCGCCGCTGAACTATTGTGGGGAAACCACTCGTCACACAAACATAATTAAGCTAAGCGCAACGCTCTCCATGGCATTGATGTTGAGATCAGGTCAACCTGATCTTCTGGCTGTTCCGCAACCACAATTACTTGGTCGACAAGCTGCATGAGCTCAACCCTTGCTGGGGCGACGACAAGCTTTACCAGGTCGCCAGGGACGTGAACATTGCTGCGTAGGTACCAGCACATCGTGTATCACGAGCTGATGCGCGCTGTGATCGGTGAGTGGTTGTTGTTTATGGAATATGTTTCTTCCATCAGTAATAATCCCGTCCAGTAATAATAATTATGTCAGTTACCTTGAAAGAGTAACTTACTAGGAGCCCTGGGCACTTAAGGATCAAGGGGGGTCTTATCATCTGGAAAAAGGTCTTTTGAGCAGACGGGGGCCCCTTCCGTCGTGGGGCCCTGGGCACGTGCCCAAAGTGCCCAGTGGGAAAGAGGAGCCTGTGTAAACATATTTGTAGGCAAAACAATTTGCTACAAATTATGACATAGCGAATTTTTTGTAAGACGCTTAAAAAAGTGTTTTCACCCCTTTTTTCAAGAAGGCGGTTGGGGGACAAGAGTGGCGGGCGACCCCAAAAACTTGAGGTTAAGCTTCTATTGACCACATTGACCCACACATGTCCCAAAAATAATATTGCGTTCTCTAATAAATGCAATACTCGGAAAATTGCCGGAAAATGATGGGAGTTTTATTTTGCTTTTTTTATGTATTACAGTGTTTAATTCTCACAATTTCATTCACGCAAGTGACTTGTGAGAGACGATTTTCAGCATTAAAGCGCATTAAAACGAGACTTCGTTCTCTACTGGGGCAAGAACTGTTAGATACGTTAATTATACAGTGTGAGTCACGATAAAGTGTACATAATATGAAATAAGGTGAAACTAGACCTATTTTTATCGACAAAAAAGAGGTCAAAATTTTTTTGAGATTTTTATTAAATTTTTTATACTTATTGTAAAGAAAACGTAATAACTTTTAAACTTAGAGGTATATCCTGATAAAATAAAAACAGTAATAGCGCTAAATAACAGACGATACGAAAAAAATACTAAGAAAATGCCAACAAATAATAAAAAATGATACTTTTTGAAAAAAATCTGCTTATAAATTCGTGTTTTTTTGGTTTTCTCCAAAAAATGCCCCTATAATAGGTGGTTTTTATTGCTTTGTATTATTCTCTATCGTATTACCTTTGTAAAACCAAAAATCGCATGTCTCTATCGACTCTATCCCTATCACAACATTTTCTATGATAGTTTGAACAAAGGCCTACCACAACATTATTCTACGCTACAGGTAGGGACAATTTTAATTTTAACTAAAATGCTTATTTTACTTCGAAATCTTTTGTTTTTATTTGAAATCTAACTTGTCTTTATCAAAATTACAAATCTAGAGCCATTTTCAGTTTCGTTGTTAACGAAGCGTTGAATGGCGCGCCCGGAGAGGCTTAGTTCAAACGATCATAGCAAATGTTGTGATAGGGATAGAGACATGAGATTTTTGGTTTTACGAAGGTAATACGATAGAGAATAATACAAAGTAATAAAAACCACCGGTTATAGGGGCATTTTTTGGAGAAATTTATCAAATAACCAAGAAAACACGAATTTAAAAGCAGATTTTTTTTAAAGTATCATTTTTAATTATTTGTTGGCATTTTCTGAGTATTTTATGTATTTTTTTTTAGTATCGTCTGTTATTTAGCATTATTACTGTTTTTACAGGATATACCTCTTAGTTTAAAAGTTATTACGTTTTCTTTACAACAAGTAATTGGAAGAAAAAAAAATCTATAAAAAATGAAAAAAAAATCTCAAAAAATTTTTGACCTGTTTTTTGTCGATAAAAATAGATCTAGTTTCACCTAATTTCATATGTGCACTTTATCGTAACTCACACTGTATTAAATACAGAATCGGATCTAATCAAGGATTACGAAAACAGCAGCTTTAACGATCGAGTCATTAACTGCTTAGCTGAAAGTTCTCCTGTTTTGATAAAAATGTTGATTGGCTAGCTTTATATTATTATTTGTTATTAGTAAATACCTACTTATTATTTTACTTTATTTTAGTATTGTTATAAATTTTTTACAGTTTATTTATCTCAATTTGTGTATCTCAGTATTTTTCGATAGTATCCCATCACCATGATCTAGTCTCGGGCCTCGGGATTGCGATCAGCCACCCGGGCCCTTCCGGCCCAGTCCGACCCTGGGCATTGCCGCGCTTCGCATCGACGTGGTCTATAAACTAAACATAGCTATTGATATGAATACGGCACAATAACACAAAGCGATGCATTTTAATGTTTCCTCTAAAATGTTCGATGCTCGTTCTTAATTGAAAAACAAGCTTTTGCCCGAGGCTTCACTTGCTTGAATTTTGGTTCGGAACTAACTACAAGTGATAGGAGTCTCAAATTCTGCATGGTAGTTCCTTTTAGAACATAGGTGCTCACTAAGACGGGATTTTGCAAAATTCAACCCCTAAGGGGGTAAAACGGGATCCACGCGTACGAAGTCGCGGGCGGCCACTAGTAAAAATAGTGAAAATGGTAATTATTGTGGCAGCAATTGAGTTTAATGGTTCGGGCTCCTAATTACAAAGCCACAAGTTGTACTTATTCATACATACAACATAACATAAACTGCAACACACTGTTATAACATTTTGCATTATACGAATAGGTCTATCCAAACTAGATCGTTTTGTGGTGTCTTGGGACTGCGAAGCATGATCTTACCCCTAGTCCAGGGGTGGCAAGACTTTATGATTCAACGTGCCATTTAAGACAAAATAAGACGCCATAGACGTGCCGTCACATACTAAATTTTATATCAAATGAAAACACTTATTTGTTATGTAAAAAAAACTTTTCTAATATTTTATTCCATAGTGAGCTTTGTGATCAGTTGCGTGCTTAAAATATTGTGTCGCGTGCCATTGGTTCGTCATCCCTGGCCTAGACGTAGCATTGTAACAGATACAATTTCGTGATCAGTTCACGTAGCGTAGGTACAAAAGACGTGAGGGTCCATCTATTACAAGTGCAACCTTGTCTATTAGGGCTGAATGAATGAAATGGACCGGTTTCTACAGACAGATATTATCAGTGCTAATATCAACTTAAATACTCAACAATAACAACACTTTTAATAAAACAGATAAAAAAACAAAATGCTACAGTTGTTTTCGATTCGGCGGACTGTGGTTACGGTCAGGGATTATAATTATACACTCACGAATCACTTTACCTCTTTAGATAAGAGTGCAAGTACATCATTATCATCTCACCGTAGCGTAGCACAAGCTCATTTTGGTGTGATTGCAGGAGTTACAAAGATTTAATCAATTATTAAAATGCAATTCCAGGAAAAACTGTTAGCTATGATAAAACCATGTTACTGACGATGTAGGTATTTAGTTAGTACCTACTAGCTTTTGCCCGTAGCTTCGTCTGCGTGAAAATCTGTCATAGTAAGACTTAACAATAGCGCGCGTCCCTTATCAAAAATCGTCCCAATAAACTTATCATTTACTTTTCTCCTTGACAAATATTTACGTAAATCTTTTCTCATAATCACTCTATTTAATTGCGAAAACCGCATGAAAATCCATTCAGTTTTTAAGTTTATCGCGAACAGACAGACGCGGCACAGTAGTAGTAAGTATAAGTAGTGTTATGTTTGTACAAGAGAACTAAAAACATTTATCGGCATAGGTATCGAAACTTTTGCGTCGAGCGAGATACCTACATATTTAAATTTTTTCGATAATTGAAATAAATATTTAAATAGGGACCTTTTTATACAGCCTATGATTAATTTCATGAAATTCATCCATTATCTGCTTATGTGAATGTCACCATAGCGAACGAATATGATTAGATTTATTTTTATTAGAATAGAACAAAATAATAATTAATGAAAATAATAAAAATATAGTCATTCATTGCGCCCGAGTTCTTGTTTTCATCAAAATAGTTAGCTGAAAACACACGATAGGTAACACGAAATAATATGAGTTCTTAATCACCTTCCTATATTACCTAAAGAAAATTATTAAACAACACTGAATTAATAATCTTAAACACAATTTAAAAATTAAAGTTTTCTTCTACTTACCAGTTTACTGTAGTGGTGTTGACAGTATCCGCAGTATTTTACGTTGTCCAGGTAGTTACCGGCTTCCTCGCAAAGCAGTCCCAGGCTTTGGGCACAGGTCACGTGAAACTGTTGTTTGCACCCTACACAAAAATAAACAAATAATCTGTAGGTAAGTATTATGAAAACTATGGTTTAGACAACAAGCATTAAATGTATGATTAAAGGGTCCAGACAAATGAATAAAGAAATAAATGTATTTTTTGACAAACAGAAGAAGGTAACATAACCTGGGAATTTTTTCAAGTTATTGACTAACCTGATTTGTTGCACTGCATGCAAGCCCCAGCTGTCGAACGATGAGTCTTGCCCTGGTCGTGGCAGATGTAACAAGTCTGAAACAGAAACACATTACATTTATTTTGATATACCTAACTTAATACGATGCTCACAACTCACGTGTCACCCTTGTTACCTTGTTGTATCTCTCCGGGGGGATTAGCCTCAGAACGATTGGTTCCATAGAGGTGACATTGCCGAACCTCACTTCTGGGATGTACAGGGCGCAGACTACGTGGGCCCAGCCCCCTGTGTCGGTCCGTTTAAGAGCTCCCGACTTCGACGGGCATAGCTCGCATTTCTACAAAATAAACCCAGTTCAAAAATTCGCCAAAAACATAATATAAACAAAACTGTAGGCCACCAACGCTAAAAATGTTAATTATAACGAAATTTCCACCTGGTAATCCTGTTTTTTGTAGCTCGGATACTTCAAGACGGTTTTACGTGCCATGATCAAGGGTAAACTGAAGCCTAGATATGAATGGCTAACGGAACATGGCTGCCGTATTTTTAACAGCAATGGTAGTAGATCTACCCTCTTTATAAATACTTTTTTATTACTACACTCGAAATTATTCTCGACACACATCACTTTAAGTTTAAATGATTTATGGTTACGTTATAATTAACAATTTGAATATTATGCCTGATTCACTTACCACTTTGCCTTTAATGTCAGGGCATTCACATTTTCGGCAGAACCACGGTCCAGTTGGTACAGTCACAATACCATAACATGCTGCAAAAAAGAATAACCTGTAGTATCTTAATATCTAGAGTCAGTACTTACAGCTGTAGCCAACTTCATGCAGCGGCTTATGCTGTCGGCAGTTGCAGTTCGGTACGAAAGGCACTTTTAGGATGAGTTGCACCACCTTACTATAACTGTACCTATAACCATAACCGGTGTTATTGTATGGAGTTTGACGCGACTTTTGATAGCAAACGCTATAGTTAAACTAAGAGGGTGCAGCCCAGCCTAAAGACAAAATAATTATGAATGTACAAACCTTGGTGGACTGCAACGGTGCACCCATTCCCGTCGCAGTATACCAGCGGGTTGTCTGGCCACCCTCGCTCGTCCGAGCACACGCAGCATCCTCCTACCATCTCCTTCATATTGGACACCGCATTATTGATTCAAACCCTGCAAACAACTCGCACCCCTCAGACGCAGTGAACGAACAACAAAATCGAGCAGCAATAATGACTGATGAATGATGAAATGCTACTTCAAGCCGTTAAATGAGCTCAGGATAACATTATTCTATCAATTCACATCCCACTACCATGAGGAATTTATTAAAGGTTTTGCTTCAATATTTTTCTTTTACTGCTTCTAAACACGTAATGGAGCAGCCAAAAGCCATGAATGATGGTGACGTTGAAAATCCAAAACTTATATTAAATGATGATGAGTTTCCTAGGCATTCATGTAATATCACCAATGAATGGATCACTTTAAACTGTACAATGCTCTTAACTGATATTATAATACATTAAACATTATTATATTTTAAAGTACACAAGAACATATTATTATATACATAATATTACGTATGTAATGTTGTTGTTCAGTGTAATAATAATTCTGCCTTAATTCTCAATTCACTGCAAATATTATTTAAGGTAACTCATCATTTTCTTTTTCTTAATCTGTAGCTTAAAATAAAATAAAGGCAATCCTACGAGAGATTGTGTTCTAAGTATACATAGGGACAGAGAACGGAATGTGACTGTTTTATATTACGTAGTTTTAGTACTATTCCTAAAAAAATAAACACTGCATAGCCATAGCTTAGCAAAGCTTGCCGTTTATTATTAACAAGAGTGACTATCACATAATAACCCTTTAAGATTGTTACAATTTAAGCGATGACTACTTTGTACAGGGTATAAGCTCACTTGACCCTTATGTGTATCATCTTCAATGCAAAAGTTCATTGTATGTCACCCCTTCAATCGAGTCTCATCTACGGAGGCCATTTTGTAGTACATACATTGTACTTGAAGCTTTCATGTCACATAAAATGATGTATTTTTAATTGAATAGGAAATGAAGACACTCAAAATACATGAGTATTGTAATGTTATTGGCCTTTTCGAATGAAAATTCTACTAGTTGAGTGATGACAGATATTTAAGATTATTGCAAATCTCACTTAAATGCAAGGGAATTAGTACCTACATTTTTTATCAGTTAAAATATAACAGTCAAGTAAACAGGTGGTAAAACCAATTTTATTTTTCAAGGCCTTTTTTCTTTCAAGTCTATCGTTGAGGCTAGGACCATTTTGTCACACTTTGTTCTTTACTAGTACTACTTTTTCTGCCTATAATTGAAGTAGAACATAAGACAACACATTGGCCGCTCAATGTTTAAATAGTCTCATTTTAACAATGAAATAATATTTTGAATACTATATGAGTGAAATTGGTATTGTTTAAGATGTTGTTAATATTGATATAATGTTATCTTCAACAAAGAATACAATACAAATGATAAGTCAAACTAAAATAATAAATTGTATTAATAGATAGTACTATAAACTTCGAGTTGTCCTTCCCTCAATAGAAAACTAATTGTAGTATAGTCTTATCCCAAGTAAACATTTTTAATATTTAATTAGCAATTTTCATAATGATATTGTATGATAGTTATTGATAATGATAATAGTGATATAGAATAATGATAGAGAATAATGGGTCTCATCTATACATATTAATTATATTATTATATTTTTTTATCTATAGGCATAGTAAGAATAATAGTCTAATAATAGAGGATGAACTGTTTTTTCAGGACTAATTAACTGGCTTGGTTTTTGAATGTAGGACCTACATGCATGCTAGCAAAATGTTGCTTACATAGTTAGCATTGGCCATTTTATATTGATGTACAAAACGATTTTAAAGATGGACCATGACATTAGATACTTCTGTAAGTACAATCTCAAATAAATATATATTTTTATGCATTAAATAATTGAATAATGTGAATAAATTTTATACAAATACATACAGTTTAAAAGCATTCCAGTCCAGAGCATATACAATTTAAAGTTCAGATGGGCATAATGCTGTGAACACAATGATAATGAAAGTACAGCTGCCATCTATCTCTAGTATATTTACCAAAAGAAAAAATATCCGTTCATCGTTGGGGAATAATGTATCACGGTAACAACTCATTCATTCATCTTTATTTTTGATTATTGACAAGCTTATCACCTCACCTGCGCCTACCAATAACGACAAAAATGAAGTCAAAACGACACAATCTAAACTCATGTGATTATGTTAAATTAAAATTGGAACCGTCGGACGTGATACAAAACTGTAACCGTTTACTATTCACAAATAAAATTAAACTGTGAGACCCCCCAAGCTACTAGAGAAGAAATACCCGGCTGCCATTAGACACTCTCACAAGCCATGATGAAGTAAAACTGGAAACTGGGAGCATTTTGTTTTGTTGACGCTTTTGTAAGAAAATTATTTACAGAGCTTGTTGCTTGTATTGATCTGCGCGATGACATTGTTGCGCATCGCGGTGTTTGCAGAGATGTGAAAGGCTGATGGATGGCAACATTCTGTGTGTACGCAATGATACATTTTTATTTTTTGTCTTAAAAAATATTTCTTTAGGCGATGAAAATTACAATTTCAATTTATTTAGAAATCTGTAAAAGTAATTATAAATAAATATTAACTAAACTTTTTATCAAAAAAGTAACGAACAGTCTTTGTAAATAATAAAAAATAATCAATATTGTCATTAATGTTGCCACCAAAAAAAATCTTAAAGATCAAAGATACAATAAAACAAAGAAGAAGCACTATGTAAGGCTTGTTCGCACTAGTCTAGTAATTTAGTCGAGTAGTTGCACGTGTCAGAACACCAAAAATTTAGGCGAGTAATAAATAGTAATAACCCTTTCCCCTCCATACTCCCACCACGCGTACCTGCTCATTCGCTCATCGACTAAACGAGTCCGACGAATCGGGCAGCTTATTGAAAACCCCTAACTAGGACTTGTAAACCGTAATGTGCCGTAATCGACCAAAGTGCGGACGGGTTTTTTGTCAGCAGCTAGTAATTTAGTTCTTTTTAGTTACTGAAGGCGAGATAAATACTCTACTAAATTACTCGACTAGTGCGAACAAGGCTTTACAGCGCTCATTCGTTGTAGTTCAACCCTCTAGATGGCGCTAGTATAGCTGGTTCTGGCTATTTTGTAACGAATTTACCTAAAACTGTGCCATCTCAGTTTTATAGATAGATTAAGGTCAATCATCAATGATATTATATAAAAACAAAAGTTTTATATAATATCATTGATTAAGGTAGATAGATTTATTTAATTTATGTTACAGTTAAAATCCGTTTTCAGTGAAAAATGGTTTTCCCTAGTTAAAACTAGTTTTCACTGAATACTTTTGGGAAAACGCGTTGTTTGAAAATGATTCTTTCAACAATACCTCAGTTACACTACTAATACTACTCGCGTTTGCGGACATTAATCGAAGTAAATAGTGTGAGCACAGGTTTACTAACGTATAGTCAAAAAACTTTTCCCAAAGTATCACATACGTTATAGCCTGACCAGGAACATAAAAACCCTGGCACAGAGGCGCTTCAATTGCATTTGATAGTGCAACACTGAGTACAGTCGTACATGTGTTAAATTAATAGGCTAAATTTATGTATCAGGATTCAGGATTACGGGCTAATTTGATATTTTCATAAATTAACGAAAAATATTATTAAAGATAACCTGGTTTAAATAAATTAAATGAAACCATCAATCGAGCTAGTAGGATTTATTTTATTATTCATCAATAATCAAATTCAGAACATGAATATTCAACTGCAATGTCTGCTCATGAACGCTTCAAACTCGGTACTTCTTTCCCAATTCCATAAAATTCAAAACTTAGAAAGTGACAAAAAACTTTAAAATAGGTAGTTGAAACAGACTACAGCTAATTTTCATAGTGGACTGTACCATACGATAAACATGTCAGTCAATTTGACAACCTTTGTCGGAAACATTATTCAATGAAAATATTGTCCGAACCCTTAGTATTTCTCTTCGACAAATACATTAACACATCGTGAACCACTTTTCTTTCACGACTATAAAAATATTTTAGCAATTTAATTCACGAAATCAATTGCACACATTTAAAATAAAGTTTGTTTACACTTTGACAACAATAGACTGACATGCATGGTGACATGTGAATGAAGTTTTCAGTTACTGTTGCCATTAAAAGAAATTAGTACCATTAGTTTTCCGCAACATGGCGAGGGTTTTTATGTTCCTGGTCAGGCTATACACAAAGGACAATGGGCAAAATGGTACCCGGCTCCAATAGATATGTGTCTAGTATCGTTTGAAAGGTCTTGCCAAGATGAACAACTTTTACTATGACCACCAGCCACAGATTTATTTATTTATTTAAAGACTTTATTGCACACACAACAATGTTCTGTACAAAAAGGCGAGCTTAATGCCATACGTCATTCTCTACCAGCTGATCATATACAGATCTGGTTGTGTACGAAGATATACATACTTTTTTGCAGAATCGGCTCCAATAGTTATGTTTGTAGTGTTATTTGAAAGGTCTTATCAAGACGAACAACATTTACTATGGCCACCAGCCTCAGATCTGGTTGCGTTAGAAGATAAAGATACTTTTTGTGTAACCTAAGTATCATACAGTATGGAAGGCAGACGCGCTCGGGGCAGGGCACCGACGAGATGGTCGGACGCGGTGAGGAAGACGGTGGGCGGGAGTTTGCATCGTGCGGTCCACACAGCTTATGACCGCAGTCTGTGGAGGAACACTATCTGTGGTCGCGATCCTCATCAGTGAGGGACCGAGGAAGAAGAAGAAGAAGTATCATACGTGTCCATCGTATGGTACTTAGGTTATGCGAGGCAGGAAGGGTTTACTGCTCCAGCATCCTTCCTTAACTCTATAATTATTGATGGGGATAATTGTGAAATAAATATTTTTATTTAAAGAAGTACTACCCCCTTATTAATAAAAAGTTACACCTAGGAAGAACCTTGGATTAAAATGACATTTCCATACCAAATGACAATTTAAGCTAAAGTTCAACTAGGGTGTAACTTTTATTAATAAAGGGGTTAAAGTTTGATTACTTCTTAAGGGTTTTATTATGAGTTACTAAAGCGAATAAACCCACAAGACCCAATAAGTCCACCTACAAGATGGACCGACGACCTCATAAAGGTAGCGGGAAGGCGCTGGATGCAGGCTGCCACCAACCGGCCATTGTGGAAATCATTGGGGGAGGCCTATTTTCAACTGGACGTCCTATGGCTAAAATGATCATAATGATGATGATGAAAGCGAATAAAGGGCTAATAGCTTGGGTAGTTCATCGTAGGTATAATCCTTTCCTTTTCAATGCTTCTTTTAGCTATATTAATAGATTGTAGTCATAATACATAATACATGGATGATTGTGTCATACTTTCATTATAATACTTAGTGGAATTACTGCTTTCAAAACGTGAATTAGAACTGGCCCCATAGCAGACATTATCCTACATCTAAAGGCCTTTTAAAATATATATTGGTTATAGCTATTGGAGCGGGTACCACTTTCCATACATTTGTGCCCATCATCCTTTTCATTTCCCAAAACAACGTATCGCAATTTATCAGTTAGCACACTTTTTTCCAATATTTTTTTCAAGTTTGGTCAAATTTCTTTTCCCAAATAACAAATTGCAAGTGTTTAATTTCCCTACTTTTGGCACTCGGCTTTAACTGTAACATCTTTAAGTACTCAGACTAAGATTACCTTTAACCATACTTATAGAGAAAAGATTAATTTGTATTGGGATATTATTAATCGCACATCAAATAACTTATCGTTCATCAATTTAATCGTATTATTATTTTCATCAATTTAAATAACTTTTACATCAAATAAATTATTTCATTGCAAACAAACAAATTGTTTAACAAAACTACTTAGTACCTACTAGAAATAATACGAATATGTTACACATCAAAAGTGTACTATATTTTTTTCTAAAACGCGCAACTAAAAAGTTGATGTGCAAAAATATTATTTTCTCAACCAATATACTAATTGCACAGCAAATTTACCCGAACGTACATCAGTAATACTCATACTCATATCAATATAACTATTCTTGCAACATGTTTTATAATGTGCATTTTAAAAGTTGCTCAACAATAATGTCTCAAAATTTCAGAGAACTTGTGAGGCAAATTTAATAAAATTAAATCAAAATAATGTTCTTTGTATGGCATTATTTCTTAAAGTTGAACTGAAAATCTATTTTGCGTCTTTTCTAACACTTTATGCCGCCGTTCAATAATGCAGTCCTGACGATCCACCGACATGAGTCGGCGGCTTTTCGCCGACAAACAAAAACGGTGACATGATTCGTTTGAAATAAGACCGCCGACACCAAGTCGCCGGACTTGGTGTATTGTGTACACAAGTGAAATGGATTTAAAAAAATGCAGGATGAATGTTAAATGTACCTAACTGTCCCCTTTTTTTTTAAATAAAGTAATTTATGCAAGCATTTATAGGGCTTGCGATTCGACTCAAGTATGTCACATCGCCTGCAGAAGCCAAAAATATACTTAGCTAAATGGCCAAAAACGCAAGCTGGGCTTTCAATTATTATGACAAATAAAATGATTTTCATTTAGATAAACTGCAGTGCATGATATAAAAATTGGGAGAATTTTTTAAATAAATGATTTATTTATTTATTTATTTATTTATTTATTTTATTCATGAATAGAACGGTAGTACCAATTACACTATTCAAACAAGACGTAACAAAGCTCAGAATAACATTTAAGTAATTAAAAACAATTTAACTTAACTTAATTTAGGAAAAGTACATAAATCAGATGCGATTATTTTCACAGTAACCCAAACATTCTGCTAGTAACGTACTCCACCCCTCTGCAAATACGTCACATTTTGGGTTTTGGTCCAGGAAACGATTGAGAGCACTTAATGTACGTGGTATAAGTGCAGTGCCGGATTAGCCACGTAGCAAGAGTAGCAAATGCTACGGGCCCCGCGAATTTGGGGGCCCCGCGCTCCAACGCCTGTCTGACCGAAATAAAAAAATATTAATTTAGATAGGAGCGTAAAATGTTGCTAAGTGCGCTGCAGACTGCTGTACATAAGCATTACTTTTCTTCGATTTCATTAAAAACCTCTATACATTTTTTTCCGCTTCTACCTATCGATGGGGTCGTCTTACGAACGCACTTAAAGATTCTACTTCAAAAATTCCGATTTTAAAACGGTTATCGGACACTAGGTGGTCCTACAGGATTGCTTGAAGTCCCCTTCTGTAGACTAACGCTAAGTAATAAGAATGCATTTTCAATGGCGGTGAAAGTATATAATGCTTTACCCGAAGAAATTAGGACACTTGCAGGGCCTTTATATAAAACCAGATTGCATGCATGGTTATTAGAAAATACGTTTTATACTATGAATGAATATTTCAATCGAAAATGACATTTATTACTTATTTTTAATTATTCTTTTAATGGCATTATTTTATTGTTTGATTTAATTTATTTTGATTGTTTTGACATTGTTTTATTTTTTATATTTCTGACATATTTAATTATTTTCATGTAGTAAATGACATAATAATTATTTGTAATTTATTCTTGTAGAAATTATTTAAATATTTGTACGCTGACTAATTATACAGCAAATTTTGGCGATCTACTTATACTAGTTTTAAGACCACTATGTTTACCCAAAATTGTGCAAATAAATATTTGAATTTGAATTTGAATTTAGGTGGTCAGCCCGAGCTGATGCTACGAAGGCACTTTTATGTGGTTTTGTCACTTTTAAGCAAGTTTTGAAAGACATTTTCAGTAACGTGGATCAAAAACCGGAGTGCCGTAATAAAGCTTACGGACTAGTTTCAACGATGAATAAGTTAGAAACGGGAATAATGACAATTACATGGAACGGAATCCTAGAACGCATGCAAGCGACTAGTGCTTCGCTACAGTCGTCTGATCAAGACCTTAATACGGGATACGCTCTTTATGAATCATTACTTATTTATGGCTACGTCCAAAAAATGCCATCCACATTTTCAGATATTGAGGCAAGAGCCAAATATCTGACCAACTGTGAAGAATACCAGCAACAGACATCAAGACGAATCAAGCTAAATACAAAGTACGACCATTTCAGCGGCTCTACTACACTCGACGACTTTGTCGAAAATCAAACACCTGGACAACGTTTCGAAGTTCAGGTGTTTATTGTCATTATTGATAACGTACTGTCTGCTTTAACTAAACGTATGAAAGCAAAGCATATTATAAGATTACTAGTGTTTTTGAAGTATTTCTACAATTAAAATCTCTTACACCAGAAGAGATTTTGGACAAATCCTTAAGTATGGTCAGTGCATACGAAGATGATTGGGAGAACAGCCTATGTGGCGAATTAGTGCAGTTTGCAGAGCTGCTGAAAACAGATGTGGCTACTGTTATTGACAGCAAGAAACCGAAGCCTCTGGAGCAGCAATTTTATAAACTTTTAATAAATAATTCTTTAGAATCGTGTTTTCCAAACTTAGAAATTGCCTTGCGCATTTACATGTCTCTCATGATCACTAACTGCAATGGCGAACGTTCTTTTTCAACATTAAAACGTATTAAAAATGAATTAAGGAACACGATGGGACAATAACGTCTTAATCATCTTACTTTGTTGAATATAGAGCATGATTTGCTTAAAGAAGTTGATATTGAAAGTGTTATATCTAAATTTGCCCACATGAAATCAAGAAAAGTTCATTTGTAACAGTTTTGTTTCATTTAATACCCTAAACTTGAGAACCTAAAGCAAACCAAGGGCCCCTTGGTAGAAATTTGCTACAGGCCCCGCGCTGGCTTAATCCGGCACTGTATAAGTGATGTACTCGTAGTTACCTATTATAATACATTTACTGTGCGCAAGTTATATTAGCTATGCACTCATTAAATACTTAGCTTCACTTTTTAAATAAATAGCAATGCGTCACGAACTTAAATTGCTGCTAAGATTTTAATATTTTGAGGTAATTATTTTGCTGTGCAATCAGTATCTTTGCTTAGAATTCGGATTTTTTTAGTAATGCAATATGATGATTTTTTGACTTGCAGTTATATACTACCCATTTGTATTTTTGTAGTTATGTTTTTTGTCTGTTTGTGTTAAATACTTAGGCTCCGAAAGTAAACCGATTTAAATAAAATTTATACTTTTTTTAAACTCTATTAGATTTTAAAAACTCTACTTAGTCGACCGCAAGAAATATTTTCGAGCATTATGTAGACCTCACAGGTCAAAAGTTTGGCCACCTCTGGTCTTGAGCTAGCCTCTAGTCTTAGAGCCTAAATGACATTAAGCTACATAATGGGGGATGAAAGATTAATAGGGAATTATTGTCATTTTTAAAGCTGAAACTTATTTCTTAGGCTGTTAAATAAATTAATTATAACTAAGTACCTACAGGGTGGAAACGTTAAGTGATCTCACTCGATTTCTTCTAAACTACAAGATATCGAAAAAATGATTACTGATTCTAAATGTGCTTCACAAGCTCTTTCAAACAGTACCAATAATAGGTTACAGAATAAACTGTATCTATCCGCAAATTCAATGTTTCCAGCTTCCATACATTTAGTAAAACCACCTAATATTAAAAACTATACAAGATATTCAAAAACAGGTTACTGATCCTGAAAGTGCTTCACGAGCTCCTCTATCCAACGGCACAAATAATAGGTTACAAAATAAACTGGATCCATTCGAAAATTCTATGTTTCCAGCTTCCATACATTTAGTAAAAAAACAGGTTACTGATCCTGAAAGTGCTTCACGAGCTCTATCCAACGGTACTTAATAGGTTACAAAATAAACTGGATCCATTCGAAAATTCAATGTTTCCAGCTTCTATACATTTAGTACAGCCACAGTCATGGTACTCATGCATGTCTTGTTAATATTATAGCAAGTAATAACCCTAAAACCAATGTTTTCCAAGAATAATTATAATTAAGAATGCAATTTAGGTAGGTACGAGTTCATTTTGGGTAGTTTACCTAAATAATTTCGTAACTACACAACAGACAGACAACGTGCAACCTTCATTCAATAAACATTGTTTTTGTCGGGATCACGTTCTAAATATAGATATCTACAGTAGCCAAATCTTTTATATCACCCAAACACCCCTGCTTATCCGCTTTCTCCAGTGACGTCACATTGGAGCCAGACGGAGCGGCGCCGGAGCCATCGATCCTTCAGCCATCCAGGCCAAGACCATTCCCCACCCCCACTCGTTCATGATGCTGGAGTTGACCTTTAAGTTTGGCTTCTATTGAATCGCGTCATTCAAGGAGTAACGTCGAGAAACCTAAGAAATACATTGGCACAATACTTATTGTCGTACATCCAGTAGTTTTTTGTTTTGAAGATCTACTTACTTATCTCAAAAGCTATTATTAATTAAGAAGCCTAGGCGCAGACCACAGTTCAGTTGGCCGATAGGTGTGTCAGGCTCGGGCTGTTTATCAGTATGGAGAATGGAGATGTATGAAAGTGCGCACACCACCGATTTGTTATCGGCCTATCCTATTTTTCATACAAATTAGAATCGGGCCCAACTATCGGCCAACTAAAAGTCGGTGGTCTGCGCCTAGTCTCTTCGTAAAGCTACCTGCAGTCAATTGTGTTCGGTGGTAAGGTAAATAGTATAAATTTTAAGCGTTGCATCTTAATTTTTTCGATTTGTTTATAATTTCGGTGGTAAATAATTTGTTACATTTGTATCCGTAAGGAATAACGTCGAATTAACAGTAGGTGGTCCTTGACCTCGACCTTAGAGACCGCTTCTTCCTCCAAAGAGATGGCGGGATGAATACGCAAAGCTACGTATTGAATAAGGTCCTACTTTCTACGACTCAGTGACAAGAGCTTACATAGGCCTATGCCCAGTAATACGCAAAACATTACTGGTATGGTATGAACTAGTGGTTGTGTATGTGTATTGTGTACCTACTCGTAACCTACCCACTTATTCGGAAATTATAATTTTCAATAGGCGCACGAACGGTCAATTTATTTAAACTAAAGTTAGTACAAAAGTGGTTTGATAACCACGATTGAGTCTGACACACACTTACATATTTACGGTTAATAATTAGGTGTTATTGCACGCGCTAGTTAATTAGGACAAATAAATACGTACCTAAGAAATGTGCGTCATGCAAGTTCATGCAACGGAATATTCCTATTTATTAAATTCCTAATAGTATTTTCGTTCTCGCTTTAAAGTTCACAGGGACTGCGGTTTTGATAAGGGTAAATATAAATAGGTAAGGAAATAGCTTTGGTAGATCTTACTTATCTATCCATACGTTTGCCACAGATTTCTGATTTTAGTTTAATAAATCATCATCCTATTATAAACACATTAACGTTTCCACCCTGTATAGATAGACGTAGATATGTCTGTGAGCTTTCGTCTGTACGAATTATGACGCGTTCATTTCTGGTAACTGACAAGATCATTATAAAACTGACATTTATCAAAGCTTCTCGTAATCAAATACGAGTATGTTAGCTTATCAGTAAATCCGTGACTCAATATTATACAAAGTTATAAATAAAACTTTGCATTGATCTGAAGCTACTCTATGTGATCTCACTCGATTATTTCTAAACTATTCATGATATTGAAAAACTCGTTACTGATCCTGAAAGTGCTTCACGAGCTCTTTCAAACGGTACCAATAATAGGTTTCAGAATAAACTGGATCTATATGAAAATTCAATGTTTCCGGCTTCCATACTAAATGTATGCCAGACACACAATATTAGAAGTGTATTTTTTTTCATTGAATAATAAACTCTTAAAATAAACTCGTAAATTGTATTCTTATTTAAAATTATTCATGGAAAACATTGGTTTTAGGCTTTACTTGCTATAATATTGTCAATAGATGAGTGTCATGACTGTGGTAGTACTAAATGTATGGAAGAAGGAAACATTGAATTTTTTGATAGATCCAGTTTATTCTGTATTGATACCATTGGATAGAGCTTGTGAAGCACTTTTAGAATCAGTAATCAGTTTTACGATATTATCATGTGTAGTTTTTAAAATAATGTGACTACCAAATGTATGGAAGCTGGAAACATTGAATTTTCGGATAGATCCAGTTTATTCTGTAACATATTATTAATACCGTTTGATAGAGCTCATAAACCACTTTCAGGATCAGTAACTAGTTTTTTGATATCTTGTATAATCGAGTGAGATCACTTATCGTTTCCACCCTGTATATACTATATCATAGTTTTACTACGTGTAGCTTTTACTAAAATGCAATGCCCGTGACTCCGAAAATGCATTTTCCGGGGCAAGTTTGCCTCCTACAAGTTTCAAACGAGCCGCATGTGCCCGGGCGTGGCGACTGGCGGGCGACCCAGAGGTTCTATGATTCGCGGTCGAGTCGAATTTGCCAAATATTTTTTGTTTAACTGACCTTTACACGAACGGAGCCGTAGGTATTGGTTTGTAAGCATTAGTAATATTAGTATGCAACATAGAACAGGTGTCAGCATATCAGAATGCTCATGTTTGTTGCAAAATAATTGCTATTTCAACAGCATGAGATGCCATAGTGTTCAGCTACAATTACTTATTTTGTGGTTCAGCTTGATGTGCCTTGCTGTACGAGTAGAGCCCCTACACACACAAGCGAGGGAAGTACAGTGAAAAACGTTATCTCCGACGAAGACGTGATGAATCATTTTAATGATACCACAACACGCCCATTCCAGGTGACGCAATATAATCTGTAGAAACTTAGATAAGGCCCGATAAGGCACCAAGGAAAATCACGGCGTGACAAAACGCATCATAGGTAGGAGCTATTTAGACGCGTTTTCAGGTCTTACTCAGTTGGTCGAAATCTAATTCGGATGATGACTTAATTCTGAAATCATCATACCATAAACGTAGTTTGTGATTACTGCGTTAAAAAGTCCTGTAAAATTTAAACGGAGATGTTTCTTTGTATTGGTACAGTACATCATTGTTTACGTTCATTAAATACACACACGACATACAGCAATAGTTGTAAAGGATATGTTTTGCTGTTTAAATATACGAAGTTTTACCTTTACTAGATGTCAGTGCGCATGCACCGAAAAAGGCGGAGCTATTCACAAAGTTAATATGTTTCCATCCCACTCACGCAAAGCGGGATGCCAGCATGGGTGACAGGGACCGAATTACCGTAAAAGAGGCCTGTTGAAGTTATCGCACCGCGAAACTGATCAATCCATTAGCGCCGTCTCGGAGGTGCTAACTGCGTTCGCGCATTGTTTCGCAGCAGCTTCCAAATTGGCTCACGATCACGCTGGTTTTCATAAATTACAATACTTTGATCCCGTGTAAAGTAGCGATGAATATTCGCGAATTTTAGAATGCGTTCTTACTCATCTTACTGACTATCAGTCCTTCTAGAAGCAAGCACGTCTAGTTACCATGAAATAGCTTACGACGATAGTAACCTTATTACAATAACATTATGTAATGTATTCGTGAATTTTCTGGGTGTAATTTTTTAATCTAAGTACATTTAATTTTAATACCCACTAACCCAGAATCATTCTCCAAATTGTAATATTTTAGCAACTGTTCCAAAACATATCCTTGTTATTCTACCATGAAACCCTGAACACAATACGTAAAACGGCCCTGTTTGCGATCAGTGTGCACTCAGCCTTAGTTTATAGACACTAGCCACTTGTAATCAAATATTAACGAGGGTATTTCGACAACAGCGTTTAATGTCGATCGTTTGCTGAAAGGGTTCCTGGTAATTTCCATAATGATTATGGACGTTTCCTATACTTTTAGCAAAAGGGTTTTATTCGGTTACAATAAATCAGATCGTATGTATTTTAGGTGCCATGATATCATTGTTATTAAGAACAATACATCTGATAGAATTCACCATAAAACACACTGGATCCGTAAAGTACCTACCTACCCAGATGGATCAAGCAGCCTCCAACTCATTTATTACTTCCTTCACTTCACGTCTCTTTCACCACCAACCGGCCTTTGAAATCATTAGGGGAGGCCTATGTTCAGCAGTGGACGTCCAATGGCTGAAATAATGATGACGATGATGATGACATCATCTATTTCACTTAAAATTGTTCAGTTAAAGCTGAACGAACGAAGAGTTCACTATCCTTAATGATTGTAATAGGTTGTAGTAGAAATCTATTATGTTATGTATTTCTTGTTTATGAAGGTATTAGTTATCAATATATATAAAAGAAAGTCGTGTTAGTTACTCCACTTATAACTCAAGAACGGCTGAACCGATTTAGCTGAAAATTGTCAGGGAGGTAGTTTACAGCCAGGAGAAGGACATAGGATACTTTTTATCCCGTTCGAAAAAAAAAGTCTGCTTATTTATTGCCATTAAGGCGGAACAAAGTTCGCCGGGTCAGCTAGTTAGTTATATTCCTCTCTTTACTTAGGCACACTGAATGTCAACTCTACGTCGCGCCATCAAGATACGGTCATAATACGTGTGCAATAAAAATAAATTTATGCGTTTGCGCATATACTTTCAGCATAATGTATTCATAGGAGACCAAAATAAAATACATACACATAATTTATGCAAGATTTTAATCGCTGTTTCATACTTCCTGTTTTTTATCGTACACATTTGACAATCAAAGTTTTATTTACTGTTTTATGAGGTTCATCCAGTCATTTATTGATTTACCATAATCACAAAACAGCGAATGATATCAAAATCAAAATATAAGCCCTTTCCAGGGCACTTACAGCCTTTCGTGGTTTGGGCAATAGTTGCGATATTTCTACCTGCTATCTTATAATGGCATTTTGCCTCATAATGGGAGAATTCCGACTTTTTTTCTGTAACGTGTTTCAATGGAATTAAAATGTATTTAGACGAAGAACACAACTAAACTGTGTTTATTTCGATACTGTACTGACCTCGGTACCTATTTACACTTGGTATAGTGGATGCATATCCTGAATCATATTATTATGGTCAAATCAATGTAGAAAACTAATTTTGTATAGAAACACCTTAAGTAAAATACAACATGATAATTTAAGAATTAACGACCTTTGTATTGTGTCGAAGGAACAATGCCTACCACCACACCTTTCTACGCCACTAAAAATGCTGTAGGCCTCTACAACTTTGCCGTCAATCAATCCAATAACTGAAGGCTAATCTAAGACAGCTAGCTCATCAAGACAGCCGCAAAGAACGCAAATCTAAAGTAGCTTAAACTTAGTTAATTTTTTATACCTACTTTTGATGATGCCAACAATTTGATGAGGTCAGGCTGGGTCATGACTATAGACTTTCCACTTGACTATGGCTACCTAATTAGCAACAGAAGTGCGCACTAAGCTTCTTCAGTTCATAGAACAATAAAACATATTTTGTGTAAATTAATTAAGGTATTGGTAGGTACACCAATTTATTGAGAACCTGCTTGGGCTACTTGACTTATGCCCGATTCCCATATTTGATCTTCTATTCCAAGATATTAGCAATCTTCAGATCATAATCTACTTACCTACTGCATAGTTTGGTCTCCAACCCGCTCTACATTGTATCTCAAGAGCTACATTGACTTGGGAGTTGGGATACCTACCTACTTGAATTTTTATTTCAACAAATCATTATTAAGTAGGTATACAAATCAACGCGTACCGAGATAGTTAGGCCTAGGATACGCGCCGCCATAAGCTTTTATCGATTTTACATGATAAGCCTAATTGTCGTCTAAAATCAACGATATGATTACCACCCTAGCCCAGCTGGACGCAAGATATGTAGGTCTTCAAAGGTCTGAATGGTTGTCGACTACTAAGTACGAAATCGGTCACATTCTTGGGAGTTGTTCCTGGTTTGGTTAGGATATAACCAGCTTGAATTAAATTGTTCATTCGCAAAGACGAATGAATCCATCAGTCGATTACCTACCACTTAAATGTGCTTGATTTCTAGCAATCCTTTGCCATAGCGTCTTTATTACTTACTCTGTACAGTACATATTACGCTCAATCAACAGCACATTCAGACATTCATATAAGTCAGGCATCTAGGTATTGTGTGGTTAAATCAGACAGTGTCCATAAAAAGCTTCACAATACAAATTTAACGATCACTGACGGACTATCCGTAGAGTTAACAACTTATAACGCTTCTACTAGGTACTAATAAAGTTCGTAATTAGCCTAAAATTGTGAAAACGTGAGGTAAGCATTTTCCCTCTTATTTAAAATCGGCGTCAGATTATCAGCTAACTGCGCATGGGCCGTTAATGACACGTTTGCTAGTAAGCAGATACAGTCAACAGCACATCAGGTTATCCATTTTTGTCGGAAAACAGCACCTAAGTTCAGAGGCATAAGGAGGAGGAGTCCAGTGTTGAGCTTGCTATGATGTCTGTACCTATCTAGTCGTGTAAATTCTTGTCTAATCACCATATCGCAAGCAGTACTCACATTTTCGCGGAAGACGCCCATTACGTTTCCATTAGAAGTGGCGCCTTAGTCGCAGACTCTTTGGAGATACAGAAATATAGCGTTAAAATACGGTGGTTATCCTACATAGATCCTAATTTGGTAAATATTGAATACACGTCTTGTTGCAACATAAGTAAAGTATGATTATCTTTAATTTAACACCTACCGGACTACTACAGACTTTTCTCTACTTTTGGGGCTATAAACATAAGTGTTGTGTTAAGTTGCATCACCGTAACTTTAACCGTAACTATAGCGTTACGTTTTTAAAAGCACCAGAAGTGGTACTATTTGTAACTGGAAAAAAGCACGTTTTTATCGATAAAGTACTGTATTTTTATATCAGCTTATCTAACATTGTAATTTACGCGTTATCTATCTTCATCATCGCCGATAGCATCACACAATCAATACAAAATCACGTGAACCGTGAATGCTGGTAATATAATTAAAGTAGCAATCTATGCCACAGGACCTTTAAACACCTTAAAATTACGCTACTACCTACTACACATTAATGCCAAAATACTGGTCAAAATTGAATAAATATTTTTTGATTTGACTGTACCTACTTTTCTAAGACAAAATAATTTAGAGTTTGAACCTCGTTTTGTAATTAGATCTGAGAGTCGCATGACCGTCCTCGAATTGGATGGATAAACTCCCAGATCAAAATTCTTTTGCCCCTTCCCCTTCCTGCTAGACCGGTTTTCATGGAACAAATCATCAAAACCCGCTTCCTTACAACTTCCTTCCAGTCTCTCCCTCATTCTCGGCACCCCATCATCATCGTTAGACCCCAATGTGACCCTATTACTTTGGACCGGGTTTTCTTGTCTTTAATAACGGTTTTGTTCAGCATCTTTGCTGCTTGTCGTGTAACTACATAATTAAGTAGGTAGTGTAGGTACTCAATGTAGCTTTTGGTGAGCGAGCGTGTAACTCAGTTTCTTACAAATATATTTTTTATTTGACTGCATCACACCTGATGTTAACTGAGATGCAGTCTAGGATGGTACAAGCTGCCCTGTTAGTACCTATTCGCTCTCGTCTTGAAGAGGCCCGGATTATAAGCAGTAGCTATTCGGGAAAGACAGCAGCAAGCAGTGAATGTATAAGTAATTATGGTCACTGTTAGATATTTCCTTGTTTGATCAGACTTACCTACCCTACCCCTTTACCACAGTAGATAATTAGCTCATATATATACTGTGCCTTTACTATCTACGTATCTAATAGATGTACTCTTGATTTATTTTGATACTCTATCTTGTGTGTAGATCGAGATGTCTTTTAGAGACTACAAAGGAAGGAGTGACTTGACTCCAAATGAAGTAGAAGAACGAATTTTTAATAGATTCCCTTCATCCATCACATCTTAAGGCAGCCAAAATAGATGGCATTTTCTCACTTTCAGTTTCCCAGTGCTGTTTAAGTTTTCCTATGGCACGCAGACGTCATCATTTTTGGCAAAGAACACTGCACGTGTTTTGTCGTGATGATTATGTTGTATGCTCAACATGTAGGCACGGGATCGATGGTAATTTATAGCTTCGTTGAGCTAGCAAGATAGGATTCTTTTGAATTGAAGTTTTCCTGGGATTCAAGGGGTTCAAGATGGGAAGAGCTTCCAAGTCTCATGAAGTTTGGAAAAGTCAAAGAAAACATGGAGATTGGAAACCATAGGCATGAACGAACATTATCTGAAAAGCACTAAGTAGGTACATTGAAGTAGTCAAAAATCATAGTTAATAATTATGGGGGAGACATAAGTATACAGCAGTTGGCTGATGATCTAACGCCTAAAATAAGTTGTTAATTTGTTTTATGCTACATATTGATACAATCATGGATAATTGAGTGTTGTATTTATTAATATTGAACCCTATTTACCGATTCAGCAGATCTACACTAGTATGTAGTTACGTCTCTAGTTAATAGACAAAACGCTCTATGTCGCCATCTTGTTGTCTGTGGTAATCTCTCTGCAATAAAACTGCGTCTGCTAAATTTAAACTATTTTTATTTAAATTCATCAGGTTATGGGCCCAGGCCACCTGATTTTTGCATAAAAGTGAACAGTAGAATAAAACAAATAGTTTAACAGTTAGTAAATTGAGAAATACGCAAAAATATTGCAAAAAATTTTCACGTGGTTCCATCTTTAAAATTCAGCAAAAATGTCGTCAAATAATACAATGGCGTTAATCGAAAAGCTGACAGGACGAGATAATTATCCCACTTGGAAATTCGCAGTCCAAACATATCTCGAACATGAGGAACTTTGGTGCTGTATAACGGCGAAGGAGCCTGTTGATTCCAGACTTGACACGAAGGCCAAATCGAAAATAATTTTACTTGTACATCCTATCAACTATGTACATATTCAAGAGGCCAAAACTGCAAGAGAGGTATGGAATAACCTCGCCAAAGCGTTCGATGATAACGGTTTGACACGCCGTGTTGGATTGCTAAGAGATCTGATCACAACCACAAATTCAATCAGGATTCAATTTGTTTGAATATAGATAACCAAAGTGCAATTTGTTTAATCAAAAATATTGATTACCATAAGCGTTGTAAACACATCGATGTCAAATATAATTTTATAAAGGAGAAATATGTAGAGAAACAAATTGATCTCAATTATGTTTGTACTAAGGAGCAATTTGCTGATGTATTCACTAAAGCTTTACCTAGAGACAAGTTTCAGTATCTTAGAAGTAAAATTGGTATTATGAAACTTGCACATTACTAAAACTGTTAATTTTTGGTGAGAGCTATTAATATGTCTTTAAGTTTACTTTAGATGCAAAATGTTATTTGTATTGATTTTAAAGTAGTTATGTTTTAAGAACAAGGGTTCAAATTAGGTGAGAGTGTTGTATTTATTAATATTGAACCCTATTTACCGATTCAGCAGATCTACACTAGTATGTAGTTACGTCTCTAGTTAATAGACAAAACGCTCTATGTCGCCATCTTGTTGTCTGTGGTAATCTCTCTGCAATAAAACTGCGTCTGCTAAATTTAAACTATTTTTATTTAAATTCATCATTGAGTTTTAACCGCTGTTATAGAGTCGCTTTATTTTGCAGGCGTCTAAAGAAAAAAGAAAAAGGTTGATACAGTTTTCTGAAACAATTCGTAGATAAGGCTGAAGAAATATTTTTACAGATAAATGGATCTTTTTCAGTATATTATTTTCGTTGATCTGATTTTTGTTCTTGGTAATTTGCGATGACTAAAAGCTATGAAGCGAGATAAAATTGTGTAAGTTATTAATCATTCGATCCTCAGTGATAAGTCATATCAGAAACGATGCATCTTATTCATCTGAAAAGTAATATCAAAAATATTCTCTTTATTTGCAATGAAAGTATCTACCTACATACCTAGGTAGGTATGTCACATTGTCTGTATTTGTACATTACAGTGTCGTCACGAGTCACACGAAGAGCATGTCAATATTCATGACGACCGATTCTTGGAATGTCCGAGCGAGATAAAAGATTTGTCTCTAAAAACGGTATTAGAAGTTCTCATAATTAGAAAGGCTATTTTACTAGAATTGTAGCCAAACTTCGATTACTTAAGGTCTGTTTATCGATGAACATTTTGTACTAAAGTTAATAAAACATTATTTTTTAATATCCCGAATTGTTTTTTCTAAATGTAGGGTTTGCTTTTAAGATACCTAATATTGGTACGGGTTAATTTGTTTTTCATACGAAGAACTACGAGTATCATCAAGTTCTTGCGTGTGGGGCCATCAAAGTTATGAAAAGTTTTGAAACCATGACAAAAAGCGGAAAATTAAAAACTCATTGGGCAAAGTCCACTCAGCTACTCATAACTAGTAATAATTAGGTATTATTTACCTAAGTATGTTTGGAAATCGGTTCTAGATAGATTTACTGAATAAACTTGACAGTTA
Source organism: Ostrinia furnacalis (assembly GCF_004193835.3). NCBI lineage: Eukaryota > Metazoa > Arthropoda > Insecta > Lepidoptera > Crambidae > Ostrinia > Ostrinia furnacalis. The sequence goes on along the minus strand of NW_021130394.1, from coordinate 391,660 downwards.
AGCTGAATAAACTTAGCTCATCGCCCCTGATTTACCAATTTGATGAGTCCTGAACCTTGAAAAGTCAAAGCCTAATTTACGGTAGCCAAAAGTTATGTCAATAGTCCTGGTGATGTATGGTCTACGAAGTGGTGTTCGAAAGTGATTTAGGGCGTCCCTTGGCGTAGGAGCACCGCGGCGCTGTGGCGGCGCCACGCGTCTCGCCGCCGCCGATTCGGTTCCAAGCCCACGTCACGGCGCGCGCCATACAGCGGACGCCGCACCACACCGGCCCGACTCCGCGCGCTCCGATGTCGTGAAACTCGTGAACGCGCTCGCCCCACCCGCTCATTGCCGACTTGACCGCAACCGTGGAGCGACGTACTCTTGGCAACGCGTCTTCCTAATTTAAATCGCCAACTTTTTTTTCACCAAAAAACACTATAAAAACACAACTCAGTCAACCTCTCGAACACAACGAAACGTTCACGATTGAACGCGGTCACCGAAACATCTTTTCGCACGCCGAAAAAGTTTTTAACTGCAATTTTAGACGGCGATTTGCGGAGCGCAACTCGCTTTCAGAATAATTTTGTTTGGAATTGTTTTCTAAATTTTTAGAGATATTTACCTAGTTTTTTTTCTTTGTGACGATTTCGACAAATTTTCAATAGACGTGGAGCAGATAAGGAGCGAAAATGTCGAAAAAACATCTTCACAATCAAGCTGCGATACCGTTAGCCCCGGCGGTGTTTAAGGTGAGTTTCTTTTTTGTTTATCTTCATTTGTTTTACCTATTGGCGAATTTTATTTATTTTTTATGTGTTTGTTTTTACGATTCTTGTGGATCGGGTCGTACTTGAAACGAATGCTTTGCGATAATTCAGTTTGAAAGTGGACGTAAACTGCGCTGAGAATTAGAACGTGTTCACATAAAATGAAACTCGTTTTCATCATAATTTTAATTCTCCTCGAGTTATTTACAGTGTTTGTATGATTTTCTCTACTTTCAAAGAATCTCACCTCGTGTGCAAAACGCGTGACCTCAATCAAAAGTTGTCTCGGTCAGCCAAATCGGCCTGAAGAGTTGTTACAGTTTATTCATTATTTCCCCGAGTATTGTTGACGTCACTTAACGGAAAAGTATTTTCCTTGAGCAGTTCCGAAGCGGCTGAAGTTCGTATGCGTAATTAGTATTGTAATGATTGCATCATTTAAAGCAACACTTTTTACAGTCAATTGGTGCGTTCAATTGAATTGCTGAGCGAGTGCCTGAAACCGCCTACGCGTGTCTTGGGCCAAAACATGTTTGTGACCGCGACCCTACACGCCTCCGCAGTGCTAATCATTTAACTCTTGTTGGGCAGTTTCAGACAATTTCATTAAACCAAACAATATTTTCCTTAATTTCAGTACGATATAATGCAATATTAAATTTTTCTCAGCCCTTACTGCATTTGTGGGTATTTAACTCAAATCTTTATTGCACCACCCTCAATGACCACCCCTGAATATAATAAATTCATAATACTTACTAGATAACGCACACATACCTATTGCTATATCGCTTATACATAGTTGGTTTTCAAACCAGTTGTAAAAAGGTGAAAGGTAAAACATTTCTTTTAATACAATAGCTATTTAATAAACTACCTCTATTTGCCGCAACTATATAAATTAGAATTTAACGCACAATAGTCTATTTATTTACAAATACTTTGTATTCCCAGAAATCTAAGCAGAAAATAGTTTTCACGAAATAATGAACTTTCAGAATCTATTTTCAATTCCCCTTCAGAATGTACTTGCATCTTGAACTCATCCTCTTAATACTTAGTATTAAAGTGCTATGCATCTCATTTAACCCCTAAACTGAATACATAATAGCTACAGTTCCGTATCACTTTATTTCTACGTGGGCAGACTGCATTATACAGCACAGGACATGGCCCATTTGCTGAAATAAGCTGTGGACAAAACACCACACCAGTAATTTCTTAATGTCCTTAAAATATGAATCAGGCGACTAAATAAAGCCGTTGTTAAAATATATTCATTTATATTTGGTAAAAAGACGTTTTTCAGCAGAAAACTGAACTGCATGTTTCATTCATTACTTTACATCTGTGACACAATACCTACCTCCCTATTTTGTAGGTAGGTCTATATATAAATATGTTTCCCTGTGCTGGTTAAACTGTTAACATTATATTCCCATGTAGATGACTGAAAATTCAATTTAATAATCACTAAAAACTATTGAAAGAAGTGTAATTAAAGTTCATAACATAATAAATAACTTCTCTTTGTTTAGAACAGTTTTATATATAAACTATATTTTAACACTTTATAAATGTTAAGCCTAACTTGTTAACTAGTTTAAACCAGTTTAAACATGTCCGTCCTATTAAGACCGATGTCATTATTTTTAAGGTAATTGTTCGTATTGGCCGCTGCGATACAAGCTTTCCTGCTTAGTGCAGAGACCGCCAGAATAATTTGTACAATGTGACATCTTTTAGTAATAAATACTTTTTTACTTTTTTTTTTTTTTTACTTTACTTTTTTTTTCTTATTCTAGAACGTTATTTGGGCTACACACTACTACTTCCTATAAAGTACTTCAATTAAATTAATTTAATGCATAGTTTTAATAATTAAATAGAATGAGACTAACCAGAAAGCAATTTAAAAAATAAAATATAATATTTTATAGGCAGGTACAAATCGTTTTAATTTAAGCTACAGCTTCAGTAACAAACATGTAAAATGATTCGGAACATAATGTATATCATGTATTCAGTGGACAGTGTTATAATGGTAACAAATACAGTAAAAATTGTATTTATTCTTGGCAGTCTGCTATTTTGCAACACATAAGTAGTTAATATACAGAACAGACAAATACGGATCGAGTCGCGAAGGATTACCATACATTAATAATGTATTTGCATTACATGGTAGAATAGCCTATCAGGAACATGGGACCACTCCTTTCAGAAGGGTCGCCAAATTGAATTCTATTCCTACTTGTTCAATCAAAATTCGAGCTAGAAAGGAGAACTTGTTTTCTCTTATTTGATTGAACATTATCTTCGTACAACAAAATCAGTATAAAAAAAAACATAATATTGATATCCAATGGCTAAAATGGACGCTAGCCACGAAAGAATATTTGCAACAACTATTTTTCAGAAATTGCATTGCAAGTTTTCCAACTACCCTTATAAACTGTCACATACTGTACATACTAATTGCACTCAATTAAGAAACATTAAGACGCTGGCTCCACTCATTTCTCGAATCACTTGAAATCTGATTGAAGTGATTGCCCTTAATCAAAAAGTTAATTGGGAATCAATATTCGAACTCTCAGTCAATAATAACTGATACTGTACATACATTTCTATAGATGATCGTTGCCCGAGACCTCCACGAGGCTTTTGTATCTAACCTTCTTATATAAATGAGTGACTGGACGCGTCTGTCTGCCGTATTGTCTGTCTATCTTTAGAACTTAGAAAGAAACTAAGTAAGTAGAGATTTTGACACGATTTTCACTTAGTTAAGAGGAAGGATTTCGTTTGTAAGGAGTAATCTCTTGTAACAGTGGTCCGATTTGTATAATTCTTTCACTGATATTTAATGCTCACTTACTACGCCTTATGAATTATTAAGCATTCCAGGTACCTATGCATTATTTGCAAAATACTCAGTACTTTACAAGTACATCCATCTTCCTTTAGACTCAATTTTATCAAAAAAACAACAATGATGGTGATTAATGAAACAAAACAGAAAACGGGAGCATTACCTTGAGAATAAGTCTAGGAAGAATAATTACTAGACCAAGTAGTACATTATTCTCTGATACTAGATACTTTTGGCAAGCAAATCGGTCAGCACCGAAGGCTACCCTCGCCTCGCTATACATTATTCGAGTGAATTGCGTTTCTATTGTCCCTACTCAATGTTGTGATGTTATGTACACGTCAGTTATATCATATTTTTTCGAAAGAACCCAGTAACTTTTAGTAATAAAGGTGGTAATATACCTAAAGATAAAACTGTCTGGTAGTGGAAGATAGGGTGGTAGAATCTTGAAATACTCGCGACTTACTTTTGTACCACAAGAATTGTGCTATATTTTTCATAAAATTACGGATTCTATTGATATTCTGAAAATAACTCAAGAAAGCTTCTTTCCGTAGTATCTCCAAGCGATATTTAATTTTACGCCTTTTCCTTATTCCGGAAATAGACGGAGTCCACATGGACCGTAAGATAGCTTTCCATTAGAAAATTAAGGTGGACACGAGTGGTGCCACAGCACAAGTGAAAACCAATATAAATAAAGTAACTTTAAATTGCTATCGTTTTCCATAATGAACGGTCCTGCGCTGCCCGCATCCGAGTTCTTCCCGCGACCTTTACCAGATCGTCAGTCCACCTAGTAGGAGTAGAAAAATTAAAGGTAGCGTCTATACTATAGCTACTTTAGTTTACGCTAGAAAAGTAAATGTAATTTTGATAAATTCTAATACTATACAGCACACGCCAAACCTGAAGCGGTATGTAGAGCGTAAACTCATAAAATCTTTACTACCCCAATATCCGAGACACTGGATGAAGTTTCATACCTACTTTCCATTTCGTTCGTGTTTTCTCCTTTGTTATTATTTACTATCGAGTTGTTTGTTTTGTTAATAGACACAACAAGCAATCGAATACCAACTCAATGCCGTCCTAAAAACGTCCATAACAGGATACCATAATTATAAACTAACTTTTTTAACTCTTTACTATTCGGTTGTTGGCTGAACCAATATCAGCAATGTTTTCGTAAATAGCTCAATTTGATTTCATACGTGGGACACTATTTAAGTTGTGAGCCTAACTATGAAAACAAAGTAGTTTATTATTAAAATGGTATTGATTGCGTTTATTGGTATTGTCTTTCATGATTTATGTACTTTTTAATGTGTCCGAAACACTTCATAGCATTTTTTCCACTCAGCTTGAGGCACCTCCAAAGCATGGTTTTTGACCGCACCGACAGTTACTTCTGGCTACATAAATCGCTGTTCACGCATTTAATTTTAATATATAGGTACCAAAAGAAGTGTTTAGATTCCAAGCAAGAATTTTGTAGCGTTGGACCTGTTTATTTCATATTTTGAGTGTTCAAATAGTCAATTGTTTGACGAGACGTGTAAAAGCTCACATTTTCGTCACGAATGGCGATTCGACTATGCTGGTTAGTTTCCCTTATTAAACTGAAGACTTTTGGAAAAAAGTGGCTGTTTACTATTAAGAATTAACCATTCTAAATTTCTCTAGTGACGTTTCTGTCATATAATCGGATATTTCGAAAAAATAGGCGACCGTAAGTTTCAAAGTGTTCCGAGCGCATGGGACTTTTGTTGGAATTGGTTCATCTTAAAACACCTCCATAATCGATAGCTGTTTATTTTCAGGTTAATTATGCATAGATCCTTAATTCGTCAACTGTCACAATTTTAAAAACGGCTTTTAAAGCTTTTCAAACGTATTTATCAAACATTTCCAAGGACTAAACGACACAAGCGTCCTATTGAGCGTTTGAAAAATTTTGTGACATCCAGCGAGAAAAAAACGTATTAACCATAATATGGTCCTACAATATTTTATTACTGCTGGTGGAATCAATGCCTAAGATTATCTCAATCCTACGATATATCACATGACGAGGTTTCTCTTCCATTTTTTTGACAACATCAATGTTTTCCGCCAAAATTAGTCATTTTGGACGACTTTCTCAAAGTTCACTGGTGAGCCAATGACATACAATATTATACTTCTTAAACTAGCGTTTTACAATGTTAAAGGACAGATCTTTATTACCGAAAGTGAAATTTAGCTGACCGCTTCAGTTTTGTATTGATTAACCACGTCGAAAGCCATAGTAAATCTTCGTGCGAAAATTTCCGCAAATCAATTCCATGTTTTTGTAGTCAAGATAATTTTCAATTCAATGTTAATAATACAAAACGTGCTCAAATGATAAAAAGTTTTGAATAAAGTTGTAGTGAAAAATGTCAAACTTTTCATTAAAAGTATTAGATGTCGTCTAACAACACGTTATGTTGTCGAGGCTCACAACTTAAATAGTGCCCTAGTAAAACAACCAAAATTCCTCAACTAAAAGTTCCATGAGAACATTTCGTTTTAATCCTGAAAACTTGACCAATTTCGAATTAACTGTAAATTTAGGTCTACAGCTGCATTGAAAGCTTTAATCGAATTGGTGAACCAGTGAAGTCATAATTATTATGTTCCTTTACACAAAAACTATTGGGGAATCGCATAGACTATTGGTAGCGCAAAAAGCTACGTCAATTGACCAATGGTATCAACTAACCAATTTCTTGGCCTGAAAATTTCCGACATTAATTGAAGTGTTCAATTGGTACGGGCTTTTACAACTGCCTTTTCCTGTCGCGAAAATGAACCTTATAATCTCAGATCGGAATACCATCATTACCAAAAATAATTCAGATCCAGTCTATGGCAAGCTTTGGGTTTGATATCACTGAATAGAACCCAAATGAGCCGCCTTGTTAATGCCATAGTAACTTCAGCTCACAGACATCTATTCGTATTCTAGTTCTTTTTATTTATTTTCTTAGATTCAGTCGCGTATATAACAGAGTTGACTGTGTGATCAATTTGAGAAAAAGTTTAAGCCTAAAGCCGGGTCTAGAAGGATGTAACGCGTAATTGAATGCATCGTGTAATGTAATGGAAATAGCAAGGGCAGCACTTTACGTGTAACTCTCGTAGCATGCCATCCACACGTTACATTACACGTAATCTTACATTACACATTTGTCGGAGACAGTGTGAGGTGTGTGTTGTATGATGGACGGATGCCTGGCAGGTCTTGGTACAGGAAAACACCGTAATTTGCAGTTATCACAATAATTATATTCAAGACACCATTTTAACACCGACTCCACGTAAGATTGCGTACAAGAGAGTTGCCATTGGCAAAAAATATAAAAAATTAAAAATATTTAATGTTGCTTGCAACAACATTATACTCGTCTGGACCTGGCTTAATTTTCAGTACATAGGTAGGATAAAGAGCATTTTATTTATGCAATGTATCAAGCGTTTATACAGTCTGTCTGTATTACAATTCAGAAATGAATAGTTAATAAGTACCTACGTCAATGACAATGAAATTCATGTGTGGAAATGATATTCGCAAAGTTACGGTGCATCTAAAATGCCCCTTCTCATGTTTCGTCAAGTAGTTTTCCATTCATTGGTAGCGATATTTAAATTAGTTCTGCAAAAACCTCTCAAGCTGCAACTTCTGCTTGCTTCAGTAATAACTTAGTTCCGAGACTAAGTAGTTTAGTCAGACGATCCAGGCTTGAATCAACCTGAGTCTCAGACAAGTATGTAATTTGATTCTACAGCGTAGGTCGTGCAAAAGTCGCTCGAATAAACCGTATTTAGACGCGTTCACTGAGACATTTCCTACGAGTATGTCGGAAGTAGGTGGTTAGGTAGGTCTGGTAGGTATTCCTTAGTCCAAAATATTTTGGAAACGGTCCTGGAAAAGGCCTTGCACTATCATAAAAGTATAATTGTGCATCGATGTTATACTTTGGTAGAGTCACAATAGTGAGGATATTTGCCTTTTTTGCATTACAATTTTACAAAAAATTACTATTATTATGTAGACTTTCTTTCTTTATCACTGTTGCCTACTTGGCTGCTGGACACTGGAGTACCAATTCATACCTATTCAGCTAGCATATTGAGCTCCAAACTTTTGTGACTGGTGTATAAATATTGTGTAAAAGGTTTTGAATCCTATACGCATTTTACGTGTTCATATTAATCAATATCTCATATCGCGATCACGTTATCTCATTTTAAAATACGCTTCGAGTGGACACGTCTTCAATAACTTTTCATGACAGAATTCATAACATTGCGGCGAAACATAAGTTTGGTTACTTGATGTCGTTGTAATTTTGAACGGTTTTTCAAACAATCTTCGGGGATAATAATATACTACTCTTACTTGAGTATTCGGACTATCCATTATTTTAGGATATGTGTCTCTCCGGGGATGGTCCAAAGCGTCTTGAATATCTTGCCCGATTTAACACCACTCTTCATGAAAGTTTTAGCAATAAGAAAGGTCATGCAAATAAGTACCCTGTTTTTTGTCTTGACAAAAGATCTTTCCATACATGTGGGTGGGGATAAAAGCCTCTTACCCGGGACTAGAAACAATACATGTCTCCTCAACCTGACAGGTTGTGCATTAGCAATAAGAATAGACGCATTAGCGAAACAAAAGATATAGAATTATTTGTGTTCAACGCATAAACTTCAATAATATTATTATAACTTGAATGCATCGCAAGTCGGTCACGCACGGCGTAAACATTTCTTCGTGCATTGTCAGATGCACAATGTTGTTAGAAATAATGTAAAATTCACGTGTCTGTTTACACTTCCCGGTGTCATGTGCGCATTGTCCGGTCAGTGTAAGGCGACCCTACGTACACTTTTCACGACAATGGCTAATGCTTCCAATGAAATCTATCCGCGAACAATGCTGATCACGCTGATCGCTCACATCGTTCAAATAATAATTAATAGGACCAAGTTTCCTCTATGCATAGGAAATTTTATATGAGGATAACTGAACGCACACTAAAATTAAACAAGTACCTACAATGTACAATCAGCGTCAAAATTCAGTTGATTAATTATGATGACTCAATATCGTGTTTGATTATGGCTGATATAAATAGTCTATGTAGAAGTGGTTAATCTTCATACTTTTCAGTGTCACTTCCATCTAAAATTAGTTAGTAGTACAAACTTGCTTGTTTAATCAAGGTCTTAGAAAGTTGCGAAAATTAAGTCTACATAATATTGTTGTAATGTAAAGTTCAGCGAGTCGCCCTTGTAGAGATTTTGGCCTTAGCTTACTGAAGCGCGCTTGTAACGTGCGCGCGCGCTCATTGTGCGGCCTCCAAATCGGTGCGAGGAGTGTAGAGGAGGCGGTCGCGACCGCGGATAGCTTCGCTCACTCGTCGGCTTGTAATTCAGCCAACAAGCGCGTGCGGGCGCCGTCACTTTTATCGCTGCTGTAATACGGATGGTATTGCAATGCGATGCCGTCATTTAGCGTTGGTACAAGTTATACGAGCAAGGCGCTTAGGCAATGGAAATTTCCACTGCCGCGCCACAGAATAATTAAGTAAGCAGTATTACAAACGTATTCATACGAACATATTACGGCTGAAGCAACAATGATGTAACATCAGTATAGATTAAAAAACATAATGCAAATGCCTCAGTCACATGCATAACATTCAGAAGGGTGCGAAAAGCCACGAATTTATCAGCTCCACAATCAGAAAACACCTAATTACCCTCGATAACTACCTTCTAGTTTGCGATTAAAAATTAGGCAGACTTGGAAAGTATTGTAGCGTTCAAAAGCATTATCTCTTCGACAAAAACATGTTGAAAAACATGGTCAAAAGGGATAGTAGAGAGTATTCCTATTGCGTGCTTTGCTACCGAACGGTTCAGGGTAATTTCAAGGACACTGTCGAAACTGAATAACTGTCGACTTAAAATATACTGTGGCCGCGCTTCGCTCGCCGCGTCGCGCCGGCTGCCGCGCCCGCCCCGCGCCTCACCCCGCACGCATACCCGAATGCCGTTTCTCATGTTCTCATGTCTCGGCGCTCCCCTTTTCATTCCTTGAGATTCACAAAACACCCATTCAAGGGCTCCGAGCTCCCGCTAGAGCCTGTTCTCTGCGCCGTTGATGAATAGATCGGCATCCATGCACGATTCATAAAAGAATTTCGTTGCTGGCCGCTGGGCGCGACTTGTCGACCTGTCTCGACAAGTTCAGATGACACAAAGGGGTTCCTTTTTTGTAATGATGTGTCAATTTCAATTGGGCTTTTATTAGACCCAATAATGCTGCGAGTTGCGTGGCGCCATCGCTGCCTAAATACCGTTGCAAAAAACAGTCGACGACCGTAGTGTCTGTGTGTCCGACGGAGCCAGACAGCGAGCATAGGTTGTTTTGTCTTTTGTATTCGCTGTTACCTGAGAAATCACGGCCTCATTATCTATAACAATGGGCTTTCGATTTTTCCAGAAACAGGTTTTTTTGGAACACTTTTGTAAGGGTTTGAACTGCTTCTGAGGAATTTTTAGCAGCTTTATCAAGGACTCTTCCGTTAATTTGTTATTGCTGTTGAGATTTGGTGTTTGGCAACATGTTTTTATTATGACTGGAGTGCTGATTTGTAACTGGTGGCTTATTCAATAGTTAGCACCTACATCTCGGTGGGTGGCATTTGCGGATCACCTACACGCTACTTTCACAGCCCATTGTTTTGGTTGCACTTCAAATACTAATGAGGCCGTGGCTCCTCGTGACCAAACACTGGCAGTCTGTTTGTCTATTAGGAGACTAACTCTTCAATTCTGTAGGACTCCATAAATAACAAATATGTATTTGCCAAAAAATACGTCAATCAATAGAGCTGTATTGAAACTTTAAGTATAAGTTGTGTGCCTTTTTGTAGACATTAAAAACTAAAATAGTCATCGTTCGGAGAAACAAAACAACCTAGCATCCCATTAGGTATAACGTGAAGTATTTTAGCTATTCATTAAAAAACTAAGAGTCATCCTAATGTTTGAACGTCTCAAAAAAGACAAAGCAAATGTACCTATCGGGCATTCGCGTTCATTACCGCGCTCAAATTATGTTAAGTGGGTATCTTGCTCATATTCTGTGCTATTATTTTAAGGTTGGTTGTACAGCAGCACCTTAAGCTAAACACTGGTGCATTTAATGTCGTCGTAAAAGGAGCTATTTTGCAACAAAAGGATTTAGTCTGATGTGCTGAACACTGTACTATTCTTTTACGTTTTTTTTGTATGATAGAAAACCATTTATTAATTTCTGATACAAAATAACATAGTGCACCATATTATTTTTAGAAATAGTTGTTTTTTAATTCAGCGTTGTTTCTGCAAAGATCCTAAAACGGAATCGGAAAATCGAATTTGATGATATTCCCAATTAACAGAAAATCTTATAGGAAACAAATTCCTGACCAAAAAATGTTACCTATTACTTTTATGACAATATGCACGCATGTAGAGTCACGGGAAAAAACGTAGTTTCTAAAGCTACATAACTTTTTTTCCTAATATGAAATCTATAAACTATATCTACTAGTAAATATCGAGAAACAAAGATAAATCAACGACGATATATCGTCACCGTCGTGGCAGAATTAAATAACTGACAAAACCAAAGTTGCGAGATATTCACGTTTTTGTGTTTTTTTTCGTTAAAAATGGCGATAACTTTTAAGGGTTAAAATATTTTACTGTCGGTCTTTTGATATTTTATACAGCAAATTTACCTTTATTAATTCAAAAGTATTCGATGACGTTACTTTGTATTATTTTAAATAAAAAAATAAAAATGTAATTATTTAGTTTTGCCACAACCGTATTTTACAACTAAGTTGCAGTTATTTAGTTTTTGAATGTCACTTATTTAGTTTTGCCTCAACCAAGGTATTACAAAAACGAATATTTCCATTGAATAAGTACACTTGTTTAATTTTGCCACACTTTTATTGACCTAAATGTTGATTTGTTCATTTTATTTTATTTGTTTTGTCAATGCAATTTTAGTCAAAATCTGTAAAATTGTTAAATAATACTAGAATATACCTACTTATTTAATACTTATAAATTTTTAACAAATTGGTATGGTAACCATCAACATCAGATTCCTATAACATTGAAATACAATTGAAAGAACCAACATCGAAATGAATATCAAGATTAAAATAATCCAAAAACAATAAAACTGTAATAGGGATCTCTCCCTAGGGATCCATAGGGATTCCTTACCCTCAACGTCATAGCAGAACGACGTTCAATGTCTCTGCAGATCTCCGTTGACGCTAAGGCACATCGGCAGCTCAATAGACAGATATGGAAGTCCTTGCAACATGATGTTCGCAACTTTAATACAAATTGTATTAAAGAGGCGATAGAGCGGAACCAAGGCTCGAAAGTGTTCGCAAGAGACTACTCTATTGGGCGAAGCTAGCTTACGAAGCTGAAGACTGCGGAAGGTAGTGTAACGTCAACAAAAGCCGAGGTTCTGGGTGAGATTGAAAAGTTTTATGGACAGCTGTATACCTCGACGAAGATGTTGTGGATATCAGCATTATCAGCCTATATGAGATTAGGATGGCTCTCAAACACCTAAAGAACAACAAGGTACCGGGTGATGACGGAATAACCTCGAAGCTTCTGAACGCGGGTGGAACATCGATATTAAAGTCAAGTCCTTCAGAGACTATTTAACTTCGTCTTACTCCAGGGAACAACGCCAGAGGCATGGAACAGAAGCGTGGTGGTACTCTTCTTCAAGAAAGGGGATAAAACCTTGCTGAAGAATTACTGACTAATCTCACTTCTGAGTCATGTCTACAAGCTGTTTTCTAAAGTTATCACGAATGATCTCGCGCGTAGGTTCGATGACTTCCAGCCTCCCGAACAAGCCGGTTTCTGAAAAGTATCGGTACATATCGAGGTGCTGAAGTGCTTATACACGCCACCATGTTGGTCCGAGTACAGGAGTGGAGTACGAGGGCGATTCCTCTGCAGCGAGGCATGAGGGAGATGTTATATCTCCGGATCTCCGAAACTATTCACCGCTGCATTGGAAGACGCTTTCAAACTCCTCGAATAGAAAGGATTCGGCATAAACATCAACGACGAGTACATCACTCACCTTCGGTTTGCCGACGATATTGTGTGGTCAGTGCAAAATCACTGGAAGACCTCGGCACAATGCTCGAAGACCTTAATCTCCCAAAAGGTAGGCCTTCGGGTGAACAACATAGAAAAACGAAGCTTTTGTCAGTTTTGTCGAATGTCTATGTTGCGCCCTCCTACCCAGTTTCGGTTAGGAGCTCGAATCTCGAGATTGTTGACAAGTATGTCTACCTCGGACAAACGTTAACTAGGTAGAGAAAGAGGTCGAATCCAACTCGGCTGGGTAGCGTTCGGGAAACTACACAACATCCTTTCATCCAAAATATTTCAGTACCTAAAGACGAAAATCTACGATCTGTATGTGTTACCACTGATGATGTATGGCTCGGGAACGCGGCCTCTTACTATAGGCCTTATAAATAAGCTCAAAGTTGCACAGCGTGCTTTGAAGAGGGCTATGCTCGGTTTTTCTGTACAAGAGACAAGGCACATAGTACGCAGAACTGACAGACGATGGGGCAGCAAGGTTCTGGAGTGGAGGGCACGTACCGGAAAGCACAACGTGGACTTCATAAAGGTAGCAAGAAAGCACTGGATGCAGACCGCTACCAGCCGGTCATATTGAAAATCATTGGGGGAGACCTATGTTCGGCAGTTGACGTCCTATATGGCTGAAATGATGATAATGATGAAGGTAACTATCCAGATTCAACATCTGAGTAATGAACATTGAAATTAAAAGTAACATTTAAAGTAATGTTACAAAAATGAAATAAATCAAAAACACAATTGTACGAGTATTTTGAAGCAATGTTTCGGATTGAGTTGTGGCAGAATTAAATAAAGTCACTTGTTGACTTTCTTAGTACAAGTATTTTGAAGCAACGTTCGCAGTGAGTTGTGGCAGAATTAAATAAAGTCACTTATTCAGTTTTGCCACGTAAATTCTACAACAAACAGAGTTGTAATTTATGGTCAATAGTTTCACTAAACTGAAGATATCTTTGGAAATATCATAGATATTGCCACGGGAGTAAGATCAAAATATAGGTAACACTTTCTACTTTACAAAAAGTGGAAAAAGTGGTTTTTGCCAAAAGTGTCAGTTATTTAATTCTGCCACGACGGTGACGATATTTAGTGCTTAACGCTCGTGATCGCGACTGTACGCTTATTGGTTGTTTAAATAAATACGTGTTAATGTGACGATTTTCATTTACAGAATCGGTTTATTGGCAATATCGACTTATAGATAGGATATATTTTATAATTTAAGTAGATGGCCTTTTATGTATTTACACAGGTAGTAAAGTCCCTTATCGTATACATCGATATGGTTATGATTTTTGTTTATTTCCAACTTTGGGACTTCGCTGGAAAAGTACTAGCACTATCCAGCCATCAAGTGAAATGTACTAAAAAGAACGTAGATTGTAGCAATATAACCTTTTATAAATCCTAAAAATAATGACTAATTTACCATGAAAACTTTGTCACTATCCCAAAATATTCGGTTAGACTCATCTTGATTACAAACGCCGACATCAATCAAGATAAAAATAAAATAAAATACCTCGTTGACATTGTATAGCAAAAACCATGATACTGGCGATCTATTCATAGCTTAGCACAGCGGAAACGTAATCTGTGGTGCGTTATAGCTTTTGTTAACACATGTAACATAACATTGTTACAATTTAAGTTCGACAGTCTTTAATTAACTCTAACATGGACACAACTTAAGTTGGACGGTAATTAAACGTCGCTGCCTGATCAGCAACAGATGGTAGACATAAATAAACGCATAATTTTGATCACATAGTTTATTTAGTACAAGTCCTAAAGTAATTTTACCACGCTGCACTCTCGTGTAAACATATTTACCTAAGTCCGGTATATTCGACTACATAATATTGTGGCATATTATGTACATAGTTTTAACAGGTGCTCTTTTGCAACAAACATCTATGGACTCACATATTTATGTTTTTGTCGCTACTTAAGTTTTAGTACCTGTATAGATCGAAAAATCTTACTAGTTTCGGGGGCTCTACAACCAGGGATCATACACAAAAAGGGACACAAAACTCTCCCAAATGAAGAAATTGCATGGGGCTTATAAGAACTATGATTAATATTACGTCGGGCTATCGTCACAGTATATATAGATTTATCTACTGTGCTATCGTACCATAAGACCAGGGCCCCGATTGCGCTAATTTA
This sequence comes from Ostrinia furnacalis, assembly GCF_004193835.3. Taxonomy (NCBI): domain Eukaryota; kingdom Metazoa; phylum Arthropoda; class Insecta; order Lepidoptera; family Crambidae; genus Ostrinia; species Ostrinia furnacalis. Next base: position 376,603 of record NW_021130394.1, on the reverse strand, counting down.
TTATCCCCAATTCAATCCCGTTTCATCGCCAGTCGCATTCTATTTTCATTCCAGCCAATGTGCGATTCGGTATCGCGGTAAAGTTCACACGCGAACAAAGATGGAGGATTTATGCACTTTCCATAAAAAATCCGAAAACCTTATTTTTTAAGCTAATGATTAAAAACAGCAAATGTTCGTGAAGTTTGAGAAAAAGTAGCTTTCTGTCAGCTTTTACAAAAGCGCAGTTACATTCTGTTTACATTTCAGATACGTTTGAACTAGCTGTCAAAACGACACCACGATAAGGATTTGTCAAATAGCTGAATTTCGTTCATAGTCCAGTCGCGTTGCAAATGAAGATTTTTAGCGCGATCGGGGCCCAGTGCGTCCAACAGTTATGTTACAGCACCATCGATTATATCGCGGCACGCACCGTGTCGATAAGATAACGTGACCTTGATTTTGCTTTGTAATAATTAGTTTTTCGCACGTACTTTACTACAGTTGGAAGTTTTTAAACCACGGAGTACTACCTAGGTACTTAAGTGTCAAACGTAACTTATTGCAAGAAATGATACCTACTCAACTTGGCGGAGGAACAACCGTCCTCCCAGATGTGACATCCAAAGATAAAAGAATCCGTCACATTTGCTGTGTAATTTCCTGAATAAATGCAAGTATTTAAAAGGTAGAGCCGTTTCAATCGAACAAAAAACTTGTAAAAAATGAGAAGCCTAATTTTTTTCTTACATTGACTAAATTTTAACGCGAATTGTTTGCGTTGTCCGTAAAGAAGAGCCATGTCACGGTAGTTGGTGACTAAGTTGGTAAAAATGGTTTCGAATTTATTACTAAGCCTGATTTCATGGCGCGAAAGTGTATGTACAAGGGACCATGTTTTCATAAGTTGAGTGTGAATTTGGTATTATCACCAGGCACTTGAGATACTCGATTCGGTTTGATCGGTAACTGCATTGTTAAATTTTCCTTATCAGCGGTCACGTTGTTTTTCAATGATAGAGTTGCATTTTCCAATCTAGTGTGTTGTGTGCCACGTGCGTGATGTAGAGACAACAACACTTTAAATATACGTGTTCTTTTTAAAAACGCTTTTATTACAACTACTTAAGAAGATTACAGTGAACCTCAATGTGCCGTCTTAGGTATATCGAATATCTAACGCGCCGCTTCACGATTATGGTAAACCTCCTAAAATGCCAAAATCTTACACCGTAAGTCGTTCAAGCTGGCATGTGCCTTCAAGATGTGAATTAGCATAATTTTTGTTATTGATGTTTGGAGGAATTGAGTTTTTCATTGTAATTGTGAGATAGACTTTGAACTGTGTCATTTACATACTGTTAATTGAATGAAATACTAAATTACGAACAAAGTTTTTCCCGTACCCATTTACACGGGTAGACAGATAGCTTCAGCTAAGAAACCTTACCTACACTGCCATTTTCTGTAGTTATTCACGCCAGTGTTCACACATGCGCCCCTAATGCGAGTGTCAACATTACTTGAAGCTTTCATGATAAACTGTAATCAGAGTGGACCAAAGACTGAACACTGAACACCGCGCCTAGGGTTGCCAGGTTTTTGGCTTTTTATGGTCATGTCCGGCCTGTCCGGCTTGTGTTAGGCTTTTTACTCGTATGTGACTGCCGCAGAAAACAATCAAGCGCACGCATCAGGATGTTGGGCAACCGATGATGATAGCACTCCACTCACTCATGAGCCATGACACTAATTGCACCCCACACTAACATAGAGTCCGGCTTTTGTGTTTTTGGACCTGGCTACCCTAACCCTCATGTCTGCCTACACGTTAACTTGATCCGCCAATATCGCTAATATACTTACTACTAATTCCATTTTATATTAATTACAGAATGCCATTAGTATAGCAAATAACGTTATCTATCTATCTTTTAATCTTCCGTAATCCTCCATGGAAAAAACCGAAGGGTGGCGTAAGTTTGACGACTTTATCATACTGGGACTATTTCAGTGATCGGAATTTTAAAAGTACAGCATGTTAAGATACACTTTGAATGCAAAATCACATATTACAACTAGGTACATTAAGGTGTGACGATGTTTTATGTAGAGTCATTCCTATAAAAGGTGTGCTAAGGGTGTTACAATTTTGGTTTAGTCACGAAACACAGGGTACTAAATAAGATCAGTTCATCAGTTCTGATAAAATTAACCCCGAATAGTTATTAATACATTAATTAGGTCCAAAGTAGGTGATGTTCTACCATCAAATCATCTCAGTTATTTAAGTCACACCATTGCAATTGCTGTAGTTTTCTTTAATAAGCGTTTTGTTTCATAGCTTTTTTAATCTGAAAAGATTTCGACATGTATAAAATTGGGCATTAGCGATTAATTAATCATATATTATTGGAACAGTTACGAGTATATATTAATTGGCTTATTTATAAAGCATATCTAAATTACTTTTAATTGGAAGTGATTTTCTCAGGCGCTATGAGTAAAAGTGAGTTTCAGTATAAGCGTATGAGTCATGTAAGTATTCCTATTAAAAATAATCTTATAATATTTTATAATAAGCATAGACTGAGTGATAACAATCGATAATAATTAATCAAATATAATATGCATTACATTAAATATACAAAGGAAATATTGACATTACACTCATTTACTTTCGTAATTAGTTCAAAAAGTGTAAGCTCAATCAAGACTGTTATGAAAGGCGATAGGTACCAATGAGTAGTATTGACGATTCATTTTTTTTATTGATTAATTATTAATCAGTATTATTACTACTATTTATTATCGGAATAGGTACTATTATTTAGTATTCCGGTAACAATAATCTTCATTATTTTATTACTGGAATACTTAGTAAAACAGCTACAGAGTGATCAGTTCCTTGAAATCAAGCATAGGTGATTTCTCTTCTTATTTAAAGTCAGTTAAACTTAAAACAGCTATTGCTCGAGACGAAATACAAAGAAAATTTCAATACCTACTCGTACTTATCTATTTGTACATTATTCATGCCCGACACAACAGAAGAAGAAAACTAATTCTATTTTAACCAATTTTAATTATGGCACGATGACTTACTCGAATTAAGCCGATTGAATATTCATTTAGACTTCAAATTATTCTACGGGTAATGTGGGTTGTAAGCATTTTTGTGAATGCGAGACTTATTTACTCATTTTACATAAATTACTGGAAAATTTACGAAAAAGTAAGGTAGACCTTTTTATTTATGCTATAGGAAATCATTGAAGCACTACGCCCATACTCGTACTACGCCCAAGTCTAATTTGCTTTCCATTTCATATTGCCATCCCAACTAATATTATAAATGCGAAAGTAACTCTGTCTGTCTGTCTGTCTGTCTGTCTGTCTGTCTGTCTGTCTGTCTGTCTGTCTGTCTGTTACGCTTTCCCGCTTAAACCTCGCAACCGATTTTGATGAAATTTGGCATAGAGATAGTTTGAGTCCCGGGAAAGAACATAGGATAGTTTTTATCCCGGTTTTTGAAACAGGGACGCGCGCGATAAAGTTTTTCTGTGACAGACAAAATTCCACGCGGGCGAAGCCGCGGGCGGAAAGCTAGTTGTTTTATAAAAAAATAATTTTAGTAATGCTATATCTATTCAAGTCTTATTTTAACAATTCGGCATGTTTACTCGTACTGGACTTTTTATTTCGGTTATTTTAACTTCAATTTGCTCAATAACAATTGAAATGGACAGCATTTTCATAATTAAAAAAAATTCTTTCGTATTCCTGAAAATGATACATTGATCTTCAGAAACTAGTGAAAACCAGTTTTTTTCAGTTCTGTAATAATCTGTTTGCATCAACAGCAACAACAGATCTTCTCAAAACAAGTGCTTGTTGACAAAGCGGGTAGTGTTGACGAACACAAACTGCTGTTACTACTGCTACTACGCTGTTCCTTGTGTGTGTACCTTTCTCTTTATATTTGAAACTAGGTGTTTATCGTCGGTGATGGATGAAACATCGTATTAAACTTTTTCCAAATATGTATGTACTTTTTGAATAGACATATCGCCCGTATTCACAAACATTACTATGAGGTCTCACAGTGCGCGTGGACGCGCAGGATGACACATGAAACAATCACAGAGCTCTTCAACGCTGTGCGCGTGCGCTCGATTTGCTGCTTCACTTAAGCAAGCATCGTTTATGAATACGGGCGATAGTAATAAACAGTCGGGGTTGCTCGCTCTATTTTTTCATGAGGCATTTCATTCTATCTACGAGATTTTTTCCGAGATTTTCCATTAGGTATATACTTTATTATTATCTTACATAAGATAACATAACAATATTTTCTGTTTCATTTTTATATTAAAAATTAATGTAATAAAGAAAAACTTGCCGCGTTTATTGCTTACTAACTTTATTTTCCAAAGGTCTGCTAATTGTTGATATTTTAAATGTTATGAAAAGTGAAATGTTTTTATAAAGTGATGATACATTTCCTATTTCCGGACATAACTACGGAAACATTTAGGTGAATTCTTATAAAATAACAAATATACATTGTTATAATGGTAGGGTGCAGAAAAGTTTGCTTCAATGTGAAAAACTACCTATTCAGCCTGAAGACTTAAAAGTTCTGGGTTTTTCTTTTTACTCTAAACAATGCAGGTTTTGTATGTTTTCTTGGGTTGTTTATTTTAATAAACTTTCTTATTACATATTGTTCTGGTTAGGCACTTTCGTTTCAGCAACGTGACTTGCCACGTCAGTTGCAGTCTAACAATTATTGTTTCGAAATTTAAGCTTACGGTCTCTGAAATTCAGGAAAACTTTCTTTATTTATGGCTTTTAGACTGTTGCAAAGCTTTTATTCGGTTTCTTAGGAAGTCTAATAATACTTAGCCCTACTTAGCTCCAGTACTTGCGTAGGCACAGATATCTTTATGAAGCTTATAATTACCTTCATCAACAATGATTACCTTGTTCAAGTTCAACATCTGATAAAATTAACGTCACATTCACGCAATTGTTTTATCATTTTATCATTGCATAGGAAATCAATTTACAACTTAAGATTGTAGATAAGTTATCTAGCAGACGACAGCTCTGACTCAATGTCTGTGGCGCTTGATAACGGCGCTTAGGAAATGCATTCGATTGTCAAGGCTATAAGATTACTATACAAAGAAACGAAAATTTATAATCAATAGCATTTTTCCAAAAATACAATACCAATCGCGATAAACACACGTGAATCAACAGAAACAAAAGTACGTAGGTACTTAATTTAATAAGGAGAATCCGTATTCTATTTAAATTAAGCCTGAATAGCAAGCTAGCGGATTAATTTATTAAATAATTCACCAAGGACTGTTTTAGAACGGTGACTCAGAGCCGTGTGAAAGGTCTAACATGTGCACCACTATTCCATCATTAGTCAATTACAAACACGAGCCGCATTAAAAAGGTAACACCGTGTATTTAAATCGAGTTATATCTGGTTAGTAAACCGGCGGAAAGCGGTAAGAAGCTGTTGCAACTAGTCAACGCTTGTGACCACCGTGCGAGTTTATAAATACATTTTATTGTATTGAGAAAGTTTGCAATTAGATCATGTAATGATTAAGTTGTTTTGTTATGAAACCACAGTTTTCAATGAGCAATTGGTTTGCGAAGAAACGGTAACATCGGTTGGTCAAACCGTTGTAAGGTTGTAACAATAGGGAATTAACCGTTCATGGAAAGAGTAAACTAAGCAGTTAAGTGTTTCATTGCAAATGTGAAGCAAGTGCTTGGATTCAGCTTTCAGTTTAGTTCTGCTGTTCCTTATTGTGACGTTCTGGTATACTTCCACGAAACCCTTAATAATCTATATTTTTATAAAAGCGAAAGGTCACTCACTCATCACGAAATCTCAGAAACTACAAGTGCTAGGAGTCTCAAATTTTGCATGGGGGTTCTAGAACGAAGGTGTTACGAAAGGATTGAAAAATGAAGGAGTGAAAAACGGGATCCACGCGTACGAAGTCGCGGGCTACCGCTAGTATTATATTATATTAGTCCATAGCCGCAATCCCATAGTAACTCTGCCATTTATTTTGAGTTATGTTTCTGAAACTAACGACTCGATTCCAAAGAGACGATTCACTGTTATAGGGTCACTCATGTTTATACTTAGCCGACTAATTAATAAGCAGTCAGCAGACTTCAATAATGAAGCGGCGCACTTTCACGGTTGGGTCAAAGATTATTTATTTAATCAAGACTTTTATTTAGTTCTACTCGTACGTATAACCAGTAAATAATTTGATTCAGATTTCAGAAACATCTAAGTATTTTTAATAGGGTGAAATTAATTGAATACCACATTAAATGAAAATATAGGTAGAGCAACTACCCCACGATTTATAAATGAATAATTTGTAACAGACATAGTTAAAACCTTTAAATATAAAATGTATTTGTAAATAACAGTATTTCAATATTTAATTGCTACATTCATTAATCGTAAAGTAACTCCTTTACGCCTATGAGCTCATGTAAATTCAGCGGTGGTCTGTAGGTAAATTAATAAATAGGTAAACTGTAGAAGTATACATCAATATTTCGTCTATAAATAGTAGGTATTCGTACTTTTCCACGGTACGTTTTTCCTCGACGTAATTATTTTATAACTCCATAATGCGAATTTCTCGCAAAATTGTGCTTTATCGTTAGCGCATAAAGTTAATGGTCTGCGTGTGTATTTGCTTGCTTGAAATCATCTTTCTTGCTTGAAGATAGAGATCATTTCCAGTTGCATTTCGTGGCGGCACTCGGTTGAGCTATCGCTGAACTGGTATAAAATTCTTTTGGTCTATGACTTGCCTAGGCGAAGGTTGCTCTATGCTCCCGCGCACGCGGTTAGCACGTGATGCGGCGAGACATAGGGCCGTGATCACATAAGTTAATAAATCTGCTGTTTTTTTTTACCATTAATAACTTTGATATCGAGATCTATATTTTAATTTTATCTTAAACTGGATCAGCTTAGCTGTTTGCAATAAATTTAGGTAATTATTTCTTACTAAATTAATCCCGAAAATACTTACTTCCGGTGGTTTTTATACACGACATTTCAGATTAGTTCCAAATCTGTGCTATGTTAACACTGATTTTCTAATAGTCTAGTCGCGGGCTTACATGCTGCCACGCCGGATTCTGTACGGTTATTCCTAAAGCACGCACACACGAGTAAGTGTGCTTGTAAACTATAAGTTTACGTAAGAGTGCGGAAGTGTCACACACACTGCCAATCAGCTAGGTCTCGGATTCGCTATCGCACGTTCGAAGCACACTTGCGATTACTAACATACCTTGTTATAGTTAAATTAGGACACATTGGAATAGTAAAAATATAAAAACTTAAAACTATTTTAATGCTTAAGTTCCTTGTAGCATATTTTTTATAGTTCTTACCAATAATGAATTGGTACGCGACTGCGGTTCATTCGGGTGCATTGTTTTACACGTCATCTAAACCATTCCTTGAATCATTTTACTTCTTGGAGAGAATTTCATTTATATCGCGGTTAAAATGTTGTTTAAAAGTTCTCAGCTTATGTAGAGTTGCAGCAATTTTCTTTAATATGTACTATTTAGACATGATTTTATAATTATGATCTAAACAGTGCGAAATATTAACTTTCAACTTAACGTTTTTGCTGACGCTTTAAACTGATTGGTTAGGATATAATGCGATAAATCCGTATTGGTAAAATTGCGCCAATTATACAATATGACTTGATCTTGATGATTGGAATGGAAACTATAATACAATTTGCACAGTACATATTTCTAAATCAGAATCTCACTGGAGGCCAGCAATCGAGAAACTTAATAATTTAAACCAACACTAAGTAAGAGTTAATTATTGTAAGGATGTGTTGGTGAGTAACTCAGACATGATATTCCTACTATGGTTTAATAAGAAAGCACGTTCTCTAGCTAGACTTACATGTAGAGTCTAGTTAAGTATTCATAAATACTTAACTCAGTGTTTCTTCTTTAAAAGTGTGATAGAAGCATAATTTGCTAGCTTTTACTCATGATAGCCTTCGATATTAGTGCAGCCTGTTCAGCCAAAACATGTAGAGTAGAGACTAGAGATTATAGCAAAGAAGGTTCTATGGAATTAAGGGTAGAGATCGCCGACAGTCTTATAAATGTTTCTTATGAAAAGTCTAATTTATGCAAAAAAATGACAACGGTCAAGGAAGTTGTACTGTATGTGCATTGATAGCACTACTGTTAGGCAAACACTTACTAGATGACTTAATGATTAATATCTAGATCATTTTAGAAGACTAACGCTAGACCAGCAGTGGATGTCTCTGGGGTGAAATATGATGGTTGTTACAACAAATACCAATTACGCTTAAACTTGATTGACTGTTAACGGTTACAATAAAAAGAAATAGACTTTATGTGTACTTAGTTCTTTATAATGGACAGTGTCGCGAGCTATTGTTAATTGAATAATAAATAAACAAAACATTTGATATATCAAATATCAAATGTTTGTAATATCAAATGTTTTGTTTCGGTTTAGATTACTTACTCGCAAGGAGCAGAACTGGCCTTGAGTTTTGTTTATCTGCTGTTTTACTGACAATTGTCTTTTTTAAAATTTTTTCTTCATTTTTTGCGCTTTAGGTTTACCTAGATATTTTATCAAAACAGTGACATTACTTACAAAATGTACAACCTCGTATACATATACCTACATATTGGGCTTAGTTAGATCAGTATAAAGATTTTTCTTTAATTTTGATTAAGTAATTTCACTTTAATTTCTCGAATTCTAAACTACTAACTAGTAATCCACTAAAGACTTTAGAATACTTACCTACCTAAAAAAGCATAAACACTGTGACATGTTATAAAACCTACTTAGATGCAATTTTGCAACAAAATAGTGTAGATAGTTTCAAGTGCTGGCGACTATTACCACTATTATTAGTTATCCTTAAAATGTCTTAATGGAACAGTTATCACATAACAAGCAATGAGGTCACCTAATCTTTTAAGTAATACACGCCCATAAAGATTATCCGGTTTATTCACCACATAAAAAACACAGTGCAGCGAGTGCAATCTGCGAAGTGAATTTAGTGATTAGACTAAGTGCGCCTTTATCCAACTAAATAATACTAGCTTATGCCTGCGGCTTCGCCTTCGAGTGTTTCGACCTGTAGTTTTAAACACTTTAAACATTTTTAAACTGCAATAAAATCTTAAATGTTTAATTAGGTAAAAAATCCGTATGCTTTATTTAAACTAAGTAAAACCATACAGGGTGATTTTGGAAATTTATTGACTGCCGAAGGATTCAATAAATCAACCTGAAAATGGTTATTAGTAACAATTCAAATAACTCTATTTCCCAATTTCTGTGTGTGTGTGAAAACAACAATGTAACAAGACAGAATATACTTAATTTACATCCTAAATCTTACACGAGCCCAACAGATCACGAAAAAAGACAAATCTTTACGAATATAGGGCTGCGCCACTTTCCTGTTTGTGTCAAGGATGGGTCATGGTTTTCTTTAGAATACTTTTCTCCTGAATAACTTGATTGATTACATGCAAATCTCTTACGTTTTCTTCAACTTCTACGTCATATACGATTATTTATAGATTCGTCCTCAATTCTCTGGGTAAGGATCGCGTGGAATGTAATCAACTGTCTTTCTTGGATTTTCGTAGCTTGATTTGCTGTTGGCATTGTTTCGCAAATACTCATCATCAATCAGAATATGATTAGCTAGCTCGTGCTAATTATTTTAGAGCTCCATAAAGCCATTTGAAACGTAACTTTTGAATGAAGTCACGTGATTATTAATATTTCACCACCTCTACCTCACGAGGGTGGCCTCCCGAATTTGGCGCCACCGCAAGGAGTGGAAGCAGACGGTGACGTCACAACACGCGTTTTCGAACGATGTCGCTACCAGTGACCAGTTAGTATGTCGTACTAGGACAAAAATAGACAACAATTAAAAACGTCACACGCATGAATCAGCAGTGATTTAATTTAATCGTGCAGAAACATTCACACAACTTTACGGCCATTTTACTCGTCAAAGTAGATCATTCAACCTGACAATGAATGATTTGCATGATTGGATTTTTGCCAAAGAATTTTGATTTTGTTACAAGAAATTTATGGCGTTTTAACGTGATCTTTTAAAAACTAGTATGTGGATTATCTCTAGATTTGTCTCCGTTTCCTGCGATGTATTATTTATACCGTATTTTGTCTTGATCTAATACGCGGACATAAGGAAAATAATAGTTGATTGTAGTATTAGAACATACAGGAAACTGCGAATAATTATAACTAATATTATTAATAACTCCGTAATGCAAATACTCTATATTACAAGGTTTCATTACAAAAGAAGTTGGCTTAATTAAACTCGGTTTTTGTAGTTTTAAAAAATGTTGATTTGACATAGATTTATTTTATTAATACCCACTGTCATCACTATCTTACAACTGCCACTTGAAAACGGCAGAACCACAGAAATGCCAATCGATTGATTTGTATTTTTTTTGTGTTCGTATTTCGCGTTGGATTTTCTGTAAGCCTTCAAGCAGCTTTCTAAAATAAATGAATAAAAGGCCGCGGGAGAAAGATATTAAATTAAAACAATTGTCTCAAGTCTTCCAGGCTGCTTGCACGCCCTACGCTTTGGCATCAGTCAACGCGTTGTCTGTTGGTCGGATTCATTGAAATATTTGTTTGTTTGCGAGCGAGGTCGCTGCTATGTAACGTAACTTTATTTTGGAGTACTTATTTAAAGAAAGTCCCATTAGATTTATTAAATTTTATGACAATGTGAAGTTACACAAGGTTCTTTCTTTGCCGAATGTAATCAAAATAGCACGTCTTTTCATTTTCATTTTCACTAGAATCGTTCATTCTTTACTGCGCGATCTAAAGAACAACCAGCTCCATCTTTTGGTGGTTGAAAGAAACGAATTTCAAACCGAAAAGCTGCGAAGTTGCAGTCTACTCGTAAGTCAAGTAACTTTAAATGAAGACTGAGCGCATTCTCTACAAATGATGACTCCAATCGTAAATCGTCAAGTTAAAGTCCCTATTGTTCTAGTTTAATCGCAATAAAATACTAACACAACGGCGTATGTCAAAGCACGCTTTTTGTTCCCTGATCACCGCTTAATAGAGCACAAATAGCTGTTACGCGTAGGGTTGCCAGGTGACCGGGAAACCCGGGATTGTCCAAGAATTTTGCGTCTTGTCCTGTGTTCAGTCCAGTAATTAGACCTTATCGTGCCGGATTCCGAGAACCCAATAGTTTTGTGACAAAATAAAGTAACAACAAATGAAACGGCTGGCTTGCCCTTAAGTCCTAGTAAGTTACATACCTATTTAATTAAATAACATTGGCAATAAAATGGCATTTTGAATATAAAAAAGAAACTTGAAGATATTTTTTACTATGGCTATGACCCGACACCGGTGTCCTAGTAGAATTATCCCGGATTTCATAATCTTCTAGGCAACCCTAGTTATGCGTCAAATCAATTCGCTTCCACATAGTGATGGGCAGGCGCACATTGTCACGAACACTATCACGGCTGCCCGCACTGATTAGATCGGCCTTGTCATCCGATGATCGTGACATAGGAAGAAGCAGTTACAGTGCCCACGGATTCAATATTCGTGGGACTCGGTTTGTGTGTCAGTAGAGGGAGTTTGCACTGATTATGGACTGAAGGACATGTAATTCAAACAAGCAAGGTATTAACCGGTATTAACACTCGGAATGTTAGCCACTTGCGTAGTCGCGTAGTGCTGAAAAAATGTGATTTCACTATTTTTTTATTACTTGTTCAATAAAACAAACATTGATTATAATAACAAAGTTCTTTAATTAAAGGAAATTATTAGAAATCGTGGTGCTTCGTTACACCAACTAAGTTAATTATGTTTGATGAAATGATTATGAAAAATAACAATTTTATCTTGATTCTGTTTACCATTTAAGACTCCAGCAAAGTTTGTTTGGACAATGGTAAATTATTTACTTTCTGTCATTTTATCAAGATTTATCTGACCGGGAAATTGCGATGATGTGCTATTTTCTACTCTATTTATGAAAACATGTCGACGCGTCGTTTACTCGTATGGTGCAGACACTATACCTACTAGGCGACAGTAACAAATTATATTTTTAGATCACGTGCGAGGTAAAACACAAGAAACAACTGCGCATCGGGCTATTTTTTACTAACGTTTAAGTCTGACCGAAGCTCTCCAAATTCTTTCAACCTCCAGACGAAAATTTGGCATTAGCGAGACCAAAAAAAATGTTCCCTCGTCAAACGAAACTGGCTAAAGTAAAATTCGCCTTTGTAATATGCGCGTTAGGTTTTTTTTTAATTAACGAGATACTTTATACTCTTGATGTCGATGGAAACTCACACCGAAGGTGATACTAGCTAGTCATCCATGAAGTTCAGGGATCTTTTTTAAATTAAAACTTTGAAGGTTCAACTTCTTCAACGGAGTATTTGATCCTTTCACTTATTTAATTTACTCGTAGTTCTTATTAATCATACCAAAACTGTAAGATTCTGAAAAACACTTCTCAACGTAGTACGTCTGATGGAAACGAACGCATTGAAAACATTAGCATTTTAGAGACACAGTGTCCTATTTTTCGACATCTTTAAGTTGACACCAAGCAATATTTTGTAGTCATTTTAGCTCTTAAAACTCAACATAGGCACATCAAAAGCATTTTGTAGGCTCTGCAGCGTGCGTTTTCATTAAAGTAGGACAGGAAATAAAATTATGCAAGAGATATAAAAGAATTGAGAAAGAAGTCTAGGAAACAAATGCGTAATTTGCCTTATTAAACAATTATATGGGGCAAGAATAGGCATGGTAATTAGTGATTCATTATTGCTTGTAGAATGAAAATCTGTAGCAGCTATGGCATCTGTTTCCGGTGCATCAAGGTCAGCTCACATACCGTGACGAGCAGCCATTGTTCGTTCTATGGCTCATGCTTCAACTAGTAGAGAAACTGAGACGGAGGAAGTGGATAATAAGGCTCAGTCCTCAGAAAGTTTTGTCTCCATTAGGCTATTGTTCTTTAATTAAATAGTAATAGAATTAATTTGGGTAGGTACCTTCTTTGGCACATTCACCTCGTGCTAAGTTGGTTAGGCAATGAAAAAATTCAGTCCATTCATACTGGCCCAATTATCATTATTTTAACAATAACTGAATTCGTAAAAAAGATGATTTCTTTTTGTGTATTTTAAAACAATGAAAACCCTGCAAATATTGTCATGCTTTTCTTCTCAGCCTTCTCAAATTTCAGGTAAAAAAATCAAGTATTTTCAAGATTTTCTTTGCGAATTAAACTTGTGGGCGAGAGAGCATGTTATTTTAATGAAGCACCTATCCAAGTACAGTTTCATTGGGCACTAAACATTCTGCAATTTTATAGTTGTCACGATTAATAAACCAGCTAACTAATCTAATATCCGTTAAGTTAGTATTTACTAGTACCTTTAAGCAGATACTTGCGACCATTAAGTTTATTAACTGATGCTATAAATTCTCAGCCAGCATACTAACGCCCGTATTCACAAACATTACTATGAGGTCTCACAGTGCGTGTGGACCTCAGGTCATAGAACTATGATCTGAGGTGTGGACGCACAGGGTGACACACGAACCAATCACAGAGCTCTATTCAACGCTGTGCGTTCGATTTATTGCTTCACATTTAAAGCAAGCATCGTTTAGAAGTACTCGAAGATACTTATTGAAATTGGCGAGTGTCGCATGTGGCACTAGGGCAGCTTCCGGTCAACCTACATAGAGGCCCTTAGCGGCATTGTGAGGTCAGGAGGAATTTGAGCACGATGACTGACAAGGCCACCCGTAATAGATACCAGTTGGAATAGAAAAGGAAATTAAATAAAATGGAGCAGCGTCTGAAGGATGTGGCGGGCGGTATTGAATAATTCAAAAGTTAAGCAATTTAGCTCAAGACATGAAAATTGGTGCAATCTATTCCAGTGCTTGCAAATCCACCGATGGCCTGAGGCAATTGATATTATCAGACGCGAAATAACTTTAATGCACAAATAAGAAGTCTTGAGAAATTAATTTTCAGCAGTAAACCTTACATCACTGAAGAGATATTTTACAGATTCTAGAACTTTAAACTTGGGCGTAAACAGAACTAGGAATTTTCCCATGAGTTTTTGGCGTTGCGTACCTTCCACTAGACTTAAACTATTTTTGTATCATTGATCACTCACCGGAATCTGTCACGTTTCGAAGACAAGCCAATAGATATAACTGGAGTTGTATACAAACGAAAATAAATAAACATCATAGACACATGGAATCTTGGTGCTCATCCAAAGTCCTCTTTCACCTTACATTTGCTGTGAAGCACATAATTTAAAGTGATCGGTAGAAATTTACCCAACGGAGAACTAGTAATATTTGTCATTCACTGTAAATAACGTTACTAAGTCCCAATTTTTTCCAAAATGTAAAAATAGGTAAACTTTGAGAAACTCATCACAATAACTGACACTAATTTTTCAGTGAATTTTATTGAGTTAGTTGCAGAAAATTGTACCGGAACAGCAACATCTTCATATTTTTTAACGTACACTTACGAGTATTATAATGCACCCTAATGCACCTGAAAGAGTGCATGTGCATTTAATATAGAGATCGTGTGATGTAGTGAAAGATTTAGTATCTCTGTGATTAATATAGTATATGTATACTTAGGCTAAGTTGCAGCTGACTTTGTACCTAATTACAACTTTAACCGGTGATTTTTATATGGAGTTTGACAGATTTTTGACTATTGTTAATGTTTAACTTTAAAACGTCAAAAGTCTGTTAAAATCAAGGTTAAAATAAGTTGGTGTAAATCAGCCTTCGAGCTACTAGGCAACTAAACTTTATTAATATCATGGATAGATTTAATATCAATCACAATAGGTAATTAATAATGCTAGTTTTGAATCTATTAAGAAAGCAAACTGAAAGACAGATTCTATTTCCATCTTCATTGAATATTCAGTCTAGAATAACTGCCCTTTTCGAACTAGAACGAGCGCGGTTATTTCAGGTATTTCAGTTATTCAGTAGCGCATGTTTAAACTTTCAGTGATGTCATTGCACTCTTATCTTTTGTCAGTTTCAATGACATCACTTAAATAAGTAAAAAATGATGTCATCTTTATCAAAATTTAGGACTGTTAGTACCTAAGCTTAAAGGCCTATTCAAACCTGAGCGATATATTCGCTGCCGCTCTGTGGGTAGAGGTATAGGTCTACCAGAATCTCATGGCAAACAAAAATATTGGAAAAGTGTGTTTTTCATATGGCAATTGTCTATGGTTTAATTGTCACCTGCCGAAGAAAATTATGAAATCTGTCAGCCGCTGCAAAAATTTTGTAATCTCTTCTTGACTATTTGTTATTTTTGTGAAAAAGTCGAAAAAGCTCAAGCAAGTCATATTGTTTTCAATGTGAATTGTAAAATAAGGCATAATTCAAAGTCAATCTTTGATTATAAAGCGCGTCGTCGAGTTGACAGTAAGTTGAACTGAAATGTTTTGATACATTTAGTTTATTACCCAACTACGTCACAAGGAGGGTTATGTTTTTTTATATTATTCTTAATAGCTGCTTTATCGGGGTTTTCAGGTATATCTCACAAATTGGTGCAGAGAAATGGTCAAAATGTTATGACCATCCATGTAAAGAAAATTGAAAAAGATTTTATCTCTTTATCTTGATCATCTATTGAAGAACAAGAAATTGCAAGTGGAGTTCTTAGAATAGTTTTCTAGTTCTGAATGAAGTGATAAGTTAAAAGTATGATGCATAATAAAATTAGTTACTTAAAGTAATAATACGATTTATTTATTTTTCAAGACATTTTCCTATGTTAAAAACCCGATGTATAACAACATTCTTCATACACATACCTACCTAAAATGTATATTCGTACTTCATGTTCATTAATATTAATGTCATAAAAGTAAAAAATTAAATAAACAGTATCAAGATCGTTTATTCCAATTTCCCCAGTATTGCTCTCAACAAAGTTTATTTTCCCTATTTGCCATGAGATTCTGGTACACCTATACATACCGCGCGGATTTCGCTCAGGTATTTAGTATCAAGTACCGCGGCTAGAGCGTTATGAACAGTAATATTACCGCATACCCACATTACCCACTGGGTTTTCTCTGCCGCAGACGGTAGCGAATACCGCTTAGGTCTGAACAGTATTATTCCCGCATATCCACTGGGTTTTCTCTGCCGCAGACAGTAGCGAATACCGCTTAGGTCTGAACAGTATTATTCCCGCATATCCACTGGGTTTTCTCTGCCGCAGACAGTAGCGAATACCGCTTAGGTCTGAACAGTATTATTCCCGCATATCCACTGGGTTTTCTCTGCCGCAGACGGTAGCGAATACCGCTTAGGTCTGAACAGTATTATTCCCGCATACCCACTGGGTTTTCTCTGCCGCAGACAGTAGCGAATACCGCTTAGGTCTGAACAGTATTATTCCCGCATACCCACTGGGTTTTCTCTGCCGCAGACGGTAGCGAATACCGCTTAGGTCTGAATAGGCCTTAACTCAGTCTGTGCCTGAGATATGGGAGCGGCACGGGTCTGAAGTCTCGTTGAGGTTTGACGTCTCAAACACCCTCCCCTGCCCTTGCGTTCCTCAGGCACTGACTGAATTAAGCCCTAAATCACAGAATAATAATAAGTACTACGTACAGAAGTTTTACTTCGCGAAGGTATTTAAAAAAATGTACTTATGCTCAATGTCATTAACAATATGGTGTAATTTAGCCTGTCTCAAGAGACAAGCTCCATTTTGTTGTCAAACGTCAGTGATCGGCACTGCGCCGAAGCTATAGGGCTGACTTCGGTAAAATGATGTGACGTGAGGTGCCAAACTGCGGAAAATGGCGGAGGAAATACATGATTTAGCATGAATTATCATGAAAACTTATTTACCTCTCAGTGTCTTGAGGCAACTTAAAAAAGTACATTCTGTGTTTTTATTATTATTTAGGCAGTTAAATACTGCACAGTATTTAGTACACCATTTTCTTTATTTTCTTCCATCATACACAAGAATACGCGTGCGTGTGTCAATGTTTGCTCGTATGTGAGGCCTTGTCGAATAGGTAGTATCCTGTAGGTGGGCCATCGTGCGTGTTTTGTTTTCGATGTAAACTCGCGAAGATGAACAGGCCTGCCTAAATCTAGTTCCGAATTGCGACTGACACACTTTTTCTAACTATGTTGAATCATTGTCACGAGCTGGACAGCGGACAGACAATCAAACAGATAAATGCACCAATCATTTATGGATTAAGCACACAAAGAGCTCCTCCGTTGTATCATTTAGAGTAATCATGGTGAGTAATGAATGCACTCGTGATATGCGCGTGTATTAATTTGCAGTGGAAGTTATTTAAACAAAAAACTCTGTAAGTATTACCACAGAATAATAATAAGTACTTCGTACAGAAGATTTTCTTCGCGAAGGTATTTAAAAAAATGTATGCTCAATGTCGTTAACAATATGGTGTAATTTAGCTTGTCTCAAGAGTCGAGCACCATTTTGTTGACAAACGTCAGTGATCGGTACTGCGCCAAAGACATAGGGCTGACTTCGGTAAAATGATGTGTGACGTGAGGTGCCAAACTGCGAAAAATGGCGGAGGAAATACATGAATAAGCATGAATTATATTTTGTGTTTCTAATATTATTCAGGCAGTTAAAAAATACTGTAGAATATTAATTGCACCACCGTTTTTACATATGGTTTATTGTCTTTACAATGCAAATGGGTGAAGAATACGTGCGTGCGTCAATACTCGCTCGTGATTGTCCTGTCGATTTGGTATCTCAGGAGGGGTAGTCGCGCGTGTTTTGTTTTCGATGCAAACTCGCGGAGATGAACAGGCCTGACCCCCTAGACAAAACGCACTTTTTGATCGAATCGAAAATCGAATCCGTCAAATTCCATACAAAAAAGGGGCTTTTCGACCACTTTTCGACTGGTTTGCGATTATAATGGCACTTTGTCTAGACCCACTGGTATTACTTGCAATAACAAAACAAGGATATGTTAAACTAAGGATCTAAACGATTAATAAGGCATACCAATGTGAAACAGATGTCCATATATTATCGTGAAAAAATTCGGGAAGCCTGAATAGAAAACAAACATAAAATCGACCTAGCCTACTTTTTGCCACACTAACAGCCGGTCCGTATGGACATTTTGACACCTGCACATTCCAACCGTTGAGCGTTTTTTCGCATTGACTACCCACTCCCAGAATGATCATGCATTTCCTGAGGCTTCCGGTGACTGGGACCGCAATTAACTAGGACCGCGGTCCCAGTCGCCGGATCCATAAAAAAAAAAAAAAATTCTTCCGGCGACTGGGACCACTCATAGATGACTTAAAAAAAATATTATTCAATCTAAANTGGGACCACTCATAGATGACTTAAAAAAAATATTATTCAATCTAAAATTGGTACAGTACTAAAATCCATGAGTGGTCCCAGTCGCCGGAAGAAAATTATTTAATTTTTACGCATCCGGCGACTGGGACCGCGGTCCCAGTTAATTGCCGTCCCAGTTGACGGAATCCTCCATTTTGAGTCTTGAACCTGGTTTCAGAATAGGTACCTCTCCTGTACCTGTAGTACCTGTGGGATTACTTCATTATTCTGTGGGCTCTACCATTGTATTTTTAATTTTCCAGTAAACTTTAATCCAGGAGGAAGATTTATCCAGGAGGAATAAGTCAAGACATATACTTTATCCAGGTGTTAGAACACTATAGGTTTTTCTAATGAACATTCCATTCCAATTAACATTATGTTAGTTACACGCGCGTTAGCAACAATAAAATTGACGTGCGAATTCCGTATATTTTGCGATATGGCCCGCTTGCACGATCGTCGCAATACCTAATTAACGTGCAATTGATAGTCGTCTGTCAGTCAAGGGTGTGCCGACGAGGAAAGGTCTCGGTCCATTGGACTCAAGGCCTATCTGACGTTGACCCCCCCAGCAGCAATTCAGTAGTTGAACCAAGTGCAAAATCACTGCCATCCGGCTCATAGTCAATTCGATTTAAATTTCGCGATTCAATTGAACCCTGACTGAAACGCGTCATGTGCATGTAAGGACAACTACATTTTCTGTTACATCTGTGTTATTCACAACAATATTTTTATTCGCAATATAGTGAGAAAATTAAGATGGAGTATAATAATAAGAGAACATCTAAAATCGATTAACCATATAAATAAATTCAATTATAACATTAACTTGCACGATCGATAGTATTACAAATACCTAGGCTATGGATTTGTGTGCGTGTCAATTACCATGTGTGCCCACACATTAGCTTTTCCCGCTGCTTTACCCCCTTATATTTAATAATAATATTTATTGTCTTTGTCTCACTCACAAACCTAAAGTTAATATCTTTTCAAAATTAAAATCTAGTATTTTACCGGCCAAAATAGTACCTACCTTTGCGTCGTGCCTGCCTAACAAGCAAAGATTTATCAATTTAGCTCAAAAAACATGTTAAAGTTAACATTTCACCTATTTAGTACTAAGGTCTAATAGTAAATACATACACTCGTAAACATAATCGTATGCAATATCTTACATTCTTACTTATTTCTGTACAAAGCAACTAACTACTTATTCAATTTAATCAAGTCAGTGAAATCAGTTCGATGCGGTTTATGCTTCAAGGTACCTATGCAATAAAGTCTATATTTATTCACTATTATTAAACTTATTATTGATTATGAAACTTCAGCAATGTCTATTTCTAAAAGGAATATTAAATTACATGCGAGTAAGTGTACGGGTGAAGCTCGCTTCCACCTTCGCTTCGGCCTGATCGTCACTTACCATCAGGTGATTAAAGTGTGGTGGACTCAGGTGAAAAAAAAGTATTCATTAAGGTTAATTAGTTACTATTTAAAGTAAAAATATTAATATTCAGGTAGTTCAGGTACGATGACGTCGCATCTGAAATACTATAAGTACTACAATTTTTTTTACATAAAATAATGTAAATGCTTTACCTAAGTAATGGCGGAGCACGTGACTTTTTACTAAAAACTTGTGAAAATTAAAAATGTTTCTTTCAGCAAAATGTCTCATGAGAACCTCTACTTTTTGCATATTTTCTATTTTCTCTCGTACTTTAGAGAATAGTTTCCCACCACTAAATAAACAGTTTTTTCTTATTCAACGTGATATTTAGAAAATAATTTTCTTATTTGCTCAAAAATATTAAGTAGACGCCTTTTGTACACGTGCCAAGAAGAGATCTGTCAACAAAGTACATTGTATACTTATTTACACAAGAGTATGAATATAAGATACTTGTGGGTGTGGCATCTGACGAAAGATAATAATATTATTATCAAAGAAACACTTTTGTCTTCACACAAATAAAATTTAAATATCTATAGTTTGAAAACAATAGAAGACCAAAATAGATCTTTTATGTCTCAAGAAGTTTGCGACTCTCAGTGTACTATTACACTACACTACATTGAGAAGAAAATTTGTGTAGGTACTTACATCAAAAGAACCTCCTCCTTTTTTAAGTCGGTTAATCACTGTTGCGCTGCGCGACAACTGCACAAAGTCTTCAATGAAGGTGACTTCTTTCATTCACTGGGCAGAAAATGATAATGATACTTAATTGAAAATAAATAATATAAGGGACACAGGTAACAACAAAACTCAAAACGAGAGAGTGACAGTGATACAGGATTTATTTCGAGAAGTAAGGACTATAGACATTTTATTATCACCGTGAGAACAGTACAGTGTGAGGAACAAAGCTAGAAAACAAAATGGGTGGGCATCCAATAAGCCCCGCCCACAACAAAGATGCAATAAAGTTTCAGAAAGTTTTCAGTATTTGGAAAAAAACTTTTTAGTGATTGAAAAGTCGAAAAGTCCTAAGTAAAATAATTTTAAATAATTTTGATTGTTAGGAAAGTTATTTATTTAATTAATTCATTGTATTGTGGGTATTTTAATGTGAAAACAATAAAATTATAGCCTGACCAGGAACATAAAAACCCTGGCATAGAGGCGCTTCAATTGCATTAGATAGTGCAACACTGAGTACAGTCGTACCTAATTAAATTAATAGGCTAACTTTATGTTTCAGGATTCAGGATTACGGGCTAATTTGATATTTTCATAAATTAACGAAAAAATATTATTATAGGTAACCTGGTTTAAATAAATTAAATGAAACCATCAATCGAACTAGTAGGATTTATTTTATTATTCATCAATAATCAAATTCAGAACTTGAATATTCAACTGCAATGTCTGCTCATGAACGCTTCAAACTCGGTACTTCTTTCCCAATTCCATAAAATTCAACTTTTAGAAAGTGACAAAAAACTTTAAAATAGGTAGTTGAAACAAACCACAGCTAATTTTCATAGTGGACTATACTATACGATAAACATGTCAGTCAATTTGACAACCTTTATTGGAAACATTTTCAATGAAAATATTGTCTGAACCCTTGGCATTTCTCTTCGACAAATACTTTAACACATTGTGAACCACTTTTCTTTCACGACTATAAAAAGATTTTAGCATTTTCATTCACAAAATCAATTGCGCACATTTAAAATAAAGTTTGTTTACACTTTGACAGCAATAGACTGACATGCAAGGTGACATGTCAATGAAGTTTTTAGTTACTGTTGCCATTAAAAGAAATTAGTACCATTAGTTTTCCGCAACATGGCGAGGGTTTTTATGTTCCTGGTCAGGCTATAGTTACAATATCGCGACGGGTGTGTAATGTATGAGTTTGCTGAACCAAACCACCACGACGATATGTGCCCCTGGTACTCTGAACGGCTTGATTTTCTATGCATAGTTTTTTTTATCTATTATTAAAAATATTAGCAATATTAGTTTCAGTAGAGCTGCACCCAATAAAGGTGTTTCTTTGTTTCTTTCCCCGAGAAAGCTGATTGCTTTTTATTAAATCAAATAAACTTTCTTTACCCACTAAACTTCCAGTTTAAAAAGTTCCATCGAGGAAATCCCCTAAAGGTACTTAACCATCTTTATTTTTCAAAGCAATTAATTAGGTAATTATTATGATACTTTGTAGGTACTTACTTATCTATTTTTATTCCTTTAATTGCTAATGATCCAAATCTATCAAACAAACAATCAACATGTAGTCCAGTCAATGAATGCCTTAACGACAGTGTAGAGAGAAATCCGTGGAACACAATTTCTGACCTCGGGACTTCATTTAGCCTAGTTAGGTGGTGAACATAGCAAAAGTCCCCGCCCTTAGCCCTTGAGCCGGCGGGGAGAGGGGGGTTTAAAGGTACCACTTTTCGGTTTTTCGCTTAATCCTCGGAAACTATGCGTCCTAGTGACATGACTACTATGAACCAAAAAAAGCTTATTCAATTTGCTACAGGTGAGACCGTCAAGTTTTTCTATATCTTGTATAGTTTTTGCGGCATCTGCTCTAGAAGGTCTGTAAAATTGGAAATTTTATTGTTGTCTTACATGTTCCTTTCAGGAGAAAATCGACTTAATCAACATTGAGCAAACACTATAGACATGCGGGAGCATGTTAAGCCTAGTTCCATGGAGGGGACTGCACCGTGCGTATATTTAGACGAACCAATTAGAGCCACTTTTGACTCCTCATCATTCAAAAACTACTGTGCATTAACACTTCAAATTTGGCTCATGTATTGAGACTTGCAAGATATACATCAGCTTCAAATTTCATAAATATACCTCAAACGGTTATTTAGGTATTGACGTTCAAAAATCGATATTTAGAGCACTAAAATCTATCTATCACATGTGAAATGTTAAAATTTACTGGTTTTTTATTTGTTCCTTTGTATTTACATAACTACCTTTCTGGATGCCAAATTTGAACCTTCGAGGTCATCTGGAAGTGGTTAGAATTTGGTCTATAGGTCAGACATGTAGATTTTTGGACGTCAATATCTAAAGAACCGTTTGAGGCATATTTATGAAATTTGAAACTGATGTATATCTTGCAAGTCTCAACACATGAGCCAAATTTGAAGTGTTAATGCACAGTAGTTTTTGAGTGATGAGGAGTCAAAAGTGGCTCAAAGTGATTCGTCTAAATATACGCACGGTGTAGTCCCCTCGCTGGAACTAGGCTTAACATGCTCCCGCATGTCTAGAATGATTGCTCAATGTTGATTTAGTCGATTTTCTCCTGATGGGAACATGTAAGACAAAAATAAAATTTCCAATATTACAGACCTTCTAGAGCAGATGCCGAGAAAACTATACAATTTATTGAAAAACTTGACGGTCTCACCTGTAGCAAATTGAATATGCTTTTTTTGGTTCAAAGTAGTCATGTCACTAGGACGCATAGTTTCCGAGGATTAAGCGAAAAACCGAAAAGTGGCACCTTTAAACCCCCCTCTCCCCGCCGGCTCAAGGGCTAAGGGCGGGGACTTTTGCAATGTTCACCTCCTAACTAGTCTAAATAAAGTCCTGAAGTCAGAAATTGTGTTCTACAGTTTTCCATCTATAATGCTTTATTGACTGGACTAATGATTGATGAACAATGAACATCTCAGACTATGTTTATTTATACGTCATACTTAACTAACTTGACGATCTTGAATGCATCTTGACTCTTGTACATAGAATGTCTTCATGTACTTACTTGTGGTTAGTTTTGAAACTTGAATCTCCTCGCGGGTTCTGATTCCCTGGTACTTTGGTCGCGATTCAGCTCAATACTTAGGGTCGGGTGTTAGTGCGGCGGCGCGACGGACTTGCGCCGTAGCTCTGATTCTAGAACTCCTAGATTTCAGAAGGCCCTAACGACACAACCTATGCGCCAAGCTCACCATCCCTAATGCCCGGGTGCTAAGGACGATCATTTCCACAGGACACAAATCAATAACCGTTCATGGAACGTGCCAACTCCCGCCGTTTTCTGCCAGCCTGGTAGGATTAGATCTGCCGCGCTCGCCGCAGACCCGTTGCCATGGTTACTTGGCTAGCGTCGGATCAAACTACCTCCTAAAAGCTCCTGGTCCCCGGGGCGGCAGATCTCTTTTACGGGCCCTGTTGGCATGACAACGGAACTTTTGTTTACATTTTTGGTAGCTTCTGTGCTAAGTCCAGCAAACTTTTAAAAAACCTCCTGTAAATATAATAACATGTGTGTTCGGTATTATTAAAAGTAGGTATATATTCCTACTTTTTCCAACTAGCTACATAAACTATTTTTTTAATGAAAAAATCTGAAACTTTAGATATAATTGTCGAATTTTGAAAAGCTCATGGTATAATATTATGTCATTTAAGTACCTAATTGCTAATACTAATATTATTCATACTGTTGATAGCGTTTCTACGCAAAGGAGAATATTATATTCATTCATGTTTACTACGTACGTGCAAAAGATAATTAAAATATACATATAGCGGTACTGCTACCAGGAGTCCATACAACATAGCAAGTGTTTTGCTCTATAATACGTGGTGCAGCCAATAAAGGGGTAAACTTTCTCTTAACACTGTACTGTAATAAGGATGAAAATGTTCAGCTACTTTTGTTGTTCATTGTACCCCCCACCCTGAAATCGGATTGATGTATCTGTGCATAAAATGCAATAGAGGAGAGAGCCTTATCATCTCTCCCATTTGCTCTTTCGTAAATAAAAGTGACAGCAGGATATTTCTATTCTTTTCGGGTGTTAAGTTAGTAATTGCGCATGTACCTACTTTTACTTTCGTTTTGATTGCAGTTCTCGTTTGCACTCACGGGGATGCAAGGGATAGCTTTAAATATTGATTTTACAGGTAACCTATATTTTAAAGCCCAACCTAGTGACCTAGCGGGTGGCCGTTGCTCTCCTCCTGGTACCGTGATACAGACCTATGGACTATGTAGAATTATATCTATAGATTGCTTTCTTTGTTCCGAAAATGAAAAATGAGTGAGCTTATTTTGAACGAAAACTAATTTGTCAATCTTCAGGCATAGGCCGTGCCAATGTCAGAAGTGACGTCATATGGGAGGCGTGTCTCATGGATTCCCGACAAATATCATCTAATTTCGCAAATTCTTCTGTAAGACCTTGGCACATGATTTAGATGGAAGTGCGCACAATATTACAATAATGTACTTTGTTGTCGTCATACATCATAAGTGTATTGCTTATTAGAGCCTCGTGACGGTAGTACAATAGACCGGCTGTTATTTGTGAAACTGGACCTGATATACAATAATGTCGTGCCTATATTGTTGACATTGATTTATTTGTTGCAAATATTGCTTAGGAAAGCGTCCGCGACCGATGTGTCGCAGTATGACGTGTAAATTTGCACTGTAATATAAATTTCTATTAAATTATTTCGATATACAATCTACTTATACCTTATAGCTTGTTCACACATTCTTAAATATTATTTTCGTCCAGTGTCCAAATCTTACCATGCCTGGCACATAAAGCTTAATAGAATACCTATCATTTAATTTTCATACCTAAATCAAGAATGTGACTTACATTTATAATTTTATTGCAAAAACACGCAGCATTGACATGACCATGCATGCACCATAAAGTTAATATTCCTTCGGAAAAGGAATATTAACTCTAAGTGCATGCACTTAGTAATTTATAAGGGTGAATAGGTTAGGTACCTTTCGCAAACCTAACGTCGTAGATTTTACTTGTATTGGACCATTCGTAAGAACATAACATTACATAGGAATGCTTGAGAAAATGCTCTAGTCTAAAAGAAACGGCAACATCAGAAGAACTTTTAGGTGGGGAAAATTTTGCACATCGACAGAGATTATTTCGAAACATCAATTTTCAGCTTCAATTTCCGTTTACACAAAACATCCGTGTAGTGCATTGTTTGGTTAAATAGAAATATGTACCTATTTCTGACTCGACTGGGAGAAGGAGACTACAATTAGATGGGGTTATTGACATTGAAAACGGCTAAACGATTTTGGAAACTGAAAAAGGTTTGGTAAAAAAAAGTGGCATGCCGTCATAAAATTCAATGTCAAGAATTACCTACTTACTTGGTTTAACCTCTTACTTGGTTTAACCAACCTATAATATGTAACGTTATAACGTACCTACTTAATGGACTCGACTGATTATATTTTTCTAATCCCCTTACATTTTTACCTGAGGCCTGAGAGGATTTTTTTTACTCGTAGTTATGAGAAAGTTTAGAAGTAGCGTTCAAAACTTGTCATTATGTAGGTACAAGATTATACCTACAGTACAACAAAACCTTTAGCTTATGTCAACATACATACGTGTTGGTCAACACTTACATAACATAACATTACCTTAGAATGATCAAGATTGATCTTGAACAATGTCAACCTCATCTTATTTTTCTACAGCGCACTATAAGTAGGTACATACATACCATCTTTGTCTAGCTACAGTCGGTTAAACATTATTGATTGAAAACAGCAATCATTGGTTTCAATCGTATTACATAATGTATCATTCAGGAAGCTGACTTGTCAATGAAATCGTTGTCCACAATTGTCGATCATCATTTGTGGCAAAACATTTGATCTTTGATCAGAGTAGAAACTACCTATTTATTCTTGATGATCTTATGAAACTTTTTCAGAATTTCATAACCAAGTGACGACATGGCTTTCGTAATTTATCTATGTTTGAAATGTGTTATTAGTTTCTCAAATGCTTACATTTCTACTGTACTTACACGCTCTTTCACTGTAGCTGCTGCAAGTAAAATCACAGAATAATAATAAGTACTGTAAAATACAGCATTCGAAAAGTTTCGTACGATATTACGTAGCTTCCATAACAATGGATGAGCTATGGCTATGGGCTTCAAAACTGGTTTCTTCCCAATTTATTATTCGCAACCAGTTCGAGCCTGTTCATGTGCCACTGATGGCAGACCAATAGCTTGTGAACTCTTCCACGGCAACTTAAACTTTAACTCCGTCTGTTAGTTCTCAAAATTGACTATCGACGGATACTTAGACCATGGAAGGCTTTTTGAATAAAATTAGGGGAATTTTATTAATGCACACAAAATACTCGTGACTCATGCACATAAACGGAGGGGAGAACCTATGCCTGAGAACGCAAGCCCTTTTTAGTCTAGATTCCTATTTCGATAACACTCAAATTGAACACGAAATGTTTTACGAGTAGAATAGGTAAAATTATACGCTGCTTCAAAAACGTAAACAACAAGTTAAAGGAAAAATAATTGATCAGTACATAGCAGTCATGTGGGCTTCAAAATGAAAAATAAAGATTTATTATAGCTACTTATAGTAGGTAGTTGAAGTTTCAATTTCAGTTACAAACATTTCTGTGCCAATTTTCTTAACGAATGATGACCAAAAATATTTGTATGTATGAATGAGTTATGTAGGTATGTGATAAACTCCTAATGGAAGACCCAGTGACGCTAATGTCCTCAGGCAACGTTAGGTATTTATTACTTTGCACAGTTTATATACAACATATGCCTACCTGGTTACTTCAGAAACATGTGTCTAACTTAAAGAATTCAATTATTTGGTATTTGTGTCACGTTTCAGTTCAGGAGGAGAAGGTATTGTGAAACGTTTTCAAATAAAATCTTGTTTAAACTACGTGACGGTGACATAAAGACGTAATTTAATGACTTAAAGCTATTTGAAGATCTACTAGAAAAAAGTTTATATCAGAATAAGGCTATCTGTCTGTCCGTTTCAGGGATATTGTGGAATTAATTATTTCTACTACAGGTATTTGAGAAGACTGATAAAAAAGTTCAAATTGCAAACATGAAATGGAAATCTGGCCGCATCATCGTGGTGCTGTGCCATTAAGGCAACGATAAACTAGCTTAGGCTAAAAAGGTTAGAATCGATGCCAGTCCGGGAGATTCGCGATTGCTTCGGCCGTGCGCGGGAGCAACGTCTATTTTTAGCATCCAAAAATAACGACTCACGGCGTGGTCACGTGTTCGGTAAACATGAACCGAGCCCCCACTTCGGAAGCACGTCATAGCCACTTCCCTGGTCAAGATACGATCATTTTTTCATGTTATTTCTAAGGGCTACAATATGCAAGAGTCATTACGCGTTCGTTGCACACAGTAAAGTCATAATGATTTACATAGGTGAAAAATAAAATGCTAAGCGAATGATTTTTTTTTTCAAAATTAATAACTGTTTGTTTTTTCTTTGTTACAGAAACCCCAAATGCGGCCCATGATAGCCGAATATGACCCCAAGAAAAAAGGAGTCAGAAATGACTTGTCAGATGTCGTTATGGTCAAGTAAGTTCCCCTGTTCCCACGCATTGTTCAGGACTCAGAAATCATGAAAGCAATAATAATCACCGACCTAGCTTTGACTGCCTTTATGTGTTGTCAATAATTTAAATTGATTGGTGCCACACCCGATGAAATGTTTTGTGCTTTCTTAGTAAAATCAACTTAGAAAATGAATCAACAAGCATGCCTCACAGCTTAACTTCATATTTTTGTTCAATCAAAAGATATTATTTTGAAATTATTGCAGAATTCTTAAACTAATGATATTGACATTTTTGTTCAACAGGAAATCGAAAAGATAGTTTTTAATGCTACTGTAGATCGGTATTTAGAACTTCAATTATGGTGCCCCTCGGGGCGCGAGCTGCCTTTCGAACTTACTCTGTTTTTGAAAAATATTACATTGTCGTGGTATTTTATATTGTATGTTGACTGTTAAGTATTCGCTCCTTTAACGAGCTAATAATGCTCGACGCCTTCGGGACGATCCGGGAAGACGTGTGCTGCTTCCACGAGATTAAAGTCATTCGTCGACCTTGATCATCTAGCAATGGACTCATACACCGGTACATCATTCCATTTTATGGTTTCAATTTTGTTTATTTAATTTGTTTTGTTTGGTTCTGTTAAATATTATGTCATCTGCTGAGCGACCGCATGCACCGGCCCACGCGCCGCCTGGGCCGGTGGCGGCCGCTCGTGCGCCATCTCTGTTCAGGCTCGGGATTGGCTCTAGCACTGGAGATTTGTACAAATTTGATTTAGCTTTATGTCTATTTTACTTATCTCAATTGAAAACCTGCAACAACACCAGAAAATAGTCGAAGATTAAATCTTGTTGTACAATTTCCTCGTCGGAGACGTCCTTGTAGTCTTTCATGACCTCTACGTAAAGCTGTATTGAATTTATAGTTGAGCCATCTTTTTGTAAATGCCGAGTCTTAACAGAGTGAAGCGCACCGAAAAAAGAAACTGTACATTATTTTGGAGACCATAATGAATGTATCACACTTTACACAAAACACTGACACACAGTAGAGATTCTGCTAACATTTTGTAGTAAGATCCATTCGCGTTTTTTAACGTTGCCACAAAGTTAGTAGTCCTCGCGAGTAAGTAGTTATCCGACCGCCCGCGACCGCGACACCACCTCGTACACACCTCGATCATTTCATATTCAAGCTTGAAATGTGGCGCTTTATATGTTACCGCTACCATCAAAGTACATGGTTATGCTTAAATTCGACTTAGTGAATGATTGTTTTTTACACTCTTATACCGACTCACTTCTAACCTATCAACATCACTTAATTAGTTGGTGCTGTATCAGTTATGTCAATTACTATAACAGTTTTTGGGAAAACATTCCACAGGTACAAAGTTGACCCGAATGAGATCCCTGTGGAACAACAGGCGGGGTCAACCCTACCTCTTATGGAGATTCCTGGTCGGGATGTGGAGGCGGACGAAGACTATAATCCGTTTGAGCACAGGAAACTTGCTCATCCTACATCGTAAGTGCACTGACGTTGCGTTCATTTAACACATTCACAAATTCTTGCACTTACATTTTTGCATACTTATTATGAAAGCTTTATCCAGTCAGAATTAAATTTTTCAGTAGCGTGATTTTAAATGAATAATTTTAGAGGTACCTTACTTAATTGGTGTTAAGTATAATAAGTTATAGACGTCAAACATAAATTCGTACTTTACTTAATACATTTTAAATTAATTAAACTCTATATCGTCAAAATTAAAAGTAATCAATACAATACAGAATATAAATAAAGGTAACTAACTATACATGGTGATTACAATATTTAAAATTTCGTTTTCAGAGACATGGACACTCTCATCCATCTCCTAAAGGGCTCCCTCGGAAGCGGTATCCTGGCTATGCCAATGGCATTCCTGAACGCAGGTCTCTACTTCGGGCTGGTGGCCACGTTCGCGATCGGAGGCATCTGCACGTATTGCGTGCACGTCCTGGTCAGGACCTCGCATGACCTGTGCAGAAGAATGCAAAAACCATCTCTGGGATTTGCCGAAACCGCTGAAGCCGCATTTTTATCTGGACCTCCCGCAATGCACAAGTTTTCTAGGCTTGCTAAGTAAGTACACAATGACCTGTTGTAGTTAATCCGTTTCTTCAAGTTTTATTCGTACTTCCTGCATACTTACTTTGTATGAGTATTTAAAATCTTAATTGACACTTTGAAAATATAAATCTAAACTGCACTTAATTAACACATAATATGACTCGTGAATCACGATTTCTTTTTTCTGCATCACTAAACGTCTCGTGTACTTGTTTCAGAGCAATGGTTAATTGGTTTTTGGTAATAGATCTACTAGGCTGCTGCTGCGTCTACATAGTATTCGTCTCCAAGAATGTCAAGCAAGTTGTGGATTATTACACAAAGGATTCCAAGGATTATCATGACATCGATCTCAGAATTTACATGGCTGTGCTTCTCCCTCTTCTTATCACGGTGAACTTGATCAGGAACCTGAAATATCTCGCACCATTCTCAATGATTGCGAACCTTTTGGTCGGAACCGGCATGGGTATCACCGTTTACTACCTCTTTCAAGACGTGCCAAGCATTAGCGACCGATCACCTTTTGCTGGATTCGAACGCTTGCCAACCTTCTTTGGAACTGCTATCTTCGCTCTTGAAGGCATTGGTGTTGTCATGCCCCTTGAAAACAACATGAAGACGCCGACTCACTTCATCGGATGCCCAGGCGTTCTCAACACTGGCATGTTCTTCGTGGTTTCTCTGTACGCCTTCATCGGCTTCACCGGATACCTCAAGTATGGGCCAGACACTCAGAGCAGCATCACGCTCAATCTGCCTGAAGACGAAGTGTAAGTATTAGTAACTAACTGTCTAAAAACGTGTCACTTTTTTAAACTATGTAGGACTTATTATAGTCAATTTTATTTTAATCCAGTCAAATATCGTATTTACTATATTATATTTTCTCTCTACATAGATTTATAGGATATTTATTAAATTTTTAATCTCAAACTAAATTATAAATTATTATATTGATTACCTTGAAAAAAATCGATCTGCCTAAGGTCGGAAATGTCGGAATCGAGCCCACGATTAATAGGATATCCATTAATAGTAAAAAATATTATTTCAGATTGGGACAGAGTGTTAAGCTGATGATCGCTGTAGCAATCTTCTTCACATACAGTCTCCAATTCTACGTGCCCATGGAAATCATCTGGAAGAATGTTCGTCACTGGTTCGGTGCCAAGAAGAACCTCGCCGAGTACAGCATCAGGATCGCTCTCGTGGTGATGACAGTTTGCATAGCTATTGCCATCCCGAACCTTGGACCCTTCATCTCGCTCGTTGGCGCCGTCTGTCTCTCCTTCTTGGGTCTTATCTTCCCTGCCGTGATCGAAACTGTCACTTACTGGGACCGACCTAACGGACTTGGCACATGCTACTGGGTGCTGTGGAAGAATCTCTTCCTTATTTCTTTTGGAATCCTCGGCTTCCTCACTGGTTCCTATGTAAGTGTTCTCGATATAATCAAAGGAGAAGATTAATCTAAGCAGCGCATGACTACTCGGTATACGGCTCCGATCCGAATATTAAGGGTTAGGAATTAAAAAGTGAAATTACCTTTATAATTCTGGCTAGTTTTTTATTATGTTACATTTCAATAAACGCTATATTTCCGACTTACAAAAATTTTATTTTCTGTAATGCTCAAATATCTTTGTTTGAGATTATATTAGTATTTTATAATTCACGTGCAGTAAGTAGGTTGTGTTTCTTATTGTTACTAGCTCCGAACGCCTCTGTAGCCATTTCCTAGATGTAAGACATGTATGTAGATAAAATATCTAAATTAAAATGTGTGAGAATATTTCTAGTGCATTATCGAAATGTGATACAACTCTAGGTTAGTAAAAAAAGGCATTAGTTGCTACGTATAAGAAAATTTTACTTACAAAAATTATAATTTTTGGATCTACATTTAACTAATTAGTTGCAAGTTTGGGAACCCCATTATTATGTGACATACAACTGTAGTGGGAACAAATCATTTGTTCCCACAATATGGCTAAAACCCTGCGGGTTGTAAATTCGAAAACAATGTTGGTGATAAGATGGCATTTTTCATTACCAAAAAAGATATATCTGCTTAGGTAGTACGTAGATATTAATGTCGAGCTTTTTTAAAATTTATGAACTGAAGCATTTAATCTTGAGGTGCCTAAGGTACGTAAGTAAGATTCATCCTCAGTATCATGAACTTGAAAATGTTATAGTGAGAAAATAATATAATTAAAAAACAAATTAATATGTATTATTTGTGATTCGTGACAGTAAAAGAATCTTCAATAGAGTTAAGATAATATTGACACAAAGTGAAAAGTTTAATGTTTTTGTTATACAAACACCTGAACACAACTGAAAATTTTATGCCTTGAATCAAATTGTTGTATTGAATCTGATCCTTAGATTTAGGATAAAGACTGTCAGTATTTTTTGTAAAATTTTCTTTAGAAAGAAGAGAAATTTCTGGTGACATCTCAAATAACGTACACACAAACTCGATTATGCGATGTTCCTTATGTGAGTCAGTTTCTGATATTTATTACATAATAATCTGGTTGGATGTGTGCGGTTAGCATAAGTGATTTACTGATTAAGACTAATAACGTAAATATACATAGAATGATTGCTATAAAAACTAGGCCCTTTTGCCTGGGGTTGTATTAGTCATTCTCTTAGTTGTAAGTTTTCATCGGGCTGTAGGCCAGGAATTGCTTTTTTGACAAATATGATTATATAGGTAGTCCTTGGTGTTGACAAAGAGATCATTCTCTTACGAGCTAAAATTAAAATTGTATGGACACACAACAATCATCTGTCTAATTCAAATAAATATTATAATTATTTTTCATATTTTAACTAAGATTTTGGAGAAATCATGTCTGATATTTTGATGGAGTGTTTTAAATCTTTCATAACGATTACAAAAGTCAATTTGGTAAAAAATCAATAATTTTTGAATACATGTACTCTTGTTATGCCTAATAATAGTAAACAGATATTGCTATGAAAATTTGAACCATTTTCGTAGAATTTACATACTTTAATGAAACCATTCCTCATTCCTATAACTAAAAATATATCGATTTGATTTATCAAACTACCTATTTTAGATAGTTATGGTTGTTTTGTTACAGTATTAAATAGTTCAGATTTAAGGGAATCTGTGTTTTATTTCTATAAATCCATTTAGGGTTAAGTTAACTGGAGCTATGCATAAGAGGTGAAAAATCGGAATTTATATGGAATTCGAAATGCCAGACCACTTTTGATAATAAAGAAAGAAATTTCAGCGAAAGAGTATTGACATAATTATTTTGATCCAACCAGGCCACTTGTTCTAAGCTACCTACTGATGCGTCACCGCTCGGATTGGGAGCTGTTCTCTCTCATAGATAATACCCTGATGGGTCCGAACGGCCAATCGTGTTTGCGTCGAGATCTTTAAATTCAAGTGAAAAGAAGTAGGTATACTTAGTCAAATTGACAAAGAAGCAACATCTATACCTACATTGAGGGTTAAAGAAATTCTTCCACCAAATACAGCAAATTAGCACACTGGAGATAGGGTCGCAAGTCATCGCTCGAGAAACTGCTAAAGATAATGAACTTAAGCTTAAAATCACAATACTAGAAGCGCTGAAATCAGGACGATCTCTGAAACATTTTACAAAGATAATGAACTTACTCTACAAAATGATTGCATTTTTAAAAGAAATACCCTGCGTATTTATTCCAAAAAACTTACACATTCAGATACTAAACGAATTACATGCGGGCCATATTGGGTTACTGGCTCGTAGCTATTTTTTTTGGAAGAATATAGACAAAGATATAGAAAATAAAGTAAATAAATTTGCAAAGCATGTCGTTTAGAACAACATCAACCAACTCGAGCTCCTTAGATTCATCACTGGGAAGAACCAAACGGTCCATGGCAAAGAGTTCATATCGACTTCGCAGGTCCATCAAATGGACATATTCTCTTCATTATCGTTGACGCATTTTCGAAATGGGTTGAAATATCCCAACAAAAATCACTACAAGTTCATGGTGCATGCTGAAAGGTTCGTACAGAGCATCAAGAGCGCACTGCGTGCAATGGCGGGGGAGAGAGGCGACTCTAGAGATTAAATATCGACTGAGGCGTAGGTACCCCTGGCGCTAGCTAGTGGACACTCAGCTTACGAGCTCATGTTTGGCCGAGAAGTAAGGACTAGACTTCATACTGTGCTCAAAACCCCATCAGTCACTCCATCGAGAAATAATGGCACATTGGCCTTACCTTCAAGACTGCATTTTGTTTGTGGAGACAGAGTGCAGGCTAGACTTTACGGAAGCTCCGCACAGAAGTGGACATTTGCCACAGTGGTACAGCGCCTGGGCAAGCTGCACTATGTCGTGCGTACGGACGGCGGTTTGACCTGGACGCGCCATCTTGACCAGCTGCTGCCGGCGCCACTGGTGCCAGCAGTGCCGCAGAATCGCGGCGGAGGCGTGTCATGTCTGACCTTCTTTATGGTTGCTTAACAACATGTGATTTCATTGTTATGACATAGCATGTAAATAAAGATTCAATATTTAACTAGGGCCGTTGGGGCAGGAAAGTTCTCGAGTGGCGACCACGGGCTGGAAGACGTAGCGTGGGCAGGCCTCCTACTAGGTGGACCGACGATCTGGTAAAGGTCACGGGTAGAGCCTGGATGCGGGCAGCGCAGGACCGTTCATTATGGAAAACCTTGGGGGAGGCCTTTGTCCAGCAGTGGGCGTCATTTGGCTGAAACGAACGACCGAACGATTTATCAAAGAATATTATTTTATGTATTAGATAGGTACCTAATTATTTATTTCCACTTTCCCGACAAACGTTTAATTTAATTTATTGTCCGTGGTGCATAATCTTTTTCTTAAAGGTTTTAAACCTTTGTTTGTCACCTGTCATCCGCTTTGCAATGGAGGGAAGTCGAACCTTAATTTCGAACTCCTCCTATATTCTTTTGATTAATTTCGTTGCGGGTCCAATGACAGTTTAACTTTCCCCCGGGACAAACTTGACCTTCATTGGTTGGGTTTTTGTGGCGGTCAAGCTGTAGATCCTGGCTACACAGGAGTTGCAGTGGTGGGAACGAGAGGTGGACCGGTTGTTAGTGTGGCAGAAAGTATGAACGTCAAAAAGTCCCAGTGCCAAAATGTACATTGTTACCATGGTTACAATGGTTTAGTGACAAATGGTACACATCACAAAATACAAGTACAACAAAAGGTGTGATAGATAAAATGATCAACTGATATATTGTGCTCATGAATACATTAATAAAATTAAATGTCAAAATGTTCAATGTTCTTGTAGTCTAGTCAATAAAGTTTTATTAATAGTTAAAATGATCTGAAGTTAAAATGTCTTTGGGTTTATTTGAACAAGCGTCTTATTGTATAATAGCTAACGTGAACACGTGTTTAAAAACATCAAGGTAAAAATGTCCAAAAAAACTTTATTGACTAGACTGCAAGAACATTGAACATTTTGACATTTAATTTTATTAATTTATTCATGAGCACAATATATCAGTTGATTATTTTATCTATCACACCTTTTGTTGTACTTGTATTTTGTGATGTGTACCATTTGTCACTAAACCATTGTAACCATGGTAACAATGTACATTTTGGCACTGGGACTTTTTGACGTTCATACTTTCTGCCACACTAACAACCGGTCCGTATGGACATTTTGACACCTGCACATTCCAACCGTTGAGCGTTTTTTCGCATTTACTACCCAGTCCCTGAATGATATTTCTAAACACACGCGGGCGAAGCCAAAGCCGCGGTAAAAAAGCTAGTCACTTTTCCTTTACCAAGCAAAGTAGGATTAAAATAATACTTAGTTCAGAGTATCGAAATTTAAGCGACTCTTACTAATTCGCAGCACAAAGGGACCCTCAACTAAACACTAGTCGTAAGTCAGGCTTGTAAAGCTATCAGGCTTAGCTCGGGGCAGATTAGCGACTGACCGCGCAAGAGCTAGATGGGACTGGAGGTGGATTCGCGCCTTAATGCCTACTAAGTGAGAATTCCATTCCGAGTACACAAGTGCCCCTTTAGTCAGGCGAAATCTAAGGATAATTAAGTGGCTTTGAGACTAGAGGCTATACTCGTAGTTATAAATAATTTACCTATCAGGGTATTTGTGCGCTTAGGCAACACTTTAAAAAAGAGAGAAGTTATGCTCGTTTTCACTACCAATTCCTAATTTTTAAGTGACCCTATGAAAATGAAGTTCCTTTTATGCGTTACCATAGGGGTCACTTAAAAATTAGGGATTGATGGTACAAACAGACATTAGACTAATAAAAGAGAGCCTTTAACCCCCTAAATGTCTGTAAAAAAATTACTATATTTTGTCATAAATATACTAAGAAGAAGCTCCGTGACCGCAACAAACTCAGTCACCTCTCTCTATCGGTAAAAGTACTAATACTAGTCCGGTCTGAATTTACTACGCAGATTTAAAATTACAGTTGTTGTTGTTTCAGCCAAATGACGTCCACTGCTGGACAAAGGCCTCCCCCAAGGTTTTCCACAATGAACGGTCCTGCGCTGCCCGCATCCAGGCTCTTCCCGCGACCTTTACCAGATCGTCGGTCCACCTAGTAGGAGGCCTGCCCACGCTACGTCTTAAAATTACAGTAAAGGTTAAAATTAGCATAGGTACCTAAGTGATTCATTTAGTCATTTGATTAGCTTATTTGAGCAAATGTCTTACCAGTAGTTAATCAAACAACAAAAGTTATTTGCGTATTTTTCTTCTGACCAACCACCTCACGTACCAACTTACGGTATGGAACGTTCTTGAGTTATGAGTTGCCTAAGTCTTTATTGAATTTAGGAGTTCCCGACGAAAAACTCTATCCCTTCGTAAGTACATTAAGGGAACGAAAAGAGTAAACGTCAATATTTTAGTTAAGTGGATACCTAGGTATCCTTAAGGGTATCCTCGATGGATTATCCTCAAATTCGTAATTATGTTGGATATTATACTTTTTTCAATTTCAACTTCCAAATGGTTGCTTATTAAAATTTAATCAAAGTAAATCAGTCAAACGGACACATCATCATCATCATGATAGTCATTAAGTCACCACTGCTGGACTACAACCCACTCTAATTTACCAGAGACAAAAGAAATATTTTTTTCATGCATAACAAGGCTGGTATTTGACCGCAATCGCACCTGGTGTTAAGTGAGATGCAGTCTAGGATGGTACATATCTGCCCTGTAAGTGCCTATTCACTCTCACCTTGAAAAGGCACGGATTATAGTGGTTAGGAAAGACAGCAGCAGGCAGCGAATTCCAGTCCCTAGCTTTTCGCATTATAAAAGAGCTTGCATTATAAAACTCTACTATTACCAATATTAAAATCTTAATAAAAGTAAATATGCAGCAGCAACAACAACAATCTCTATTTGATCCACATTATAAACTCGATTCAGACTAAAAACTACCATCAACAATATTGGTAGAATTCTAAACTAGATAGATACCTAATCATAACCCAAACTAGTTTTTAGTTTCAGTCGCTCAGTTCAGGAATACCGGCCTTAGGTTTTTTAATTTTTGCCGAACTGGCACACATTGTTACTGATATTGTGAAATACCGAACCTACATAGAAATATTTGGACATTTTTCTAGGAACAACGTATTAGGGTATTTCTCATCGCTACGGTTCTCATCGTCACCTTCGTGGCAAATTTTATTTCTAACTTTTTTCAACTTTTTGTAAACAAAAATTGTAGCGCTTGATGTAAAGATTGTATTCTTAGTAAATCAGTCAAATAGTGAGTCTCGTTTGGAAGCTTTAACGTTTTGAATTTTTTGATGCCACGAAAGTGATTCTGTACTTCACAGCAATATTTTTTTCAAACTTTACTACTGTAAATGACTCTTAAGTGTTTATAAAACATATATTTAGTCTTATTTTCATAGATAAATAGCAATAACATACTATAAATAGGTACCTACTTAAAAACAAGATAAAATTTTACCGATAACGTCACCTACAAAGTTACAAGATTCTACGCAATTGGTTTTAAGGGTGACACTGGTGGCATTCTGAAATGCTGAAGAAGCAAAAAAAGGATTATCAGTACCTCAATAAAAAGAACTCTAACTGATTATCAGTCCCTCAACAAAAATATATATTTTTATTGAGGCCAGAGGGCCTCGTATTTTTGTTGTAGGTACAACTTTTAACTCAAACTTCAGATTAAATTGATCTTACAAACAGATACACAGTCACATATACAGACATACATACAGTCATACAGACATACATACAGTCATACAGAGAGACAGACAACAAAAATACGAGGCCCTTATTTTTTTATTGATGTACTGAACTCTACTTACCACGTATAATTTATTAGTTATTAAAATATTGTAAAAACATAAACACCAGTCACTATATTTTAAAATAAACCAAAGCAAGAAATCACTTTCGTGGCCTAAAATCACCTTCGTGTATAAAACACCACGAAGGTGATGCCACGAAGGTGACGAAAATTTTAGTTTTTTATGAATTATCCTTAAATTTGAATTTAACGGTTCAAGTCGAATACTACACAAATAAGTCTAACATGTTAAGTTTTCAATGGCCTAAGTTTCAATTAAATTGGTTAAATTTTAGAGGTAGAAAATATTGTTCAAGCAAGCGATGGTATGTCTATGGATAATCACAAAAAGTTACGTATTTTTTTCGCGGAGCGACGATCGACCTATCTCACCTCCCCAATGGCCGGAGCACGACTGACGTTAACCGAATAAAACGCTGTGATTGGTTGCTGGTGTTCGGTTTAACGGCAATCTTGTATTATTATTCAAAATTTTAGGTACCTAAAATCGTGTGACCAACGTATTTCGCTTTCTCTATTCGAAATAATTATAAGAATATATTTTTTTTACTATTGTGTGAAAAGTATATTTAATTACGATGATTTTAGTATATGCTACACACAAATTGAATGAAAATTGTGAATGAAGTAACCAAATGTTTCATTGAAACCGAAGGTGTGACACGATGAGAACGCGAAAAATGACCCCGTTTTTTATCGTTTCATGTGATGTTTTCGTATTAGTTATGCTTCTATTACGATAAAATTTATTTTGTATGTAGCTAAATAGATATTTTATCAACTGATTTCAAAGTTAAAAATAAATAAAAATAAGAACTATTATTGTGTGACCATCACATTTGAGTGTAAATGAGAAGTACCCATTATTACATGCACCAAATATGTATGGGGAGAACACAATACAATTTCGATTTATGGTATTTGGCAGCTACAGCGAGTGTCATCGAATATATTTCTTGGATTTTCATAATCTTAAAGAGATAGTAACCGTAGAGTATTTGTGGAAATTAGACCCGTATTAGCTTGTTCAGTCAAACAAAAAGAGGCTTTCTGCTCAATATTTTTATCTTCGATTTTGCTATCAACTTCTTTTCGTCTGAAACTAGTAATGTCTTTTTTGGGGAATAATGGATACCAAATCGAAGTTTTATTTCGCTATTATTCTCTACATAATGGTTCTGCAAGATTGCGATAAGACGGCTGATATCTATCAGCTTATTAAATGAAGTCATTTTATATTAATAGCCATAGTCATTTGTTCCTTAAACAATAACATAATAATTATATTATTGGGAATTGAAAAAAAAACATGAAAATTGTTTATCTACGGACTACACCAAATATTGCTAAGCACTAGGACCTTCATTTCTTTCAGCCAAATAACGTCCACTGCTGGACAAAGGCCTCCCCCAAAGATTTCCACAATGACCGGCCCTGCACTACCCGCATCCAGATGTTTCCTACGACCTTCACTAGATCGTCGGTCCACCTAGTTGTCGACCTGCCCAAACTACGTCTTCCGGACCTTATGCTGTTGCAATAGATTCTACTTAGGAACAAAAATTTTTTTGCGGTAGCGCATTTTCTTACATAACTTTTCAATTCCTATCATTGGAGGTCCGAAAATATTTCTCATACAATTTGATACCATAATGATCATTCTTCATAAAAAAATTAAAACCTACATATTTAAAAACATAATCATTGATATTCATAATATCACTAATCATACACTTAGTTTTTACTAATATTTGTTTTCATATATTTTTCTATACTAATGATCGAAACTCATAATCATTCGATTAAATAACTATAATATTCATAAATGTGATGTATCCTTATATTTGTTTTCATAAATTTATTACTCATAAGTGTATTTATCCATATTATTGAAAATCATGATGTCTATATTCGTATTAAATCGTATTTTAACATTAAATTAATTTGAAATGGTCCAAAACAGGCAATATTTTGTGCCACAAAACTAACGTGACAGAAACGAATCGCTGCAAAACCGACTCCACGTAGTCTTGTCTGCCCTACCCCTAGAGTGTAATTTAAAAGCCGGAGGCGCGGAGGGAGGGCAGCCCTCGCCCGCTGTAACGAGGCTCAGGCGCCCGGGTGAGCTGGAGCGGCTGAGGCTGGTCGCCGAGGCGCCGAAGGCGCCGATGGCGATCCAAAAAGCCGAAGCTGCGGAAGCAAGCGTGGGTGCCTGAGCCTCGTTACGCAAGGGCGGAAGGGCTGCACATCCCGCAGCGCCGGAGACGAGGAGATACCAATGCATGCTGCATGCTCTGCATGCTTATCTACTCTATTAAATTATATATGATTTTTTTAAAGATACGAGTATGTCTGTTATAAAGTAAATTATTCTGAACAACAACATTATGAGTTGAAGTATGTTCTTAGTAACAACATTATTAATTAAAACAATATTATGATCAATGAATGTTATGAAAAAAAAAGATCTGAAAATAAAAATTATGTATTTTAAATGGTTCTTAGTAGTAACAGTATTGATAAAAAAATTATGATTACTAACTGTTATGAGCTCCGATGGTAGTAATAAAAATATATGAATAAAAAAAGTATGAAAAATAAAATTATGAAGAGAGATTATTATGAACACAAATCGGTAGTAAGACAAAGAATAGGATTTAGAATTTTATGTGAGCCAATATAGAACCTTTTTTTGCATAACAAGGCAGGTATTTGACCGGAATCACACCAGAGGTGAAATTGTGATCATAACGTACGATAAAGTCAGTTAAACAAAGCATTAGACAGAATAATCGTACGTTATGAACTGTCAAATGATAACGATTGCTTTACACAATTCCACCTCTGGTGTTAAGTGAGATGCAGTCTAGGATTGTACATATCTACCCTGTAAGTGTCTATTCACTCTTGCTTTAAAAAGGCCCTGTATCTGATGTATGACTCTACATACAATTAACTAATACATATTTTGCTTCCTACATTATTATTAATTACATAGTTGATGTTGTGTTTATTGACCTGACTATAATGTTAGAAGGCCAAAACAACAATATTAATCCTTATGACTATGTACGAATAATAATAGTTACAACTCACTGAATACGCGTTCACATGGCTCGCTCCGACCAGTTTTATTTGCCTCGAAGGGCGGTAAACGAAACCCGCTATGTCAGAAATATATCTTTCTAAATATATTCAACCCTTGTCAGTTTATTTGAGTTTTCGTCACTCGCACAAATCAGCCAAGGCATTTGATTCGTTTCCGCTGTGTTTTGTTATATTGTTCAGCATTTTTTTGAGATTTGAAGGAAAAATCTTTGTTGTTGTTGATGTATTTTCCAAGAAATACATACCTACTTAATCATTTGAGTTTGTAGCACTATTTCAAAAATAATAATTGTGTTGTTGCGATTATTCTGCATTTATTGGATAAAAATTAATAATTATTGCACCCGATGAATCCTGGTTATTTTAATCATTAATAAAAAATAATACCAAGCCAATTTCCGTATATTTTCCTATCCACGTACCAACAGAATAACGGATAATGTGATTTTAAAGCTTCCTCGTTTGATGACTGCATATCGAACGAAAAAAAAACATTTATTTTTTATTGTTAGCATCAAATGATTAAATCCTACTTTAATGTGTTCCAAACACAACAAATCACAAAGCCTTTAAATTAATCTCAACTAAGCAAAGCGGATATAAATGGATATTTACAACGCAAGTTTCCTTAAGTGTTCATTATCCTCCGCTTTATCAGGGCCAGCAGTGGAACCCGTAAGTGATATAAGAGTGACCTACTTTAGTTCCATCGCTGTTGTAACGCTTTGAGTTTTAAGGCGATACAAATTCAAATCAAATTCAAATTCGTTTATTTCTTTAGCTTAGCCTAGTTCAGTTACAAGTTTTTGGAGCTTCCTGTTAAGCAACAGATGTTGCTTGTGCTAGGCTCTTCTATAACAATACATAACGTAGGTAGGCAAATTATTATAAGGCAATTATTTTAATTGCGTTTAGGGTGCATAGAAGGAAATAAACAAATAAGTACACTAAACTTTATAATATTTTACAAGTGAAAATTAAAATAAAAGTTAAATTAATGCAAAAATACTAATTAATACTAGAACCCAGGTAAAAGATATAACGTGCGAGTGTGTCATGTGTGATGATGTGTGTGCATGTGTAATGTGTGTGTGATACACGTGCCAGTAACTGGTACACTTACATACCAATTACATCCAATTAAAATAGAGAATCAAGGATCTTAACGCGACATTTTTATAAAGTAGAGTTCGCAACACGTCTTTGTTACAATTGGAATAAGGTGGTTATGTCCACTTTTTGGCCACTTTGGGGTTCACGAACTATTCGACGCTGATAATACAGTTTGACGTTTCGGCTCTGCACGACAGCGTGGTTACAAGTAGATTTGTGACTAGCAGTTTCGTCATTCGGACGACCTTGAAAGTTCCTTGCACGTCATTGCGTATACAGGGTGTTAGGTAAATGGGTTTATGAGCCGACACTAGTCCATGTTAACATAGGCATATAAATGGTATGGTGAAGTCAGAAAATTGATATCTTCATTTTAATTATTTAAATTTTCATACAAATCGGATTTTATAAAATTTATTTTGCATGACAATTAAAAAAAAAATGATGATATCAAGTTTCTGACTTCACCATACCATATACAGTGTGTCCGGGCATGTAGTGATCAAACTTTAAGGGCGTCATCTATGGACAATTTTATCGGTAAAAATACTTTAAATTTGGGGCTTGACCCATTTCTCGCATATTTACAAGGATTTAAGTTTTTAATTTTAAGTTTTCACCTCTTCCTTCAAAAACAAGTGATAGCGTGGGTAGTTTAACATTAATAAGCAAAAAATTTATATCATGCGATAGCCAATAAAATTATCTATTAGTAGAAGTAGAAAACAGATACAAGTTTCATACATTTTAAGGGTGTAAGAATAGATTTAATTAGAAATAAACATGATTTTTTTCACATCTTTTTCAGTTATTCCCCAACACAAGAAAAACCAGGTCGTTAAGGTATGTTTTATTTGCATTTTATTATTAGTATTTGAGCTATTCTACAGCACGAATGTAAATTTATTAGTCTACGTCTATTAGTTTCGACGTAATTGTTGAACAAAGATACCCCTTCCCAGCGGTTTCCATAGCGCACGCGACATGCGAAAATGCACTGCCTGAAAGAATCACACAACCTATTCCGATTACTATGGAAACCGCTGGGAATGGGTATCTCTGTTCAATAATTATGTCGAAACTAATAGACGTAGACTAATAAATTTACATTCGTTTTGTAGAATGGCTCAAATACTAATAATACAATGCAAATAAAACATACCTTAACGACCTGGTTTTTCTTGTGGTGGGAAATAACTGAAAAAGATGTGAAAAAAATCATGTTTATTTCTAATTAAATCCATTCTTACTCCCTTAAAATGTATGAAACTTGTGTCTGTTTTCTACTTCCACTAGTAGATAATTTTATTGGCTATCGCATGATCTAAAATATTTGCTTATTAATGTTAAGTTACCCACGCTATCACTTGTTTTTGAAGGAAGAGGTGAAAACTTAAAATTAAAAACTTAAATCCTTGTAAATATGCGA
This sequence comes from Ostrinia furnacalis, assembly GCF_004193835.3. NCBI lineage: Eukaryota > Metazoa > Arthropoda > Insecta > Lepidoptera > Crambidae > Ostrinia > Ostrinia furnacalis. The sequence goes on along the minus strand of NW_021130394.1, from coordinate 331,955 downwards.
GAAATGGGTCAAGCCCCAAATTTAAAGTATTTTCACCGATAAAATTGTCCATAGATTACGCCCTTAAAGTTTGATCACTACATGCCCGGACACACTGTATATACCCATGGGCATATATTAACATGGGCTAGTGTCGGCTCATATACCCATTTACCTAACACCCTGTATATGCTTATGCCTTGATCACACGTACCGAGTAAACGGGCGAGACAGTGCTCGGTGTGCATGAACATTACCGAGTTTTTTGGCGAGACAGATACTCGACGAATCACCCACCTCTCTCGGACTAGTAACATTTTACTCGGTATAAGGCTTTGGCATGCTTTTATCTAGCAAGCGACTGAATCGCAAAGAATTTGATTTTTGGACGCAAATTGCATGCCCGTGAATCCCGATTCTGCCTGTCTTGCAAATGCCTCTACAAAGTAAGCTACTTTTCCGTTTGACAGGCATGTGTACCTAATATTGCCTTAATCCAAATAGACGGGTGCAGCCCTTTTCACGTATTTTTACCACAGCATCCGCAGAATCGACTATTCGGGTTTGTATTACACATGAAAGGGAGACCCGTGCGTGGAATATTAACAAGAGGTGATGCTTTATTTGATATTTCAGTGCTTTGGAAGAGATTTGTGTCAAGGGCGCGAAGGGGAGAACAAATGCTGTCTATTGTTTGGGCAACGAATTTTCAGAGGATATGAACGAAAAGGGGTAAATTTTTGAAATTGATTTGCTTAATCATTCCGTTAGAGGCTGATGGAGTTACAAAATATAAGTAAGTACCTAAGTTATGTTGAAAAAATAACGCTTGAGCTTTAGTTGTAGGTTAAGACTTACACTTTATTTATTGGCGTTAAAGTTTAATTACCTAAGAGAAACACCATGCTTTAGTCTCCACTGCGGAGGAAGATGACCAATGACGATATCTAAATATCTAATTAGTTAAAGGCAAAGGAGGATTTGCCCTAAGATAAAAGTACACTTTCTAATGGTCTACAACTTTTCAGCTTCATATAAATAAGCAGCTGCTCCATACTAGTTGCCAGATAACTTATCCCTTGTGAAAGCTTATACCTAGTAGTGGCATAAGACGATCCAGCGCTGCATTCTAAGACGATCCAGCGCTGCATTCTAAGAGGATTAGCGATTGAAGCACGTTGCACCTGATGTAGGCATTTGTGCTCACACTACAGCTATTTCTTGTCCTTTTAGTATATTGCTAGTGACCCGCCCCGGCTTCTCACGGGTGCTAAGTATACATATAAACCTTCCTCTTGAATCACTCTATAAAAAAACCCGCATGAAAATCCATTGCGTAGTTTTAAAGATCTAGTGCTCGTTTTCACCATCAATCCCTATTTTTTAAGTGACCTCTATGGTAACATATTATAACAGGCATTTTGTTTTCATCACAGGGGTCACTTAAAAATTAGAGATTGATGGTGAAAACAGGCATAAGAATAAGTACATAGGGACAGACAGCGGAAAGTGACTTTGTTTTATAGTATGTAGTGAAGTACTTTAAAGATTACTGGATAATTATTATTTATTTAATAATAAAATAATAACTCGCTATCTATAGTTCTAACACTTAACTCAATCAGTGCCTGAGGTAGAGTAGCGGGAAGGTGATTTTGTGACTGCCAAACGTCAGCGAGACTTCAGATTTGTATACCCTGTCACGTCATAATAATGTCAATGTCATCTTTCCTGTACCGCTGTCATAACTAGGGTACTAACTGAGTTAAACGGTAGACCTTTAATAAGCACAAACTTTTTATTAATACCTTTACATAGAAAACTTTCATGAATACAAATGTACAAGTACTGTGTGGAAAACCACCACGCGACACCTAAGAGTAGGCGCACACCGTTGATTTTTCGTCGGCCGATAGTTTAGTCGGTCAGTTGATCAGTATGGGCATGTATGGGAGTGCGCACACTACGCCGATTCGATTTGGCCGATTTTTCATACAATTTGAAATCGGGCACAACTATCGGCCAACTAAAAATCAACGGTGTGCCCCTACTCTTACAAAATGTTTATTTTTAAAGATTATTAGCAATTTGTATTGCACAAATTACTAATAGTCCCGTTAGCCCCTCGTGTTAAGCTAAATAAGCTTGTGTTACGAGTGGACTCACCACAATAGTCGAGTGGCGGTGGGATTCGAACCCGCGTTCCTCGGATCTCGCGTCGGCCACTCCGACCTCTTCACCGTTCGGCTATCGTGGCTATATATTATTATGTATGTATAGGTGGTTTTTATTGTTCTAAATACCCAAAATGTAATGTAGTCACACAACCGACAAAACTGTTTGGGATGAAGACTGATGAGTACAAAAGTGGCATGTTATGATATTTGATATAAGGAAGTAGCTCACGCATTACTGCTTTCCCAAAGGAAATGTATAAAAGTTACGACTTTTTGCTGTCCGTCAAGACAATCGCACTATAGCTAACAGTTGTTATGGGTTTTGATGTCTACGGGTATTTAACTAGTTAGCTAAAAATGGATATTTACGAATATGTACTAAAACACATATTCATAAAATTGTACCCATCTAGAAATACATAGTTAAATAAATTCGTAATGAAAATTATCGGAAATAACTTACAAACTTCAAAATCTAAAATCACTGATTTATAATTTATAACACACTAGCTTTCCGCCCGCGGCTTCGCCCGCGTGGAATTTTGTCTGTCACAGAAAAACTTTATCGCGCGCGTCCCTGTTTCAAAAACCGGGATAAAAACTATCCTATGTTCTTTCCCGGGACTCAAACTATCTCTATGCCAAATTTCATCAAAATCGGTTGCGAGGTTTAAGCGGGAAAGCGTAACAGACAGACAGACAGACAGAGTTACTTTCGCATTTATAATATTAGTTGGGATAAATAACGCGTTTCGTAAAAAAATATAAAGTTGCAGTTTATTATTATCATTTTGGTATCCCTGGCTAGGCTGTCAACCGGTTATAAAAGCCAATATTATCAGAATTATCCCAAAATATGGCGTCTAATATTTTTATTTGAAGTAACAGGTTGCTAAAGTAAAAGCTTTCAACTATCCGTGTAGAGGGATGTGGGATGAGGCTGCATCCTAAGAGGATTACCCCAAGTGGAACGGATCGTACGCGTCGAGGGCCGCACTTGATTGCTACTGATGTGCCTTTGTGCTGCTTTGAGAAATAGCTGTTTTTTTTTTAAATAAATAATAGTAGGTATAGTAGTCACTATCGCTACATAGTATAAAACCAAGACGCTTTCGGCTGTCTGTCCCTATGTATGCTTAGATTAAAACTAAGCAACGGATTTTGATGCGGTTTTTTTGTAATAGATAAAGTCGCACCCGTGTGAAATCGGGGCGTGTCACTATTTAATAATAGTGGTCCGCCCCGGCTTTGCCCGTGGTACATTACGTGCCTAGCACTCAGGGACCCCGTACATATCCAACGGTGAAAATTTTTTAAAAATCAGTCCAGTTGTTCTTGAGATTAGCGCGTTCAAACAAACAAACTCTTCAGATTTTTAATGTTAGTATAGATATAGTTTGCTGGAATGATGCCTTAGGTCCGTAGACCGACGCTCATGTGCTTTAAGATATTTTTCAAGTTAAACTTAAAACAAATTTTGGTTCAAAACAAAACAAAAGTTTGGTTGAATTTCTATATTTAGACTAAGACAAGCTATGATAGAGATTGAATTTCATTTGAATGAAATTGTTTTGACTTTTTATATTGTTTTTATGCAGTAGTTTATGTAATTTCTTCTGTCCAACTTCGATACCACTGTAACGTATTTTTTTCTATTTTAATTTATTACATTCAAGAAACTCCTTATTTCTTCAAAATTCATAGGTGTACGTCTTCGTCTTCAAAATATCTAAAAATTCATGTTAAAATTATTCATAACTCCATATTATTCTAGTATGCACAAATTGCTCCGAAAAGCATTAACGGAACCATCGTTAGGCAAGCAGCTAGTGTTACATGTAACTGAGATTTCCAGGAGAAGCCGACGTAAAGGCGAGGCTAAACTATCAAGTTATAGTCATTAGATTAAATTGCTTCCGTTAAGATTTATTGGTAAAGTTCCGACGATCTTTTCAGTTTAGTTCTGGCTGGCTATAAAATTGAGTTACCCTCATCAATATCCAAGGAATCATAATTAAAAATGGTGCGACCGACGCGGACGAGCCTCGTCGGCACGCGCACCGACGATCTCCAAACGGCTAGAGTACCTTCTGTACTTGCCACTCTGCCCGGTGAAGCTGGAAAAGCTCTTCAAGCTACCAGCGCGCGTCCCTTCAAAAAAACATTAAAAATGGTCACTGAAATTCTGGCGTTTCTGATGGTGATATGTTGTGCGCATTTGATGGTGGTGGTCGCTTATCATAAAACGGGACTATTCCCACCTCTCGTTCCCATCGCTGCAACTTCTGTGTAGCCAGGATCTCAGGATCTGAGTAGCTTGACCGTCAATAAAAACCCAACCAGTGAAGGTCAAGTTTGTCCCGGGGAAAAGTTAAACTGTCATTGGACCCGCAACGAAATTAATCAGAAGAACATAGGAGGAGTTCGAAGTTAAGATTCCACTTCCCCTACTGGAAAGCGGATCGCTTATAATCTGATAACTCGAACGTTTTTCAGTTTATTCTTGCTTTCGTGGAAAGAGTTAAACTTAAACTGGATGGTTAGAGACAATACAGTAGGGTAATTCAAGTGCAATCTGTCATTTCAATCTATTCTATTTGTCATTTAGCTTGTTTAATCTGTGCTGAATAAAGTGCACAATATTTAAGCAGGATATGGTTGCACGCGGATTTTTAGAGAGTTAAATCTTTTGGCCAATAGAAAACGTCATAATAGTTATTAAATGAACTGGGATTGGTCAATGACTTTTGAAATTAAAATCCGATGGCCTGAAAAAATCGGTTTTCCAACAAACGTCAGTTACGCGCAAGGAGGTTTAGCTATTTATCCATCGAAGTTAATAAGGGAGAAGACATAAGACTAATTTTATTATTTGCCTGCCGCGACCCGGTTTTTACGAACAATGACGATGACGAACGATGATAATTTAATATTTGCATGTCAGAAATGACTAATTGTGAGACCTAACCATTAACTGTATCCATCTCCTGTACCACATTTATAGCAAATAAATGATGATTCTGATTCTGATTCTGAACCANGGCATGTTTGCTCGTTTCTTCCCGGCCACAGCGACACTGCTAGCGCGGGCCACGGATGTATCTTTTTCGTTTCGTCATCGCGTCATTTGATCGCTAACTTAGAGCGGTCGGTTGATAATTGTTTTGGATCATGAGTTTCTAACAAAACATATATGTAATTATTTTCAAGTTTGCCAACACTTTAAAAGTCAATAAATGTATGAAAATGATGAATCATCGAACTTGTATGACTTTGTTCTGAGTGGTCCTACAACTTTTGTGCCATATTAACTTGTGGCGACATCTACTCGCCACTACAAACTAGTCTACCAACAGATGGCGCTGTTACGACTACACTATGGCACACTCCGCCGCTCATACAAACCTGCATCGCGGTGACGGAGTTTTAGATCCTGCCAAAGTATATATAGACAAACCAAGATGGTATAAATTGGACCTTGGTCCCCGAGCACAACACCCGCTCGGAAGGAAGCACTAACATCTAGCTTCCTTATTGTGGTTGAGCATCATATCCCACATTGGTGACCCCGACGTGATTGGAACGTGACCTTCCATCACCACCATCTTCGACATCAGCCTCCGCCATCCTCACCATCTCCGCCACTTCGTCATCAGCTCCAGACAATACGTACCATAATTTTTTGTTGGCCGGCACTTTCAAAAAAGGCCCAAAAAGAATGATGTCCTTTGGGGCTTGACCCGTTTCTCGCAAAATTACGAGGATTTAAGTTATTNAGCTGTAGATCCTGGCTACACAGGAGTTGCAGTGGTGGGAACGAGAGGGGGGAATAGTCCCGTTTCCCGACAAACGTTTCTAAATAGGTAAACACGAATTATTATAAGTACTTATGAGTAACGAAATAAAAAAATAAAAAAAACTTCTAAAAGTAGTTTTTTCCCCTGAGTAATTTTTCTTAGCAGCTCTACTTTGGTGTGTGTGTGCTAACTTAATTTTTAAGGCGTGTTAGATAGTGCATGATTTGACGAGTTACCTAATTAATTAATTAAGAATAACCAGAAATAATGAATTGTTCGCCTAAGTAGGCATCTATTTAGTAATAATACATACCTCGGTATCTAACTCATAAATAAACGTATAAAATACAAAATACGAACGACTTTCATGGGAGAAAATTACAAACAATTTTTTATGCATAGAATACTATAAATTCCGGAACATTGGAGGGTTTCTCTCTCAAAAATGTGTTCCATTCCATACTGAAATACTGAAATAACGTTAAAATCCATATTGATTATTGAAAAACTGCTAAAAAACTATTCTTTAAAACCGCTAAAAACCACCAGAAATAGTTAAAACTCTAGGCAATGAAAACATACCACCAAGAGCCTTGAAAAAGCGCCATTTCTGTTGGTAAAACCATCAAGGTGGCAACACTGACTATCACTCCCAACAAACTCATTGGCAGGGGGGCGCCACCATCGCAAAAATCGGAACCAGCGACACGTGCAAAACACACTTTTCCAATAATTTTGTTTTGTTTGCCATGAGATTCTAGATTTTCCTATTTACTATCCATATCTATTTTCCATCCCTTGTAAAACTCCATACAAAAAAAGGTCTTTCGAATAATCTTTCGACTGTTTGCGATTTTAAAGTGCACTTTGTTTAGACCCACTGGTTTTTGATAATTATCAAAGAAATCTACGCACAAATTTTTCACGACCCAATCTTAGTTTGTATTTATCTCACAAAAAAATGATCATTATAAGCTTGGTTAAAAATTGCATAATTCTTTTTGACATCGAACGCGCCTCGTTCACTTCTCTTTGGTTCCTAGGATGTATTGTAGCCTGTATGGTGTATCTATGTTTTTGCCTTTTCCTGCCAAAGGTATCAAATAAAAAAAAAAAATCTCTTTGGTTCATTATTTCGGTTTTCTTCGGCCATATTGCTTTGTCGCCTTGCGTCGTGCCGTGCCGTGCGTGCAGTGTCTGCGGATATTGAATCATCAAAGCCAGGTAAGACCCGGATTTTATTCTTCTTTATTGGAAATGAATATTGATATTATTCGTTGCGTAATTGTGGTGAAAAACGAGTGGTATTAGATAATATTTTTGTGGAGTTAAGTTATCCTAGTTCATAGTCAGTGCCACCTTGACTCTTGGAATAGTGTATTGGAGTCACACTGTACTGTACACGAGGTGCCTTGATAAAGTGTGTGCTATGTCATCAGATTCAAACAAATTCATTAATCGGAATTTGTGCCTTTGCTTAATTTGGCTATCATAGTCAATCAACTGATAAAGGCCACGTATGTTTACCTACCCCCTTTAAATAATAAAATAGGTATTATTAAAATATCGGGAATATTTTTATGCTTGATAGGAGTTTATCTACTAAAAAAACTCATAACAGTATTGTTATTCAAATGAATGCGCGGGCGAACTTATTTTTTGACATAGAGTTGGATGGGTTCATTGTTTTCTTTGTACTTTTACGAGGGTAAGTTTGTTTTTTCTCAGTTCAATCCATAACTTTCGTTAAATAATTTAATGAATAATTAAATATGTGGTTTTTATTGCACTGATTTGGTTTAATTTTCTACTTTGAAACTTATTGCACAAGAGTGAAATAATTTGAAAAATCCTTTTTAGCTTACAATGATTTTAAACCTTTCTCAGTTTTTTAGACTACAGTAGTGTTTTTACACTTCACTTGTGTCTAGTTATTTAAGTAATTTATTTGCAGGCTCTGAGATAGTCCGATACCTCTAGGACTATATTAAAGTTTTTGGGGTTCTGTTTTACTGGTTGGGTTTGTTGGTGGCAATGCTTTTGGTTCTGACCATGATTATCGGTCAGAGAGACTAATTCATTATCAGGGTTTTAATTATTTTTTATTAAAATGGGTCACAGTATAGATTGTTTACCTTTCCTCTTTTAGAAAACCTATTATACAATGTCCCAAAATTCAACAATAAGTGCCATAGGACGGACATAGCCATGACTACTTTAGGAAAAATTAAAAAAAAATCTATCTTAACAATTTTTTAAGTTGTACAATAAATTATGAAATTCTTCGAAAATTGACTTCAAAATTTACTACAACCATAATTTTTCAAATATTTCTGTTTTTTTATTTGTATCGGCAACCTAAGTAGTACTGCTGTCCATTACAACTCCTAAAACCCCGGGAATGCTTGCAGTTTTTATACAAAAATTCATCAAAATATGTTATTTCGTTAAAATTTTGGAAATTTTTACTTTCACTCCACTTTGACTCATTGTTTTGTAAAAAAAGTATGAACACTTCTGCGGCAAGTTTTTTATAAAGTTCGTGCAACTAACCAAGATTCCAAAATGGTGCACAATTTTTGTAGTTTGTTTCAATTTTCTCTATTACTTCAATTTATTTTTAACATTATCCACATCTCAATCCATACACACGTTATATTTTATGTTCATTTTCCCGTTGGTGATTTGGTGGGACGAAGACTGAAATGTGTATTGATAAGGGTATACAGGTTTTACAAGTAACAGTATATTAAGATTCTTAGATTGGATTCATTTGCAAAAAAACAATCTTCTCAAGATATACCTTTAAAGAAAAATTCAGCCAAAGTAAAATAATTCTATTCATTAATATTTACTTGCTGAAATATTTTCTTATATTTTGCTTCTATTGTGCATTCGCTCTTTACGTTTCTACAAAACCAATGAGAAAATGGTTTGAAATTGTTCACATTATTCTTATTCTTTCCGTATATTGAAGTTTTCTGAAGGCTCTATTTGGTGGTGAGTTCATAAAGAACTATGGTTGTAGATTACCATATAGTCATTGATACCTCAGGAATAAATCGGATCAATCATTCCATCACATATTTCTGAATGTGGGTCAATGGTTTTTTATATTTAGAAGTTTTAAGGGATCTAACCAACAACAGAGCCCGAGATCTCATTTTGTTCAAAATAACTATAAAATAAAATGGATTGTTTCCAACTGAATTGCTTTGGAGGTTATCCAAACATTTATATGTATAAAAATGTTTACCTTTAACAATCATTGCAGTTGGGTAAATAAATTGGGTAAATTTAAAGGTGGAGAAATACGATTATTTTTTTTTCCGTCACATATACAAGTCCCTGTGACATTGAAGCCTGAGATCACTGGTAGCAAAAAAAAGCATAATTGATTCTGGTAAACCCCTTATTTGTTAGATTATACTTCAGTATAATACATAATCTTTTTTTTTTTGTTTTGTGGTTTTATCATGCGATCAGTCCTTAAAAACTATAAGCAGATGGGGTGGATTCTTTTCGTCATTTAGAGCACTGCTCCCAGCGGAAACAGGCCTTTTATTTTTCTTAATCTCAGGTTTATTTTCAGACTAATTGTCGAAGATATCCCACCGCTTCTTAAGCCGCCGTATGGTTTCTGGGATAGTGAGCTGCCCTGCCAACTGGTTCGGGTGCTTTGACGGTCTTAGCTTGTAGCTGTTTCCATGGGTGTCTATCTCTTGGTGAACATAGGCACGTTCAATAACTCTTGCAGCTCTGTTGTTCTTATAAACCATGGTGCATTCGATATTTGTTTCAGGGTGTAGTTTTGCACTCTCTGAATTATGATGTTAGAGGCACTTGCAGGTAACATAGTCTAACAAGTAGATTATGTTTATATTCGACTAGGTACTAGAAGAATGTAATAAATGTATTCTGTCCATCTAGACTTGTGAATTACAGTACATACCACAAACAGTAATTCTGTAATTATTCACCGTAAACATCTGAAATGGTAAGGGTTTGTCATAACCGTGCCATAGAACCAATACAACAGTCCATATTTAGTTTATTTATTTTGGTTTACACAACCATTTTTGTATTTGATGATTGTGTCAGTTCTTTACTCTGTAATTTTAATACTAACATAGGTACCTACCTAGGTACTTTAGTATAATTTTAAATTTCAAAACGAATAATAATCGAGTCCTTCATTTTTATAATTGATCCTTTTCAAACTTTCTACTAACGCACAATACAGTGCTTATTATACATAATTTCATGTTAGTCCTGAGTCAACAAACCTTTCCTAACTAAAGTAGGTTTAATAAATGTTTTTATTTTTTTACTAGCTTTTGCCCGCGTCTTCTCCCGCGTGAAATTTGTTTGTCACAGAAGATCGTCATAAATTATAGTCTATTAGTTTTTCTGGGTTATATTATAAATGCGAAAGTTTGTATGTCTGGATGTTTGTTACTCTTTCACGCAAAAACTACTAAATGGATTTAGATGAAACTTTACAGTATTATTGTTTATAACCCAGCATAACATATAGGCTACAATTTATAATGATCTGTGACAAACTAAATTTCACGCGGGTGAAGCCGCGAGCGCGTAAAGAATAATACTGAACAAACATTAAAACATGTTAACATCCAGACATCCATACAAACTTTCGCATTTATAATATTAGTAAGATGAATATGGGGGTAAGACACAAAGGTTTGTTGAATTATGACTAGCATGGAATTATGTATAATTTGCACTGTATTGTTTTCGTATAAAATGTGAAGTGACACCTAAGCTCAACTTTGATGAGAATGCCTTATGGAATTAAGTTCGCCTAATGTTAAAATTTTGGCATTAAAGTAGAAATAAATAAAAAACTTAATAAGTTTAATCGTAAACATTTTATTATTACTAACACAATAACTTAAGTTTCTCTATCAGAAATACTTATTAATAAAACAAAAAAAAGGAACTCTTATTAGGACAAAAAGTAGCTACGAAGCCTTTAATTTCAATCAAATAATTTTCCTTTTAAACAGTGGGTAGGGGTAGAGAAGAAAATAAACTTTATTTCATTATTTATGTGCGAGTTACTTCTTTATTTTTTCTTGTTTATTTGTTTCTTTAGCATAGCGAAAATTATATATTTTGTTTTCAGATGCATGCGAATTTAAATGTATTGATTTATTTATCAGGATAGATGAAATAAGATGGACTCACCTCCTTTGAGGACACAATATCTACATAGATGATATTTTCTTTATTTCAATAATTGATAGTTAATTTTTTTAAGGAAAATGCGTTTTATTGTATTTAGTTGCATAAAAATAATGTTTAATCGCGCTTTGATCTGAGTAATTAAAAAAGTAATGAAGCATTATTTTGGGTGGTGCCATAAATATTTAAATCTAAAGCTTTGATTTATAAATACATTTTGTGCAGATTCAATCATTTTAATAATATGTTCTTATAAAAATTAACTAAATAATCCTAAGGAGTTGAGTCTATATTTTTGAGACTAATTAAATTAGCTGTGCTTTATTGTTTCAAACCTGAAAAATATCATATTCATAACTACACTTGCGAGCAAAAGTATGGAATCACTTACATGAAGTTGTTTCCACGCGATCTTGTGTACTAACCAATTTGTTAGTAACAAAAAAAGTAGCACCATTTTAAAGATTAAACTTTTAACTTTAAATTGATACCAAATTCATTTAAATCACACCAGTATTTAAAAAGATATCCCGGCTGATGTGAAGAAGTAAGGAAAAAGACATGTATCAACTGTTTGATACGTCGCGAGTTGCGGCCTATTTACCCCCCATAAAAGCAAGTGTTTTCGGATTTTTGCTTTCACACGTTGATCCATACACATCTCCGCTTCTTTTGACACTTTACCTGGGATTCTACACCTTCAGAAGCAGCACAAATCGTTGCACTATTGCAAGAAGGGCTCAGCCAGCGGGCTGTCGCACGTCAGCTCCACATAAGCCAGTCCTGGGTTTCGAAAGTTTTAAGACGCTTTCGGGAGACTTGTGGCTTTATCCCGAGACCAAGTTCTGAACATTGCCGGTGCACATCGCAGAGGGAAAACCGTTTTTTCATGTCAACTTCTCTACGAAATCGTCATTTGCCTGGTATCGACGTCCAGCAAGAGCTCAGAAATGTTCGTAGGATAGCTGTTAGCAAGTGGACAGTTCGTCTAAGATATTATAAACAATAGAATTTGACTCCAAAAAGGCCTGCCAGAGGCTTGAAATTGACGGCAGGTCACCGATAAGCACGCTTTCAATTTGCTCCTACACATCTCGATGGGAAGTCGAGCAAGCCACCCCCATAAGCCAATGTTTTAGCGAACCAGCACTGCACAAATCGCTCCCCAGGCCGTCTATAGACCCGACCTCTTCGACTGCTGCACTGCAAAAACAGTCTGCATTCATCAGAAAACAAAACTCGCCTCCATTACTCGCATTCCGAGTGCGAGCTGATTGAAAGCGTGCTTGTCGGTGACCTGCCGTCAGTTTTCAGCCTGTGGCAGGCCTTTTTGGAGTCAAATTTAATTGCTCATATCTTAGACGAACTGTCCACTCGCTAACAGCTATCCTACGAACATTTCTGAGCTCTTGCTGGACGTCGATGCCAGTCAAATGACGATTTCATAGAGAGGTTGACATGAAAAAACGGTCATCCCTCTGCGATGTGCACCGGCGCTGTTCAGAACTTGGTCTCGGGATAAAGCCACCAGTCTCCCAAAAGCGTCTTAAAACTTTCGAAACTCAGGACTGGCTTATGTGGAGCTGACGTGCGACAGCCCGCTGGCTGAGCCCTTCTTGCAACAGTGCAACGATTTGTGCTGCTTCTGTAGGTGTAGAATCCCAGGTAAAGTGTCAAAAGAAGCCAAGATGTGTATGGATCAACGTGTGAACGCAAAAATCCGAAAACACGTGCTTTTATAGGGGGTAAATAGGCCGCAACTCGCGACGTATCAAACAGTTGGTACATGTCTTTTTTCTTACTTCTTCACATCAGCCGGGATATCTTTTTAAATACCGGTGTGATTTAAATGAATTTGGTATCAATTTAAAGTTAAAAGTTTAATCTTTAACATGGTGCTACTTTTTTGTTACTAACAAATTGGTTAGTACACAAGATCGCGTGGAAACAACTTCATGTAAGTGATTCCATACTTTTGCTCGCGAGTGTATATTGTGTATTAAGTTTACCATTTAGATAATTTCATTCTCATCCCTAATCTAGTTTAAAAAAAAGTAAAAACGCGTTATCTATAACAGAATAGAAATCAAAGCCTTGCTACCAACGTGTAATTATTACTAAGTAAACCTCCTCATAAATAAAATCCTCTTCCACCGTCGACAGAAGTTGATCAATAGTTGGAAAATAATGGCAGTGGATGCATAGCGCGCATATACTACGGGTGTTTTTATATACTTTTGTCTTGCTCCAGCGAATGGCAATGTCCAAATATTAGAACAATATAGATGCTATTGATTACTTTATTAATAGATTCGCCCACTGTGCTTGTGATATGTAAAATCGGTAGTACGCGTTCATAAACTAAAGCGCTCCGACCGACTGATAAGATACTGTTATTGGAAAGCTCATTTTATTTGTGTCACTTTAAAGTCTTTATTAGTTTGTGAAATAATTTATTTCTAAATCATTATGTGATATGAAAGTGGATTTTTTTGTTTAGACTTGAATTTTATCGATGGACAGCATTTTGATTTTGCATTCTATTTTATTTTATGTAAAATGTGTAATTTCAAGTGTATTTTTTTAAACTTCTCAATGATTTGAGTACTTGTGGTGACTGTCGCCGTTCTTAGTAAAGTGCCCGGTTAATCATTTCACTGGCTTGTAATTTAAAATTAATTTATTTTCTTACAGCTGTTGCAGTTACCACAGCATACTTCTTCAATTATCTTCCTCGTGATCCTCAACCAGTATAATGGGTGACCGTATTAAGTTTGGTCCGGAGTGGCTTCGCAATTTGGCCCCCGGGACGTCGGGCACCAACAATCAGAACCAAGCCCAGCCAGCCAGTCCCACCTCCACTACCGGGCTCACCTCCACTACTGGGCCCACGCCTGGGACGTCGGGCCTCGCGACGGCCAGTCCGTCGGGAGACAATACAGTATCCAGTTCCACCTCAGGATCCATTGGCAGCCCCTCAAACACTCCATCACCTAATCCAGTACCCAAAATTCTACTGGCCAAACTAAGGTAAGTCGAATTCTTATTTATTTAAAACTTATTTGCATTTTGCACATAAATCGGCACAAAAGGGGAACTTAATGTCATATGGCATTCTCCTCCAGTTAACCTTAGGGTCATACTCAAAGTAGGGGGGACTCTTACTGATTCAGTGCAAAGCGAAAGTTCTTTCATTTTTTATGTTTATTCTGTTATTTTATGTTATTATTGTAGATAATGATTGAATTGATCATGATATTTTTTTGACAAAAAGTGACTTTACAATAAATATTTAATATGTAATATGTGCGACGGGCGGCCGCAGTGAGTGTGCGAGCGCGACAGCAACATAATTACGTGCGAGCGATAAGGATGGGTAGCTTGGGGTCATTGGACAAAATTCTACGTGCTCGCAGACCAGACTATACACTCGCCTCGCGAACAAAAGTATGGAATCACCCTATGCGTTTCGAGCGATCGTAAGAACTAAATGGCTAATAGAATATTTATAAAAATGGTACCATTTTAAAGGTAATATGGTATGGATAATTTTTGTATTATTAAATTACTAGCTTTCCGCCCGCGGCTTCGCGCGCGTGGACTACATTATCTACATATTTTACGGAACCATATTTTTTTCCAAAATAAAATTTAGCCTAGTTATGTTACACGTGGATAATGTAGCTTTCGAATGGTGAAAGAATTTTTAAAAACGGTCCAGTAGTTTTTGAGCCTATTCATTAATCAATAATCTAAAACCTATGCATGTGATATTAAAACCTTGTGTGAATGAATTAGAAACATAAAAAAACTAATACGTTCAACCTCAAACATTTTTCACAGAAGCAATATCTATGTTTTAATCAATATTATAAATATTTTACGCAATGTATCTGGTTATTCTGGACATTAGTGATGCAAGGAATACTACTTTTACGAATACTAATATTAAATCTACTATTAGGCGAATACGAATATTATATTCGATGTATCTCATGAAATACTCATAAATGGCAATGCCAGATTTTGTATGGAAAGTGGCGTCTTTTTTTTTTCGCGCGGCCAACGACCAAACTTTGTTTTTTGATTACAAAATAGTGTAATAAACCGAACTTACTATGGCATGTATACATCTAAACACAGTCTGAACTGAGTTACGAGCAATAGAAGTTTGATTATTTTCATACTAGATTTGCTTTTTGTGCGCAAGTTTTGTAAGAAATTGCAACAAAATATTGCGCTATTTTTTTATTGCGCTGATTCTGCTCCATACTGATGTCTGGAGCCTTTAATGGATGATATTGTTTGTTTACACATACAATCTCACTATTTTGTTGCAATTTCTTACAAAACTTTGCGCGCAAAAAGCAAATCTAGTATGAAAATCATCAAACTTCTAATGCTCGTAACTCAGTTCAGACAGACTGAGTTTAGAGGTATACATGTCATAGTAAGTTTGGTTTATTACACTATTTTGTAATCAAAAAACAAAGTTTGGTCGATGGCNCAGTAGTAGCATTAAACAAAATAGCGGCTGCCCACTAGCTACACAACTGAACAACCTTAACACCTATTGCGTTCCGTTTCGCGATCTAAGTGCTTTGCGCCAAAACTAAATATGACTTTAAACCGGTTTTAAAATTTTAACAGGGGAATGTTTTAATAATTTGAGGACAGCATTCTCAGAAGGATATTTTGATTAAAATTATATTGTAAACATTGTTTGTGATGTATTAAGATGCTAACTGTTATTGTTAATGTATTTGGATATTTTTTATTCAAATATCAACAGCAATATAATAAACATTTGTAACAATATGTGTAATTCTGGAAAAGGGACGTACCAGGGGACTGTGATTTGAGACGTTTGAGGTTATTTATTCGAATATTCCATGATTAAATTACTAAATATGCTATGTCATGCTAAGAATACCTAATTCTATGTCGGTATTGATACAAAAACCTGAGAAATTTTAAGGTTTACTACATAAATTTAGCTTGGGACAGCGATTTTCCATTTAGTGGAGAAATGCCCATAAAGAGGAATGATTTGTACCTATTTTTGTATGTTTGTAATGAATAGGCTCAAAAACCAAAGAACGGATTTTGATGAAACTTTACTGTATTATTGTTCATAATCCAGAATAACATATAGGCTATAATTTATGACGATCTGTGACAAACGAAATTTCACGCGTGCGAAGCCGCGGGCGGAAAGCTAGTCTATCATAAAACAAAATAATACTCGTTTACTCGTACAATCGACCTGCTATTGTCTATCAAATTCCGGAAGAGAACTTACTTACTACTTTGTTACATACTGACCGGGGTTTTCCCGAAGTGTCGTTGTGGCTATAGTGTTCGGAGACAGTGATAATTGAGTGTAATTAATATTTCACCGAATACGAATATTCGGTAAATGTCTACTATTCGGCCAATACGAATATTCGTATTCGTATTCATTGCATCAGATTATGGACTGCCAGCTCACATAAAAAATCATGTACAGAGTAAGAGAAATAAGACAAACCTCAAATACTCAAACGAAGACGAAACTCCAAATTGTCTCTCGACAAGCTTCTTATCTACACAAGTTTCTTGATATGAAACCAGTGTGTACCTAGACCTACGGAATCGAGTTGTGGCAATCTGCATGTGCCTCCAATAGCAGCATCACAAAGATGTCAGAATGACATCCTCAAAAAAATATTCTAGTTAAAGCGACTGTGCGACGGGCGGCCGCAGTTAGTGTGCGAGCGCGACAGCAACATAATTACGCGCGAGCGATAAGGATGGGTAGCTTGGGGTCATTGGACGAAATTCTACGTGCTCGGCGACCGGACTATAGAGAAATAGTAGAACAAATCAACAGGACCGCCGCAAGACTGTTAAGATGACAAATACTACAGTTAGTCCAAAGATGCTAGAAGATTGGGAGGCCGGACTAGAAAATCGTGTGAAGAACTGAAAACTTAACTCAGTAGCTCAGTAATTGTTTTTATTTTTTTTGTGTTGTTTTTCTTTCAGGAAGTCTCTCTGCAAACAAGTCTTTTTGGAAATAAATGTTTTTTTTTGTTTATTATGTATACTGTGTCAATAAAGTCTTTATAAAACAACTTGATTTTGAACAGCTTATACGCGTTTATAATTTAGATAGGTGTGTGCTTTGTTATTGCAAGCGTTTGGTCTTAAATACATTATAGAAATAAGAAAATATACCCTGAGGTTTTCTAAAGTTGAAAATAGGTCACTACTGAGTAGGTTTACATGGACGTCAGCTATTGTTCAAGTTTCATTGTTAAGGGTATTGTTGCTGGTATTTTAAAACTATGCCATCGTATTGTGATAATGTTGTCCTGAAAAGGGCTTTTATCTTGTTGAAACAATGGTGCTAACAGGCAGTATAGGCACCCCATGCTGCCACCCCTTATAAAACACATGCCCTTTGAAAGAAAAGAGCTTTGTTGTTAGAACCGTGATTTTAACCCATCCATGTTCAGTTGTAATAATTATCTGTTACCAAGTAGTGAATATGTAACAGATTCTGTAGTCAGATTTTCTACATTGGTGTTCAAGGTTATTATATTTGATGCTAAACGATGTTCCTGTTAGATACATCGTAACTATTATGTGGCGGATCGCGGGTGCAACTCCATCCGCCGCAATTGATGCAGTGATGGCAATCATGTGCAACATGTCCATTGAGGAGTAATTGAATATCCGCACATTTAATTGAGTCTATGAACACCTGGTAAATTAGAAACACTTGAATTATGTTCTTCAGTATTATTTACCTACAAGATTTGTAGTAATTCCATGGTTACATAGCACGGGGAAATAATTTAGCCCCGCAGATAACATTAAAAAGGGCTTTTTGAAAAAAAGGAAGGATAGGGCTGACACACGAGTCAATTGATATACTTTTATGAGCAGTGAAAACGCGACTATCCCACACATTTTGTTAGACAAAGAAATTTGACGTTTCTAATTTCATCATCATCATCATCATTTCTGCCATAGGACGTCCACTGCTGAACATAGGCCTCCCCCAATGCTTTCCATGTTGATCTATTGTTGATTGTCACTAATTTACGAACTCGATTTTTGATAACAAAGCTAATAAAATTGAATTAGGTGCAGAAAATTTAAAACTAACTCGATTTTCAGGGCTAAATATAATGTGTTATTTTATAGAAGCTGTGTGTTGAAATTATTAGGTTTCAATAGAAATAAAAAATATAGACGCAAACAGATTGAGTAACCGCTATTCGTCGCAGTTTTATAAGATGACTTCACGAATTCAAACTTGTTTTTAGCGTTCCGTATTAGTTGTACCTACTTGGCTTGCCAATCAGATCGGACCCTCATAATATACCTCCGCTTTGTGTCTACCGTTCAGCGGGATGTGTATCATGAACTGAATGAAGTTAGCTTGGCTGGTTTCAGTTAATCAATTTATTACATTTTATGTATTTTTATCCAAGCTTCACGTTGACGGGCCGCATCATATCATGTTTCATATTGTATTCTGTCTGAATAGGTATAAAAACTAGTAGTAAAAAACCTAAATGAAAGTTAAATCATTTTTGATATGGCTAAAAGAAAATCTGCTTCTGTTTTAAAATAGTATCAAAATATTCGATTAAATAACAGAGCAATCCGTTTTGTTTCGAAAAGTTCAGATTACAAGAGATTACGCTTCATTTCTAGTTTAGTAGGTCAACCTGTGTTGTAGATAGGGCGAGTTTAACAGCGGGGTCAAGCATCCTCTCAATCTTTTGACTCAGTTACTAGACTAGTTAAAATAATACAACATTAACCAAGATTTTTATTTGTGGAAGTTATTTTCATCAAAGAAGAAAGCAGAAGGTATGTGTGTATGCTGAACCTTATACCTTTCGTCAATACAACGGCAACAATGGAAAAAGTTGCAATTTCGCGAGATTTATGGGAATCCCTACGGAATATTTGGGTTTGCTCGATTATCATACTAATTTCGAGGATTGAATTGTTCGGTAAATCATGGTCAATATGAACGCGATGTAAAAATCTTTCGTCTCTCGCCAAACCGGAGTTTTCCTTTAGTGAGCACGACGGCGCAGTTTTCGCTCGGCGTTGCTAGGCAACCGCGCCGCGCAGTCGCAGAACGAGCGTAGGGGCGCTGCAATCGCAGCGGAGACTTATTGCGTAGCGTTTGCTTTTGCTTCTCTGCCGCTCGGCTAATTATGTGGCGTCAGGTGAAAACGCTCCGTATCCCGGTAAGATTTTCCCGTTTTTTATCTTTTTTGTGTCTTAACCATAGGTTTTCATTGTCAATCCAGCATAAATAACCAAATTCCCTGTAATGCTGTGAATGTTTCACTGGGTAGTCAAATAATTTATTAATCCATTGTAATGTTTTGCTTTTTCGTGTTTTGATATCTTTGTTTCGTCTTTCCGATTCTATACCTTAATGAGGTCCCATTTTTGTTAGGCATTTGATCAGTCTTTCTTTTTTTTTTTGTGTAATTTGTAGAGATCGATAATGTAGACAAGTTCGTAAGGTAATATTTTTGAGTCGCGCGAAGTGCAGTTAACTTGTAATTACAGTAGTTAGGTATTTTAGACCTATGAGATTTCTTGGGTTTGGTTACATATTTAAATTTTCATGCATAAATATGCCTTTTCTATATTCGGTAAATACCTCGGACCTTAAGGATTTATTATTTACACGCATAATGTTTAATTATGGTGTAATAGTTACCATGCCACGGTATTATCACGTAAAATTATGTGGGATATCCAAGAAAATGGTTTTGGTTAAATCTTTCAATTTTCATGCTTAAACATGCCTTTTATACAGGGTGGAAACGATAAGTGATCTCACTCGATTATTTCTAAACTACAAGATATCGAAAAACTGGTTACTGATCCTGAAAGTGCTTCACGAACTCTTTCAAACGATATCATTAATAGGTTACAGAATTAACTGGATCTATCCGAAAATTAAATGTTTTCAGCCTCCATACTAAATGTATGCCAGCCACACAATATTAGAAGTGTTAATTTTTTTTAATTAAATAATAAACACTTAAAATGAACTCGTAAATTGCATTCTTATTTAAAATTATTCATAGAAAACATTGGTTTTAGGTTTTACTTTCTATAATATTATCAAGACATGAGTGCCATGACTGTGGCAGTACTAAATGTATGGAAGCTGAAAACTTTGAATTAGATAGATCCAGTTTATTTTGTAACCTATTATTGGTACCGTTGGATAGAGCTGTGAAGGTCTTTCACGATCAGTAACCAGCTTTTGGATATTTGTATAGTTTAGAAATAATCGAGTGAGATCACTTATCGTTTCCACCCTGTATAGTCGGCAAATATCGAATATTATGGACTAGCTTTCCGCCCGCGGCTTCGCCCGCGTGTAATTTTGTCTGTCACAGAAAAACCTTATCGCGCGCGTCCCTGTTTAAAAAACCGGGATAAAACCTATCCTATGTCCTTTCCCGGGACACAAACTATCTCTATGCCAAATTTCAGTGAAAGCGTGACAGCAGACAGACAGAGTTACTTTCGCATTTATAATGTTTATTATATTAGTATCAGATAGATTATTATTTACACGCATAATAATTGTGTAATTATGGTATAAGTGCCGCGGCATTGTCACGTAAATTGTCTCGTCACTAGGCGCATTCTGAGCGACAGCCAGCAATATGTTATGCGTGACAATAATGCGTGCGGCATGTTGCGAGCGCCTGGAATCTTTGCAGCCGCATGCAAATATCTATTGCGCGTCAAGTGAGCATATTTGGTCCCATACAAAATTAAGTGACATCAATTTGTTCTGGAAGTTCTATGGGAATGTCCATAGGTGAAACATTTTCCCCTACTATTAAACTTACTTTAGGAAACTATTCTGATTTTGTTGTTGTTAGATCCCGACTAATTTACTTGTGACCTGGAGGTGAGGTTTGCAACATTGTACAGATCAGATTTGTTTGAGAACAAGAGGCGGAAATTGCAACGTAGTTAACTTTGATTGGATAACTCGTGGTTAGAATTGATACTTCTCTTCAAAACACTTCACGCTAATGTTTCACGTGACGCCTTAATAAATAATTGCCTAGTTGATACCAGGCCAATTTGCCCTACCCCAAGCATCCTGTGCTTGAATCCTTGACGTCATTGAATATCACCGGTTGCGAATGAAACTTCATATTTATTTACAGAGAATTTATAGTGAATAAGAAAATGAATTCTTACTTTTTTCCGATTGATTGGCATGCTGTGTATTCAATTGAAATACGGGTCGCCGTGAGATTGAAGCCTCTGGGAAATTGGATTTTCGAGTTTTTCAGTTTTCACTTGTCACTGACGATATGTGGTGGTGGTTGAAAAAAGTAGGAGCGTGTCTGCGATTCCAGTGTATGTTTTTTTAAGGGGCTCTTTGCCGTCGACTGTGAGAGAGACATTCAATTAGTCGGAACGGTAGAAATTCGGGTAGTGGATGATTGTATATGTCAATGGCGAAGCGAAATTCAATTAGTTGGAGTGGTGGAAAGTCTGCTTGTGAATAAATGGACACATAGGCGTACAAGTTAATTGGCATTGACCTAAAACACTGTTTCCAGTGTTGGGTGTAATGAGACGAGACTGCTCGAAGGAAAAATTGCAACTTTGCAGATATGTATAGTAAAAAAGATATTCGGGCTCATAGTATTAATTTTTTATCAAAATCACGTTGAGAATGTCTCCAAAGAACAATATAACGAACGCTTATGATAATTTGTTGCGTTTGTAAATCATATTAATGTTTGTGTCACGTGATCCGCCATGTTAAATTGCAAACTCTTGGTTAACAAAAACGAGTCGGAGCTCGAAGATACCTACGGTATTATTATAACCCGGGTCAGTAATTTGATTAGGGGCCCGCGACAGAGGTCAGGAGTAGGTACGCGGACATTTAAAAGCCGAGGGAGTCCGTCGAAGGGGCGAGTTTATTCGTTTTGACTTTGACGTACACCGCTTTCTATTGTTTTAGTTGTATAAAAAACAGGAATGCAAAATGCAAAGAATATAGCTTTTGCCCGCGGCTTCACCCGCGTGAAATTTAGTTTGTCACAGATCGTCATAAATTATAGCCTATAATATCTAGGTTATAAACAATAATACTGTAAAGTTTCAACAAAATCCGTTCAGTAACAAACATCCAGACATCCAAACTTTTGCATTTATAATATTATATTAAATATTAATATCTTGTGAATTAGTCGCTGGATTGTGTGTTGTGTTTAATTCGTTCACATACAGAA
This sequence comes from Ostrinia furnacalis, assembly GCF_004193835.3. Lineage (NCBI taxonomy): Eukaryota > Metazoa > Arthropoda > Insecta > Lepidoptera > Crambidae > Ostrinia > Ostrinia furnacalis. Next base: position 309,488 of record NW_021130394.1, on the reverse strand, counting down.
TCTAATATCGGTGATAATGAGTATAACGTGTAGATTTAGATACTGTTACCTTGAAATTATCATATATTTTTTTGTTGACAGATATGGCAGAGAAGAAATGCTAGCGTTGTATGATCGCACATCGGATGCACCGCCTGAATTAAAATATATTGATATGCTGTACCAGCCGAGAGGAAAGCCACCGTTCGCACTAAATAACACGTTTGAAGACGATATGGTAAGAATACAGTTATAGTATGCTTATAATAAACTAGCGGCCGCCCGCGACTTCGTACGCGTGAATCCCATTTTACCTCCTTAGGGGTGGAGTTTCGTAAAATCCTTTCTTAGCGGATGCCTACGTCATAACATCTACCTGCATGCCAAATTTTATTCCGATCCGAGTCCAGTGGTTTGGGCTGTGCGTTAATAGATCACTATGTCTGTCAGTCAGTCACCTTTGAGTTATACATATACAGGATGGAATTTTGTAACGAAATCTTTGAATGCAAGTCTATTGCATTGGCATTCAGATAAATTGCATTTGCACTTGCATGTTTCTCTGACACCACAACGATTTGTTCACAGAGAGAAAATATGAGAAGCGGTCCTCCCATAGGAGTGGGGTCACCAGGGGAGAGGTTCAACAACATGGGAAGAGGCATGGGCCGGGGGATGAGTCCTAACGATGGACGGGGGAGGCCAAGACTCCCTTTTGTCCGACAGACTTCAATGGGAAGGTAAACAAAAATTATTAACTGTCTGAAAAAAAATACAATAATTTACAATTTTGTAATAAGATGTCTTGCTGAAAATTATGTAACTACCTAGATTCTAGTTAATAAGGGCTTTTGTCGATAAAATTCGACGAATTAAAGGCCCTTAAATAACCGCCTGTTTAATATATCTGGTATCATGATAACCACTGCAAATCGTTTTGTCTTGTTGACTTTGTTTTTGATATAATTTTATGGGCATCATTTGTATTTTATGGTATGTATAAATGTATGTAAATTGAATCAACCTCTTTTTAAACTGTCTGTACCTAATGGGGGAAGGACACTGTCGTCCATACTACAGGCAAACGCCTATTTTGGAAGACAGAAGATATTTTACTCAAAATTGTAACACTTTTTTTTTGCAATAAAGACATTTAGGGTAAACTGCCAGTCATTGAATACTTAACACAACTGAGAGATTCCGACTGATGGAGATAAAAGAGCGTTTTTTTGTAGGAATATTCATTGTATTTGAAGGAATATTTATTTTAAGAAAATTCAAGGGTTGTTTTGGCCAATGACTGGCAGCGTCCAATGACTGTCGGTTTACCCTATTTATTTAATTGCGAGGATCCAAGTGATAGTAAGTTGTTTGTGTTGTTTGTAGGGCATGCGCGCGGCCTCACGGCCACGGGCACGGTCTTCCCAGAATGCCTGGGTTCAATGCAGCTGCTGATGATGACTCATCGCCCAGCCCTCGGGCATCGTGGAGCGGCAACAGCCCAAGCACTTCACAGAACAGAACTACGGGCGAGCAGGCGGAATGGACGCCCAGCAAAATGTTTAGAAGGTAAGCTACTAATTCCTCATGCTGTATTCTGACAATCTATCATCATCATCATTTTAGCCATTAGGACGTCCACTGCTGAACATAAGCCTCCCCCAATGCTTTCCATGTTGATCGGTTGGTAGCAACCTGCGTCCAGCGCTTCAATTCGATGCTGACAATCTATACTTACGAGACAAGTAACTAATAAAAAATTAGGGTAAAATTTTAACCAAAAAAATATGTTAATTTTAATCGTTAATTAACTCTATTATCATAGGTGAATGAACTATCTACGTTAACTACTAACCTACTCATAGGCGTGCATGCCTTGCAATCAGCGTGTGAAAGGTCAATACGTTGCCAGAAATGCGTAAAAAGAGATAACTCGTGCGCGGGGCGAAAACAAAAAGAATGAATATCTTCGTAAATAATCCGCGAAAATTAATTGTAATAATTTACATAATTATTTTATAATAAAAATAAATTGGGGTATCTGAGGTTTTGCGCTTTTTCATTAACACGTTGTATATTCTGTCTTAATTAAGTACGTTATTACATTTAGTGTAACAAACCCTTTGAAGTATAAAGGGGCCTATTCCAGGGTTTAGGCTCACCCGAAGTGTGGGGTGTATGTGATTTGCAATTTATAGGTCAAGTCTGTTAGTGCAAAGCTTTAATGGAACATGGTTAATATTAATAAGTTTTAATGCATCAATTTGATGCTTGGTACAAAGTTTTCATGCAACATCGATAATATTATTATGGGGACCGTGGGTCGTATTAATGCATCAACTGATGTTTTAGCAAGCGCCAGGGGCAAACAACTAATTGGAGGCAGGCGCGAGAGGAGGGCGAGGAGTGGCGAAACCAGGACGCAGGGCGATCTCGCAATAATCAACAGGAGAAGTGGGGTCAGTACTTTATTTAATACTAGCTTTGCCCGTGGCTTCACCCGCGTGAAATTTAGTTTGTCACAGGTCGTCATAAATTTATAGACTACTAGCCTTTGCCCGCGGCTTTACCCGCGTGAAATTTAGTTTGTGACAGAGCGTCATAAATTATAGCCTATAGCTTTTGCCAGCGGCTTCCCCCGCGTGTCTGCGTGAAATTTAGTTTGTCACAGATCGTCTTAAATTATAGCCCATATGTTATTCTGGGTTATAAACAATAATACTGTATACTGTTTCATCAAAATCCGTTCGGTAGTTTTTGCGTGAAAGAGTAAAAAACATGTTAACATTCAAACAAACTTTCGCATTTATATTATAAGCGGGATTTATAATATTAGCTAATATTAGGATAGTGCTAAAGACCGGTAGTACTATTTTCATAAATAAAACAGTGAATACTTAACTTGCACATTATATTTTGCCACGTTTTAAATACAATTCATCGCTTAGCATAACAGCGAGTGGAGACGTCCGCGCGCGTCCTTCCAATCTGACGTTTCTAGAGTGACACTGACATTACATTACATACGTCAATGTCACTGACATCAGCTCAATGACTATTGCTGGATTTCCTTATCCCCCTGTAATCAAGCTTGTTTTACGAGTGATTCATCAGTAGTTTAGCAACGGGGGGTTCGAATCGGCTTAATCGGAACAAGACTACGACGCCATTGTAATATTATTATTGTTCTTTATATTTAAACATTCATTACAATAATAGATTGATCCTTTGCGACGTTTGCGTGATGACTTGCCTATCTGAAAAGGCTCATCTTAAATGTAAATGCAAGAAAAGTTTATTTTTATGAATTAAATTGTTACAGAGCGAGATTGGGGCGATAGATCATCTCAAGACAAACAATCATGGAATTCAAATCGTCGTACATGGGTTGGAGGAGACACACAAAATGAGGAAAACTTGCCAGAATGGTTAGTACTTTAATCTTGACAATATATTAATAACAATACTAATTTATAATTTTTGTCTATTCAGCTGCTTGAAATTACAAATGGAAGTTGTAATTTCTGTGTTTTTTTTTTAAGTAAATATATTTATTTACAGGGCTGTAGACAACGCCGAAGCGTGTGCTGGAACGTTCGATGCATCTGGAGCGTTCCACGGTTACAGTAACGATGACACAAACTTGCCGAAGAACCAGGAGCCGCTCTATCCACTCGCACGCTCTCACACGCACGGCAATGTCACCCGAGCCAAAACCGAAGAAGGGCTAGATGATTGGTGGTCGTCTGACAAGGCAAAAAAGCTTTCTCCAAAACGATTCGATGCCAGCGACGTCAAGTTCAAGAAGGTATTGTAGCAGGCTTATTATTAAATACACCACTATCAGATCAGCATCAATAACTTATTATTACCCAGTATTTTTCTTTGGTGAATTAAAAGTTGTGGTTTATATAACACCTATGTAAAACACATTTTAATCATTATTATTAAATAAAAATTAAATTAATAAAAATAAGATATTAAAAAATAAGTTATCTGGGGGCACGGCAGTGCCCCCGCCAAGTCGAGCGCGAAGCAAACACTGCTGTACCATCCTTTACTGGAACCATTTCGCCGCATTTTCAGGCCTCTATTTGAGAACCTTTAGATAAGACCAGAACGCAGAAATTTTCGTCATCTAGTAAGCTATAATCACTGACTTATAATCCAAACTTTCAATTACTGCGATTTCTTTTTTATTATAGTTAATGTTGTGTGACTTGGCCGTTGAACAATCTTTATTAAGTTAAGATAATCAATAATTATGCATAAGTATTATGAAATACGCAGCTTTATTAAGCCTACAATTCACTGGTTATTAAATCAACGTTTTCCAAGTGGCAATTTTCCATCGTCAATGGGTAGTGGTTCTGGCAACAGATTGGTGCAATGGTGTCATGGAGCACCTGGTTTTGTACCCTTCAACGGCCAAGTCACACAGCATTAACTATAATAAAAAAGAAATCGCAGTAAAGAACCATAGACTTGGCACGACTTTGTCTAGATTTCATTACTTTTTAGAGATAAACAAGCAGCTCCATCGAGACTTGGCTAGTTTTTTACAGAATGTTTTTGGTGGGATTATATTTATATAAAAGTTATATAAAGGTATTAAGTTGTTTCTAACTGACCTATCCTTTTTCTATTATTAACAGCAAACCAGTGCTCCAGAATCATTGGATGCGGTGGCTGATTCGTCATCCAGGTTAGATACGGACTCGCAGGAAGCCGGAGCTCTAAAAAAAATATCAAACTTAGAGTCTCTAGAAGTTCTATCAGATATGAGCGATATGGCTCGGATGCCAATGATGAATTTAACCTCAATAGAGTCGATATCGTCAGAGCTAATGGATCAAGCTCTAAAACACCGAAATTTAGAATCCATTGACACCCTATCCTCGGATCTAACCGATACTGCCTGTGGGGGTGTTTGCGACGATGACAAGTTCAATAAAATTGTCCGGGATTCATTCAAACAAAAATACGACTCCCTGATGAGGTCCGACATAAATCGCGAGGAAACTAGTGATGATAGTAGCAATTTCCAGTCAGTTATGATCACCACAAATAACAGCCTCCGCCAAAAACATCAGAATATAGTCTCTTCAGCCTCTGATATGATGTGAGTTCCAGCATTAATTCTTCTATAGTGGTTCATTTTAGTTGAGATCTAATTGCTATAAATTTTTATCTTTACAGTGTCGTAACCAAGCGCCCTCAAGACCAAATCGTTGAGGATATCTTCGACATGAACTTGGAGGATAAAGATCTGCTATCGAAATCCAAAGCAATGCCCAGCCCATTAGACAATAATAATACCCAGCCGTCTAGTTCGGGCGGAATGCCGGCGATGCAACAACTGCCGAACCCAGCAATGCAGATGAGGCTTTCGAACCCAGGCCTAGCCGCGTCTAACAGCGGTTTGCTGGCTGCTAACCCGAATATGCCAACCGGTATGCAAGGAATGCCGACAGGAATGCAGGGCCTTCCCTCCGGAATGCAAGGATTGCCTGGTATGCAAGGGCTACCTGCTGGTTTACAAATTGGAGGATTACCACCATCCCTTCAAGTCCCTGGTATGCAACCCCTGGGAATGCAAGGTCCTGGAGGCCAGCAACAAGGACTCTCTGGAGCCGGAATGCAAGGCCCTGGAAATCAGCAACAAGGGCTTTCTGGTGTGGGAATGCAAGGTTCTGGAAACCAGCAGGGGCTCTCTGGCGCCGGAATGCAAGGCATGCAGCAGTCGATGCCAGGGCCCGGAATGCAAGTTCCCGGGATGCAGTCATCTGGTATCCAAGCAGGATTGCAGCCTGGAATGCAGCCGGGGATGCAGGGAGGCATGCAGCCAATGCAGCCTGTCGGGATTACTAATTCGGCCTTGAATGCGTCGCTGGGCCTGCCTATTGGGCCTGGTAATAATGGAATGGGAATACCGATGCCGTCGTCTGTCATGCCTAGAGATGGTATGGGGAATCCAGGCATGGGTGCGGGTCTGCAAGGTGCCATCGGTGGAGGCCCGATGCAGCCTGGCGGTGCTGGAATGGCAGGCTATCCAAATGCCGCTGGAATACCTGGATTGTCCAATTCATCACTCTTCCTCAATCAGAACTCGAATAATCCATCGGTAAGAATATGTTGTACTTTTTACTTTTGCAATAATTAATAATTATATCTTTGAGAAAAGTCTGAGAAAATAATCATGTCTGTTCAATGGACATATTATTATTTGTCTAGCTAGAGTTCACGTATTTCCCCTTTTTATTTGAGCAACATCTAAGTTAAGTATTGAGACCTGATATGTAATCGTGTTATACAGATGGGGAATTCCGATTCCATTCCGATGCCAAACCACGGCAACCACAGCAACATGTACCAAATGCACGGGTTGCAACAATCGGGCTCGCAGGGTGCCTTCGGCTCGTCCATCTATAGCAACATGATGCAGCAACCGCCGCCAACATCCGGCCAGCAGGGCATAGCAGATCAGTGGTATTATGAGGATCCGGAGGTAAATAATCTATACTTAATATTATAAATGCGAAAGTAACTCTGTCTGTCTGTCTCTCTTTCACACCTAAACCACTGAACCGATTTTGAAGAAATTTGGCATAGAGATAGTTTGTGTTCCGCAAAAGGACATAGGATAGTTTTTATCCCGGTTTTTGAAACAGGGACGCGCGCGTAAAGATTTTCTGTGACAGACAAAATTTCACGCCGGCGAAGCCGCGGGCGGAAAGCTAGTCACTTATATATCCATGTAAAATGTTACAAGCAAAGCTGACTAACTTTTAGCGTCTTTTCATACTTTTTACACAGCAATAAAGAAAGGCTATGCGAACTGATTGAACTATAAAACGCTCTGCTATTTACACTGATTGTATCAGCTAGGCTATGATTGATGCTATTGCGTCTTAATCCCTATCATTTTAGTTTCATTATCTTTTGTTTTTCCGCAGAGAAACATCCAAGGGCCATTCTCCTCCAGAGACATGTACAACTGGTACCGAGCTGGTTTCTTTAACCCCAGTCTGATGGTCCGCCGAGCGTGTGATGCACATATGCGTCCGCTCGGCTCGTATGGGCCTGTGGTGCCTTTCTCCCATATTGTAAGTAAATGAACTGTTAAAAATGATTAATCGTGCGCAAATTGCGAAGTACTCACTTATAATTTATAAAGTTGTTGTTTGTTATTTTTTTACTTGTGCGCCTAAGCTATTGTTACAAAATATTGTATTTAATTATCTCACGTAAGTGAATTATAAATAATTGTGAGAAAATAAAATCTTAAAACACATAATTTATTATTGATGTAACATTTTACCAAATTATTAAGTAAAACAGTTGACACGTTTTCATGAAATGAAACTAGTTACTTAAGGCTGAGACTGAGTATTTTACTGATTTCAATAACATACATAAATTTGACAAAAAGAAAAAGATGGTTTGCGGACATGAGAGCAATAATGATAAGATACCTAGTAAGTTTCTATTATTTGCCTTTTTCTGTTTGCACAGGATATGGTGAATTTTCCTCTGTCTGGAGGTTTCGACCATACGCCGGGTCCGAACGAGTCCATGCTCAACTCGCAGCAAGCGCTGGGACTAGAATCTGTAAGTATAAACAATATCACCGCTTGCCGCATGTACCTAACATCATGCGAGCCACATCTATGTACATACAATATGGAAATATACTAACAAGTATCACCTTGCTATAAAGGCGCTCATTTTGCTATGTATGCGCTTCATTGTATTGGTTGCCTCAAACACCAAGGTGTCACATTCACAGGTGTCATCATCAAAACCAATTCATTGAATAAATGTGGCAGTCGAAATTATATCTATTATGCAATAGGTTTTCAATTACAGTTCTATGTTTTAGGTATTGAGTATGTCCAAATTAAATGATGCATCAATAAATTCATTGCAATTTGGATCAGTGGGACTTCTTGCGAATCTGCCATTTAATCAACAACAACAAATGGTAAAAACTCAGTTCAACATCTTTATAGTTCCGTTTGATTCTGTAGAATGATTTAGAGTTTATTTTGGTCTGTATTGTAGATTATTGTATGTCATTTGGGAATTTGGGTTCGATGTTAAACAGATCGATATTTTGTCGTGGACCAAGTGATTAATAGGGTATTTTATAATAACTGGGTAGCATGATGAATACCCGATCTCAGAGGAGAGAATTAATCTCATAACAATAGGGACAAACTAAAAAATGGGACACATAATATATTGTCCCAATTAAATTTAACGCCTAACGCTTACAATAACAAATACATTTAAGTAATAATTAAAACACTGTCCTATTCCACTGATGACGTAATGCTCTCATTAATCACGTGGTACATAGTTATCGTTTTATAGATTTATTTTTGCTTTCATTTGCGACAATTCCGTTTTTTTTTTACGAATTGCCTTCCACATAATGCTTAGTTGATTGACGCAAATTCATATAATGAACTGCTGTGGAGCGAACAGTGGGCATAGTTAGCGTACATAAGTTTTATGGGCAGATAAGTGTCTGACCAGAACGATGGTAAAAAGAACAGTACGCTGGCTTCCTGAACGTTAATATAATACGTTACGGTGTATTTGTGCAAACCAGCGTTGTTTTGAGTTTTGACCAGTTACTAGTTTGTCTCTTTGCTGTAAGGATACCTACGTTAAAGAGGTCAATAAAAACAATAATATTGTAAAGTTTCATTAAAATCCGTTTCGTACTTTTTGCGTAAAGAGTAACAAACGTACATACATATAAACATTCGCATTTATAATATTTGTAGGTAGGATCTTACCTATTTGTCTTCCATTACTGCCCAATAATGCTAGTTCCATAATAATATGTTCACAAGTGCCTAGTTCATAACATTTGTCCTCTTGAATTAAAAATACAGTCACTAGCTTACATTTAAGTAAATATACTTAGTGTGGACCAAACAAGAGTAATATTAATTTCAGAATAAGTCGACAGTTATTGTTATTAGACATTTTGACATATTTCGCATACTGAAACTGTCAATGTGCCAGTTATACCAGAATTTATTCTTGGATAAAAGTTTGGTCGAATCGGGCCATAGTACTTTAGTTTACTTAGACTTTGTCCAATAGTGGACGCCATTCGGCTGTTAGTATAGCCTGACCAGGAACATAAAAACCCTCGCCATGTTGCGGAAATCTAATGGTACTAATTTCTTTTAATGGCAACAATAACTAAAAACTTCATTGACATGTCACCTTGCATGTCAGTCTATTGCTGTCAGAGTGTAAACAAACTTTATTTTAAATGTGCGCAATTGATTTTGTGAATGAAATTGCTAAAATCTTTTTATAGTCGTGAAAGAAAAGTGGTTCACTATGTGTTAAAGTATTTGTCGAAGAGAAATACCAAGGGTTCGGACAATATTTTCATTGAATAATGTTTCCAACAAAGGTTGTCAAATTGACTGACATGTTTATCGTATGGTACAGTCCACTATGAAAATTAGCTGTGGTTTGTTTCAACTACCTATTTTAAAGTTTTTTGTCACTTTCTAAGTGTTGAATTTTATGGAATTGGGAAAGAAGTACCGAGTTTGAAGCGTTCATGAGCAGACATTGCAGTTGAATATTCAAGTTCTGAATTTGATTATTGATGAATAATAAAATAAATCCTACTAGCTCGATTGATGGTTTCATTTAATTTATTTAAACCAGGTTACCTATAATAATATGTTTTCGTTAATTTATGAAAATATTAAATTAGCCCGTAATCCTGAATCCTGATACATAAAGTTAGCCTATTAATTTAACACAGGTACGACTGTACTCAGTGTTGCACTATCAAATGCAATTGATGCGCCTCTATGCCAGGGTTTTTTTGTTCCTGGTCAGGCTATAAATTTCTGAATGCCCAAAGCAAATAACATAAAATCATTGATATCTTCATGATTAGTTGTCTTCATGCAACAATGACGTCAGAATATAATTTTCAGGTGATTGGAGCTGCCAATCAACATGCATATTATTTACTTATGTATTCTAGTTTTACATTTAATTTTAATATAGTGTGGGTAGATTATACCTTGTAGTTGTAGATGCTTATGATGTATGTAGTGCTTCCTTATTGTAATTACTAAGAAGGACTGCTTAGATTCTTATGTTCCTGTTTTCTTTCAATATCTGCAACATTAAAAGAGTTTACGGGATATACTTATACGAGGCTTTTAAAGTGTAAAATATTTTCAACCATTCATATGGTGCTTATAGTAATATAGTTGTATTAAGTATTAATTTTTGACACTAGAATATTTTTGTGGGTGGTTTACTGTGTGATTTCCATACTAAATGGCAATTTATACATGTTCAACACGCGTTTATCTTATTGTAAGAAGGCCCTTTAAGATTTTAAATCTTGAGCCCATGATTCTAATCCAATTTTAACTAATAAAAGTGAGATTTACTGGCAATGTCGTAGCTCTGTGCTCCTTACTTTTCTAGATTTGGAAGTAAAATAACTTGAATAGAAAGTTATTATTTGAAAATAATTTATGTCTTGATTTTTTTACTGTTGCATGATGTTTTCGATTTTCGCTTCTTTTTCGTAATAGGACACGGTTGTTCTGAAATATTTAAAATTTTATTTTCATGTGTGCTGAACTAAATTGTTGCACGAGCATGAAAATTATTACAAATGTACCTACCTACTTGTTTTTTGTTTTACGCTTAAAGTAAAATAATAGCGTGGTTTTTCTTGCCACGTCTTCCATTTCAGAAGTTGAACAAGCCGAGTAGTGGAAAAAACTCGTATTAACAAAGTAAAAAACTTTCTTCCGTGGAATTCAACCGAACTATGTGGTATTTACAGCTACAAATGATATTTAGTGAAATCAATATTGCCAGATTAGATTTATAAATCACACTCTTAGTTATTCTTTTCAATAAATCGGTTTGAAATGTCCGAGAACATAATATTTAATACTTGAGCTTAGTTTTTGACCAAAATTTTATTTTTATGAACATTGAAAGATGATTGAAAATATGACAAAGTTATAATATACAATCTGATTAATTTCATTGCAATTTCTTATCAATGCGGCTCAATTATAATAGTTATCAGCCCTTTTCTCATATTTTCGAGTGATGATCATGACAGGCATATTGATTTATTGACGCTGCGGTTGAATTGGCATGTCCACGTATTTGCCACGTTTTGACTTGACGATTGTTCTCAGGATTCACTGTGGGGCCAGCCGTCTCCGTCGGCAGACCTGCTATGGGTGCAGCCCATGCCACGTGACAACCGCGTCAGCAACCTGCCTCTATATTTCTGGGAGCCACAGGTATTTTATGCCCCAGTGCTAGGCAGATATCGGCTTGCACGCTTTTAAAAATGTCATTATGTTAAACATTCAGTTGCGCAGTGTCTGTAGTGTGCTTACCTCATTAGAATAAGTTCTCCCTCTTATTAGCAATAGCTCTCTATTATGCTGTGCTTTTTCTATCAATCTGCCATTCAGAACAGAATGTGTTTTTTTTCTCATAGGTGTTAGTTTTGTAGTTCTTCTTTTTTTGTATATTTTATTATTATTACGTTACGGTAATAGTGATAAATTAAAAATTATTCATAATTATATGTCATAAAAGAGAACACGGGCTCGTGTACAGCGCTGCAGAGCACGCTGAATATTTGAACTCTGAGATATTTTCAGATTTTACATGAGTGAAATCTTGGATGTATATGAGAATATTCGTGGTTGTTGCTCTATTCCGAAAGAATAGAATTATCTTTATGGGCCAACCCTAAGCTGCCTTTTATTTTTTTACATGCATAAATAATTTCAAATCAAATCGTGAGGTGATTATTAATAATGACCGGTAACTATGAATAATTTTCAAAATCACATTTACCGTGACATTAATAATAAAATAAATATATTTGTTATACAGCATGAGTCAAATTGGCAAATCTCAACTACGAGTATGCTTGAAATAATAGTAATGAATGGAATTAAAAATTTCTAACTCGTGTCATGTAACTTAACCTAATTACCTGCCTTGACTCATCCTGTGTTCTATGTACAATAAAAACTTTACGTCAAGATGACTTTCTTACAGCACGTGCATGCTTTTAACAAGCTTACACTTAGTTGGTTTGATTGAACAATTGAACATTACTTGTCATATTCTAGCTAGTTTGATACAAGCTATTTGTATGAATTTTACATTTCAAAGATCAGCTTTTGTTTGTTTGAAAATTAAGTGTAAGCTATGAAATTCAATGTTATGCCACATTTTGCTGGATGAATTGAAAAATTTACAAAACGTGGGAACATTGAATTTCGCCTCCTGCTTGCAAGAAAAGGAATCATGAATGACCGATTACATACTAGTATTTTATTTTTAATATTATTTTTGGTGGTGATCCATTTTGATGGGCATCCACACTGCGAATTTATCCGCTAGGCGGTATATCGTCGCGACATCCCCACAGAGAGCAATAACAAGCACAAAGTGTCACTTTTTACATTTGCTTGCACGGCTTGTGCATGCGCCACGACAGGTAGGTAGATATTAATTCCTATTAGTAGAAACGTCACCAATTTGTATGCAATAGATGTATTCAATGTATTCAATGTAATTGATAAAATAGTTGTTAGTTTCCGAATAAAAATAATAAAATACTCAAAAAATACATTCAAACGATGAAATACATTATAACTTTACTTGGCACTGGCTAAATGTGCAGACAGCTAGAAGCCATAAATTACAAAAAACAAAAGATATGATATTTAAAAAGCGCCCCTGGCATCAGCTACGAAAAGCATTGCGTGTGGAACCACATTAAAATTGTAATTTATTTAACTTGACAATATTACAACCATATTACAATCTGAAAACTTAACAATGTAATCTATATATATAAAAATGAAACCCGTTTCGCGTTGTCACGGCATCACGTGTGAACGGCTGAACCGATTTCGATAATTCTTTTTTTTAAATGTTTGTGGAAGTCCAAGGATGGTTCTTACGGAAAAAAATATTAAGAAAATCTCTACGCTAAGGCGGTACGAAGTTCGCCGGGTCAGCTAGTAATTAAGTAAAAAAGTATTATAACATTTTGGCTCATATCAAGTTTTGCGCAGTCCTTTGTGTTTTGTTAATTCTATCCATATTTCAATATGGACCTTCAACTACAGCACCTACATATTTATGAATTGGAAATACATCTATAGTGAACTTGAAAGTATATGTAGCTCAAATTACCTTTATTATGCTAGTATTCACATCTTATTTATACTGCGACTTTATACTAGTACATCTCGACATATTTGGTCATGTAATAAGCTTTTTCTGACATGTCTGTAAATGTCATTCACGATTCCTTTTAAATGCTTTGTCATTTTCCATCTTGTATTTTTATTTTATAAGGTGTTATCTGTAACGCTCAGATACAGTTTTCTTTAACACATATGCCACGTTATTTGTGTGTTTTAATTGCTTTTCTGTTTCTTTATTAGCAATAATAAAGCATATAATTTTCCAAGCAGACTAACTTCATTCTATTTTAAGTACATGCATTTATTATAGATTACAAGACCTAGATGTCGCTAGCAGTAACTAATTTGGATACTTATCATATAATTTATGACCTTTTAAACATAACGTTTTGCGATCCTTATGTGATTACAAATCTTACACAATATTACTAATTATTCTAACATTCCTAATGTGTANGGGGGGGGGGGGGGGGGGAGATTACCAAACCAATTTAGCACCTGCCAGCCGGGAACCAAGTAGGTAAAAATTCATAAATTTCATTTATTTTTGCAAATAGGCTTTTAAAAAGCACTTTTACACGTCCCAATATTAACCCTACCACTGCTTCGGGACAATAAATGGGCCAGTGCGGAGAAGAAGGTGATCCATAGTCCCCATCCAAGGCCCAGGAACCGGGTTATACATCCACCACCTCCAAACCTCCAAAGCGTATAAAATATGATTAAATAACATGCAAACATTATTTATTTACGTTTCAAACTACGTATTATCGCCAACTGTGACAAAACCGCGATGTTTATAAAGCTTTACCACTTTCACATTTTGTTATATGTCTGCTTATACATATTACTAAACATGAACATCAATTTAAATTAGGCCCAAGCTAGGAAATGGGTTAAGTAGGTATAAAATACTGGTACATCAAGTCCAGTTCGACATCAGTCAGGAATCGAGATCCATTGTTGGGAAAATACAGTGAATATACTTTTTACTTAGCTTTATGGTTGATAGATCCTAAGACCCCTCGCCCACGGCGACTTTTTTTTTTTTGGGACGCACGCTAGTAGGTTGAGGAGCTTTTCCAGCTTCACCGGACAGAGTGGCGAGTACAGAAGGTACTCTAGCCGTTTGGCGATCGTCGGTGCGCGTGGCGACGAGGCCGAGTGTGGGCTTCGCGATCGGGCCGTAGCGCGCTTCTTTCACAGTATATATATGAGCTAAAGCAGTACGGAAACTTAGCCCTTTCGGCGAGTTAAATACCTACACTTCAACTGAGTGTTAGGGTTGGCACTCTTAATCTTTATAAAATTAATAAGGTTCTTACTTACTTATTTATTAAAACGTTTATTTAGGTTTTTTAATTATCAAATACCTAATGGAATAAATTAATTGACTAAGTACCTAATTAACAAAAAATAAAACGTTAATTAGGTTCTATAATGATCGAATACATAATCGAATAAATTGATTAAGTACTATTAGAGGCCGGTAGAAGATCTATTCTCATAAATAAAATACCGGATACTTACTTTCACATACCTATTGCCTCATTTGAAATACAGTTCATCACTTAGTACAAAAGCGTGCGGAGCAAATTACTTTAACAAATAGAACACATAAATTGTTAAAAAGCGTAATTACGTAATTTAAAAAGAACTATTACAAAATCAGATGTAAGCACTTTATTTAAAAAGTAATATTTAATCATTTTTACAATTCAGAATTATTACGAAGTTTAAAAAATGAAAGTTCTGGTTTTGAAGATGCCGAGTTCAAGCAGCCGTTTACTACGCAATACACTCGTGGCATGATTTTAAAAATACAGCGGACAGTGCATGCAATAAAATTATTATTAAAAACACAACGCGCGCGACACTCGCGACGGATGGACTGCGAGGTTCGCTTAGAGCTCGTGTAAAGCGTGCGTCTGTGTGCGTGAGTCTGATTTCGAGCGTTTGTATGAAGCTTCCGTACTGTTTGATTTATCTACTGTGCTTCTTTTGTAGTGCGTTGCAAATGCGACTAACGCGCGATGCTGTCGCTCGTTTACGAAACGCGCATCACTACAAAAAGTCGCCGTGGGCGAGAGCCCTTAATTGTCATTCAAAATAAAAAAATATTTGAAAATACCTACATAATGATACCCCACTCAACATTATTCATACATTTTATTTGTTTTCTTTATAGGAATATGTTGGCTTGGTAGTCGCCATATTGAATTTGTAAGATAAATCGATCAGATTAATCAAAATCGGTCCACGCGTTTGGTTTGTAGTGCTACAAAATTGTACCTACATACATAGCCTTAGAAACACATTACCTTCCTTTGCGTGGCGCAGTCGGGTATAGAGTTAAAGTCTGAACAGGCTCCTTATAAAACTGCTGCAGCTGTATATACAGTTTAAAGCTGGGTTGCAGTTGAAATTATAATTAATTATTCAGTTTACTATGTCTTCATGATTCCTTATTACAGATGGGCGATGAAATATCGTGCGAGCATCACGGATAAATACTTTATTCTAGTAAAAAGTCTATCAATACCTGATGTACCTACCTATTATTCGTTTGGTTTGCTAACTCTTTTTCATATACCCACTAGCTAAGAGATCGTGGAAATATTTTGTTTGTACTCTTTGTAACAGCTGTGGCTGTGGGGGTGTTCGCTGACATGTTTCGCAGCGTAGGTTTAAATCGGGCTTTAATGAAAACTACAAGCTTTTTTGCATTTAATTTGCAATTATTAATTTATATTGACAAACTAAAAAAAGGCTGCAAAGAAAAGTATTTATCCTATTGAAATCGTTTTTTCTTGCAATTACAATTACTTTGTGACTGATTCACAGCTAAACGAACTTATCTTTACGTAATGTTTGATTGTAATTATCCTCTTTGCTGTCTCATCTTCGATGATGAAAGTTATGATGTGTATGAAATAAACATCTCCAGATAAAAAATAACAGTTTATTCTGACTTAAATTATGCCCTTAATTATTCATAGTGCATGTATAAGGGCCGTTTTTCTTTTCAATTTGTCGTTAATGTTGCTAGTGAATGTTTTCGGCAAAGTCATTACCGTTTATGGTTGTCCTTTTGAATCTTCCAAGTATCGTGGAATCTCCAGACCGATCAACCGTTCTCCTCATCATGTGTCTGATACTAGCTGTTTCGGTAAATGGCCAACGGCTTATTGTGCTGGAGGAAAACTTTAATGCGGTTTGCTTAAGTTTTTATTTAATTGAATTGACATAAATCACAAGACGCTTAAGCAGACAGGTCTAAACTATCTGCAAAGGAGGGTAATGTGTAAAAAGGTGGACACTTGAACGATGCTGTCTTTGTTTAGGGTTCTATAGTCAACATGTTAGGAAATAGGGAACTCCTCGAAATAATAAAGAACGTAGAAATTAAGACCAGCAAAGTGTAAATGCATCAAGACCTATATGTATAGGCCATAACACAAAACACTCGCGTAACTTGATAGTTCTAAGTGCAGTGTTCCTTAGGTTGAACTACTATTAGTTTTTATGGCGTAGGAATCCGCTAAGAGAGCTTTTCAAAAAACCAACCATATGGGGGTCCAAAGTGAACTTCCCTCGATGTGTTACCTAGTTGTTTATTTAAAATGAGTATCTGTTGAGCAAACAGTTAAATGTAAGAAAAACAAAAAATTGCTAGCAAAAAAGGTTGGAAAGAAGGTAAGTATTTGGTTGTTTATATCAATATCATTTTTCTAAAACTGTATTTAGGTTGAGATTGGTATTTATGAACATCTCTAGTTAATTAGTATCTCTAATATCACACCTTTGCCATATTTGATAGCAGCGGCAAACTCCTTGTTTAGTTTTAAGTACTCATCTTAGGCATATTTTGAAAGGCGTTTTGTGTTTACTTGTCTCCATTTCACACTTTTGCAGTCTTTTGTTCTTAAGCTCCAGCCAGTCCTTTGATGCAATTGTGTAAAGCAATTGTATTCATTTGACAGTTCAAAACGTACGATAAAATCTGTTTCAAGGTTTAATGCGAGTGAATTCGTGGGTACAGGCTATTAGTAAAAGCGTCAGGTTTTTTTTCCCATTAACAACAGTGGAACTTGTTTCTAGGAGATTAAATTTTAATATTAATCTTTCTTTTTCCTTTTTGTTAGCATTGTTACATCTCTTCTAGTAGTAAAAAGTATGAACAAAAATGTTTTGCAGCCAAAACCATAGAGAAAGCTGAAAATGTTGACAGAAACGTACAGTTGTACGGCTGCGTTAGAAAATAATTAATTTTAAAATTGTGTGAAGTCGGAGGACATTTTATTACACTAGTTAACTTTCATCATCGAGAACGAACCAGCA
Source organism: Ostrinia furnacalis (assembly GCF_004193835.3). Lineage (NCBI taxonomy): Eukaryota > Metazoa > Arthropoda > Insecta > Lepidoptera > Crambidae > Ostrinia > Ostrinia furnacalis. Next base: position 291,900 of record NW_021130394.1, on the reverse strand, counting down.
CAATTCTTATTATAGTGCGAGAATGTAATTGGTTAAACCCAACGTTATGGCTTTTCAGGATGACGCACAATAAATAAAGAAATATGCGCAAGAATCAGAAAATATTATTTATGATTTCTTCGTATGGGATGGCCTCGCGCTCTAAGCGCCTGAGGGCCTGTCCACACTGAAATGCACGGGGTTACCTTACAGAGGAAGCTTTAGAGATTGAAGATTGGATGAAGAATGGCATGAAAATGCGCTATGAGTTTCGTTACCAATTCTGACAAATGGATAGAGGCTTTAGGATTATAATTTTAAGTTGCAGTGTGTCAAGCTTCACTTTAATTAGTCGTTATTTTCCATATTATTTGGTATGATTTTAATTCTTATGTTAACAGAAACAGGGTTATTAAATTAGTAAGATAAATGATAATGCCAGCAGAGCGCGATAAAGCTATTTCTATTTGTGTGATTTTGTGCTAGTTTAAGGTTTTGTTTAGCTTATCATTAGAATAATTAGAATACCGTCCGGCATGTAATATAGGTTTAGATCTTATAAAAAAAATTAAAACCATAATTGGTATACTTAGGTCGTTTCTGTATAACAAGGCGAAAACCGATATCGTTACTTCAAAACCAATATTTCGTTGGAATCAAAAACAAGTGCATTTCTAAATATAGGTGTGCCCGAATCTCATGGCAAATGGGCAAAATAAACTGTTGAGTGCAATACTGGGGAAATTGGATTAAACTTGATCTTGATACTGTTTAATTTTTTATTTATGACTACTATTATTGAACATGAAGTACGAATATATATTTTAGTTATGTGTATGATTAATGTTGTTATACATCAGGTTTTTAACACAAGAAAATGTCTTGAAAAATAAGTAGGTATATCGTATGTAACTAATTTTATTATGTATCATACTAATAACTTATCACTTCATTCAGAACTAGAAAACGATTCTAAGAACTCGCCTTGCATTTCTTGTTCTTTAATAGATGAGAGGTATTTATTATAAATCGCTTTTCCAGCATTTCAATTATATTCATTCAATCCTTATCTTGCTTGATGAAATCTTTTTCAATTTTCTTTACATGGTCATAATATTTTGACCATTCTTCTGCACCAATTTGTAAGATATACCTGAAAACCCCGATAAAGTAGCTATTAAGTAAGTACAATATAAAAAACCATAACCCTCCTTCTGACGGAGTCGGGTAATAAATTACATGTATCAAACATTTCAGTTGAACTTACCTGTCAACTCAACGACGTGCTTTAAAATCAAAGATTGACTTTGAATTATGCCTTATTTTACAATTACATTGAAAACAATATGACTCGCGTGAGCTTGAGCTTTTTCGAGTTTTTCACAAAAATAACAAATATTCATGAAGATATCACAAAATTTCTGCAACGGCTGACAGATCTCTTAATTTTCTTTGACAATTGCCATATGAAAGTCACACATTTCAAATATTTTTGTTTGCCATGTGATTTTGGTACACCTATAGGCTACACCATCATAAAGATTCAACCAAATACGGAGCTATTGACATTCCTTTAGTGTGGTTAATCTTCTTTATAAAAACTATTGTGGATATTGTTAGACTTAGTATGTCTTAAGCATTGTTAATTAGTTCTGATGTGGGAATTTTATTAGTGACACCATTTATTGAACCAAATGCAGTCTTCCCAAATAAATTTATAGGATTATTGCTTTCAATTTTATCAAAAATTATCTTTTTTATAGAAATTAGGTTGAATGTGGGAATTTAATATAATAGTGAGAACATTTAATGAATTAATTGCAGTCTTCCCAAAGAAATTAATATTTTAAATTTTATTAATGATATTAATATATTATGATTATAAATTTTATTTTGTGGAAATTACACTTTGAAAGGGTTATAGAAGTAAGATATTAATTATTTTCTTGTGGTCGTAATGACAAAAATGCAAACTTGTTAAACATCTATACAAACTCACTCGCACAACCCTGAAGATATTTTACATTATACTTACTCAATTATTCTTAGTTTGAAATGCTATTAAGGTATAATTTTATTAATTACATTATACAGGGTGTTAGGTAAATGGGTATATGAGCCGACACTAGCCCATGTTAACATGATCATATAAATGGTATGGTGAAGTCAGAAAATTGATATCTTCATTTAAATTATTAAAATTTTCATACAAATCGTATTTTATAAAATTTATTTAGTATGAAAATTGAAAAAATTAAAATCATGATATCAAATTGCTGACTTCACCATACCATTTATATGCCTATGTTAACATGGGCTATTGTCGGCTCATATACCCATTTATCTAACACCCTGTATAGGTTATAGCTGACCCGGCGAACTTTGTTCCGCCTTAATGGCAATAAATAAGCAGACTTTTTTTTATTTCGAACGGGATAAAAAGTATCCTATGTCCTTCTCCTGGCTCTAAACTACCTCCCTGACAATTTTCAGCTAAATCGGTTCAGCCGTTCTTGAGTTATAAGTGGAGTAACTAACACGACTTTCTTTTATATATATAGATTTGTGCTTTCTTTCTTAGTGCTTAGGGCTAGCGTTTATTGTGTGATAAGGACCACAAACCATTATTATAATGATATTATGGGCTCATAAATTTGAATTATTAATAATAATATTATCAATGAATATCAATTTAAAATTTGGCTGTTATTTTTGGAAAATACTGATATACATAATTATGTCTATGAATTGATTCAATGCAATTGAAAAGAGATAGCAGAGGATGTAGGTAAGAGGATAGATAAATATCCTACTTTACCTAGTTACCAAAGTAAAAAAACAGCATTATGAATGTAATTAAGATAATAGAATCTATATATATAAAAATGAAACCCGTTTCGCGTTGTCACGGCATCACGTGTGAACGGCTGAACCGATTTCGATAATTCTTTTTTTTAAATGTTTGTGGAAGTCCAAGGATGGTTCTTACGGAAAAAAATATTAAGAAAATCTCTACGCTAAGGCGGTACGAAGTTCGCCGGGTCAGCTATCTCTTATAAAAATGTAAGAAAGGGTCTTCAATACCTAAAAACGTGCGATTGCTCGAATTTTCAATGTGTGTATCTCAGGTGATTTGTTAAATTTATTATAATAGTTTATTTTTAATAAAGAATTTCCCTTAATATCTTATTATTTATAATAATTACATCGCAACCGTTACTGATCTATCAACGCGCAGATCATTTGTAATGGAAATTATTAACATCAATTAAATACGTTAACTAAATTTTGAGGATGTTCTTGTTCATACTGGGTTTATTAACACTGTCAGTCATGAATCATGATCATTCATTAAAAAACATTATTTTTCAACGTTTACTCTTAACAAAGTTAGGTTATTTATTTATTTATTCTGAAACTCAACAGCTGTTTTACAATATTCATGTTAGTTTAATGAGCACTAAATGTAAGCCAATTAAAGAGTTTCCTAGCTGCTTAAATATGTTCGTACATTTTGATGTTAGGTAAAAAAAATAGGGTTATTAGACTGATATTAAAAAGAAATGCTCTTGTGACGGTTTATCCAGTAGTTACTTTCATAATAGAGATGACTATCATTCCTGCAAAAGCTAAAATCCATAAACCGTGTAGGCTACAGAGATTTTACATACTCCTTCGCGCAGTCGGGAAAACACTGCTATCCGGGCGTTTTTAAGACGAGAGTGAATAGGCACTTACAGAGCAGATATGTTTGTACCATCCTAGACTGCATATCACTTAACATCAGGTGTGATTGCGGTCCTGTTGCGGTGAATACCTGCCTTGTCTAGCATAAAAAAAAATCGTAATTGCGTCCTTCAGACATTTTCGTCCTTAATTTAAGGTAAGCTTCTTCATCTTTTATGGGATTTTAAATTGGGTAAATGAAATTATATGTTGTGATGTCCAATTAGTAGAAAATTGCTTAATTTTGAAAAATACATGTTCCGAACGTCTGGTATTCTATTAACAGAGTAGTAACGCTTCTAAGTATATATTTTACATTAGAAAAAATATTTATATTAGGAAAAATTATTAGGAACAACTGGACCGATTTTAATGATCTCTGATTTATTGTATTCCATACATCCATTCCATCTAACTCTTAGTTCTCAAAGTAGAGTTGACTTTCTTTCGTTTTCGGGAAGATCCCAGTTTGTAAACATTGTTAAGTGTTTAGGTCTTTAATTAATGAAAAAACAAATACATTGATATCCGACGATGTATTCGTATAACCCTTATTTCTTTACTCGTAATTTATCACATTACTCTAGTGACGTCAAAATAATTAAAATATGTCACTATTTTTCAATTACTACAAAATATTGAATAAAAACAAATACATAGGTATTTACCAAAAACTAAGGTCGAAATTGTTTTTGCCTTCCTATTATAAATTTAACTTTGTATGGGAAGGCAATACTTTTTTGCAATTTGCTTTTGATTTAGTAAATATGTGATTTTGTACTTATAAATAATTGTGTAGTATTTTTTCTTTTAACAAAATGTGAAAGTGGATAAGGCGTTAGCAACGCAACCTTACATGGTATGAGGTACTAACAATTTTAAGGCTTTCTAAAATTAGGAGTATACGAAAAGTTGTACAGGTGTTGGCGCAAAGTTAACATGCGATTTTGTACTAACAATTATAATTTAAAGCTTTTTAATTTGTAACTATTCGTTTATTCTATTGCGTTTTTTCGTTAGCACTAAAACTTAATATCCGGTAGTGGTAGTTTTTATAGCATGTACTACATCACTAAATACTAAAATGTAAAAATGACAAAGGTAAGCAACTAACTTGCCTAGTTTTTTTTGTATTGTCCGACGCGCTTTTCTTTTAAAAAATGCGAGTGTATACAATTAATACTAATTGTTATTAACGGCGAAGGTCTGTTCTGCTCAGAAATGCTGTGTTTATGTACATTTGTAATTTAGGCGAAAATTGGCAGGCAATTTTTAATAATTTATTTGGCGTATACAAAATATCTCGATGAACCCATTCAAACCACATTTTTTGCAGTACAATATTTCCTAGAAATAAAACTATTCAACAAATCTGAACAGAAGTGAGTTTTTGTTCCATGCATGCAAGAAGCGCGTCATCGTTACTAACGCGAAGCAGTTACTAACGTTGTTTCCAAAAATTGCAGCCGTCAGCCGTAGCGTCAAACGCTTTGTTGCCAGAAGAAATCGCTAAGGAGATGAAGACGGAAGACCAGATTCTGGCGCAGCTTAGGGCTTCGCAGAACATCGGAGGAGCCCAGAACTTGTCGTTCATGGCCGACTCGCCCGTGGGAAGCGTGCCCGGCAAACCCGACGACCCGTTCACATCGCCCACAGGCGCCACCCCGGATATGGGAGAACTGCAGAAACTTATCCAGAAAGATACGCTTGCGGCTAAACCTGTCATGGAGACCGTTGAGAATATTGAAGCAAAGGTATGAATAAACTAACTTACATATAAATCTTGGTAACAATTTCAAAACCTGATATCTCTGTTTAGAGCTCTGGATTTTCTTCAATAGAAAATTATAACTAACTCTGACCCTTACTAATAAAAAGTTACAAACTTGTTGAACACTGTTTTAAAATGACAGTTCCATACAAAACGTCACTTTAAAAAAACTGTTCAACGAGCTTGTAAGTTTTATTAGTAAGGGGGATTACAGGGATTTGCTCTGCCATTTTAACAGCAATCGAACTCTGCGGGGCATGTAAAATATAAAATGGTATTAATTTACAATATTTCTACTTTCCGCAGCACAAACAAGAAAAAGCGCCTAAGGTTGAACAACCAACTGAAGTGAACAACCAAAAGGCTCAACAGCAACCAACACAACAGCCGCAACAAGCGGCCAAACCTGCCCCTGAGTCGAAGCAAGGCAAGCAAGCTAAAAACGAAAGTGAGAAATCAGCCAAAAACAAGGAAAATAACAACACTAAGAGTAAGAATAAGAAAAAGGAAGACAAAAAAGATGAGCTAGATAATAAGACTAAAGATGAAGAAAATGCCAAAGCCGAGGTAAAAATTCACATATATTGTAATGTTGCCCCCATCCCGTAATTAGATTCATCCCTGACCATTATTTTATTTATTTATCATATGAACGTTTGCATAATAGGGCTTAATATTTGTGTTGAGCTTGTTACATGAATTTCATTGTAATTGCTAAGTTAACTGTCGTATTCTCCTACTATTTTCCGTTCTGAATGTGAGCAGGCATGGAGAATGTTTGTGTCTCCTGCATGTAGCATTTTTCTGTTAATTTAGGGACTTGTGACATTCGCCCTCGCCCGGGGTTCATTCATCGGGAAGAAAAGCGTTGTCTATAATTTGTTGTTAATCAATAAAGACTTGTTTTAGTTATTTTTTTTTAATGTACCGTTTATAGATCAGCCGTCGCATATGTGGTAGGGATGGTCGTCGGGATAAGAGGTCAGTGTGCGACTTTTGTTTTTATCCTTGTATTGGTTTGTTAACAGAAAAGGTCAGATGAAACGTCGCCAGTCAAGAGCAAAAAAGAAGATAAGGCTAACAAGAAGGAGTTAGAAAAAGAAAAGAAGGTCTATATTATTTTATTCACATTTTTTACCAACATCTAGAGCGTTGTGTTGTTTCATGTATTCGCTATGTAACTTTTATTTAGTTATTTAATTTTTTAGCGTTAAGAGTCGCATCTCAAAGTAATTTGAAAATTATAAATAACTAGCTGACCCGGCGAACTTCGTACCGCCTTAGCGTAGAGATTTTCTTAATATTTTTTTCCGTAAGAACCATCCTTGGACTTCCACAAACATTTAAAAAAAAGAATTATCGAAATCGGTTCAGCCGTTCACACGTGATGCCGTGACAACGCGAAACGGGTTTCATTTTTATATATATAGACTTGAAAAAATCGATCTGCCTAAGGCGTATCACGCTTGAAAATTTCGACGGGTTCATCCAGTGTCTAAGTAGCTCAGTTGGAAGAGCAGTCGCCCGGCAAGCGGAAGGTCGTGGGTTCAATTCCCGCCTTAGGCAGTTCGATTTTTTCAAGTTATTTATAATTTTCAAATTAACTTTTGTTTACCCTCTACTTTGGATTGGTTTTGTTTTATGTGAATTTTAGATTAAGTACAGCTTATGATTTTTATTTATGTTTGTAAATGATAAGAGTTTTTTGCCTGTTGCAGGAATGGCTCAAAGAAGGATTCACCATTGTGAAAGGTTCTGAAAAGAATGCCAACAAAGATAACAAGAAGAAGGCCGAAGAAGCCAAAGCGGCCGAGGAAGCTGAGCGCAAGAGGTAGAATTTACGAAGTCGCGAAATAATGCTTATCGTCGAAACATCGTGACTTGTAAAAGCACTCTTTAAACTCATATTTATAGGTCCTTTACATAAAGCCTATTTGAGGTATGCAAACGCGACAAAGCCACCATAGCAAAGATAGACTAATGTAATAATTTATTTCAGAAGATAATTGTCCCCTTCTGACGATACTTCTTTGTTGGACAGGAAAGAGGAAGAGAAGCAAGCAGCGGATGAAGAAAAGAAACGCAAGCAAGCCGAGAAGAAACAACAACAGGTAAGTCTAATTATTATTAACCGCCTATAATTTAACCGCCTCTGTGGTCTAGTGGTAAGACCACCTGCTTCAGACGCAGAGGTCCCGGGTTCGATTCCCAGTGGGGGCAGATTTTTCTGTTCGGTTTGGTTGGTGGTAGGGCTTATACTAAGTCCGCCTGGCTAGCTACCACCATCTTACCTAAGTCTGTCGCCATAACAACAATGTTAACAGCATTATTGTGTTCCGGCAGTTAGAGGTAAGATAGCCAGTTCCTCCATAGTTGAGGATTCCGGGTGAAGCTCGCTTCCACCTTCGGCCTGATCGTCACTTACCATCAGGTGAGATACAGGCCAAGAGCTTCCTCGTTGTGGATAAAAAAAAAATTATAGACATTATCTTCTCGTAATAGGTTCCATCGTGTCGTGATACTTGCATTATCATGTAAATTTTTTGCACCGCCTTACTCTTTCTGCATGACCCGTGGTTGACTGGCAGAGAATGCCATCCGGCATTAAGTCCGCCACAGTGCATTTGTTACTTTGTGTGCTGAAGTATAAATAAATAAATAAATTACCACAACTCTCGTATCAACCCTCGTTGGTTAATTTCTAAAGATGTCCACACGATGGCTCTTTATTTTACCAGTTCTAACACAACCAACACGCCTCGGCTGAATCCTAATGCTTGTCCCATTGGTGTCATATTTTCTAGATCCACTCATTTGTCGATTGTTATTGAGACCAGTGCTGGGGCCAATGTGTTTAACCGGCCTTATACTAGTAGTACATAATTTATAAGCATTTGTGTATTGGTTATCTGCTTAAAACTATTTTTAGTAGCCGGTAGAACTATTCTCATAAAAAAAACGAACACTGGATACTTAACTTTCACAATATATTGCCTCATTTTTATATACAAGTCATCACTTAGCACAAACGGGCGGGAAGTCGTCCACGCGCGCCCCTCTAATCTGACGTTTCTAGTGTGACATTACGTCAATGTCACTATGACAGCAGCTCATTGGCTATAACGATACCGTTATTTTAACGTAATTATATTTGACAGGAGAATCAACAGCAGCAGCAAAGGCCTGCAGTTGAGTCGGTGGCGAAGAAGGCGCCGTGGTCAGCAGTGGCCAACCAATCGATGTTCGCGACCAGCAAGGAAGGGCTCACCCTCACAGAGATCCAGCGCTTGGAGCGGGAGAAGAAACTCGAGCAGATCAAGGAACAGCAGCAGATGATGCAGATCATCGCTCAGCAGCAAGCAGCGGCACTCGCCAGGGAACAGGTGAGCCTAGTTCTTCTTGTTATCGTGTCGAAAACAAACCTATAGTCTGGTCTCTGAGCACGTAGAATTTTGTCCAATGACCCCAAGCTACCCATCCTTATCGCTCGCGCGTAATTATGTTGCTGTTGCGCTCGCACACTCACTGCGGGCGCCCGTCGCACTGTCGCGACAGCAATATAATTACGCGCGAGACAAAATTCTACGTGCTCAGAGACCAGACTATACACCGTGTCAGCCTAAAACTCCGCTGCAAGAGGGGCGTTGTCAGCAGCATTCATTAAATCCTACTGAATGCAGTTGCTAGAACTTTTTAGCCTAGGCGCAGACCACAGACTTTCGTTGGCCGATAGTTGGGCCCGATTCTAATTTGTATGAAGAATCGGCCGATACCAAATCGATGTAATTTGCGCACTTTCATACGTGCTCATACTATCGGCCAAATAAAAGTCGGTAGTCTGCGCCTAGGCTTAGTTGCCAAAACCATCGGTTGCACCATCTTACTTAAACTATAACAAACGTCAAAAGTCGTGACAAACTCCATACAAAACACTTTATATTTATAGTTACGGTTAAAGTTTAGGGTGTGCAACTGTCTTATGCCCGTTTTCCTCATCAATACCTAATTTTTAAGTGACCCCTATGAAAACAAAATGCTTGCTATGTGTTACCATAGGGGTCATTTAAAAATTATTTATGATGGTGAAAACGGCCATTAGTGTTCAACATTTTTCTATCCACAACGAGGGAGATTTTCTGTCACTATTTTTCAATTTCAAAGCAGATCTTCAAATTCACATGTGACTGAATACTAAAAGACAATGCCGGAAATTGGCGTCTTTTTTTTTTCGCGCGGCCATCGACCGAACCTTGTTTTTTTATTACAAAATAGTATAATAAACCAAACTTACTATGACATGTATACCTCTTAACTCAGTCTGAACTGAGTTACGAGCATTAGAAGTTTGATGATTTTCATACTAGATTTGCTTTTTGCGCGCAAGTTTTGTAAGAAATTGCAACAAAATAGTGACATTGTATGTGTAAACAAACAATATCATCCATTAAAGGCTCCAAACATCAGTATGCAGCAGAATCAGCGCAATAAAAAAATAGCGCAATATTTTGTTGCAATTTCTTACAAAACTTGCGCGCAAAAAGCAAATCTAGTATGAAAATCATCAAACTTCTAATGCTCGTAACTCAGTTCAGACTGAGTTTAGAGGTATACATGCCATAGTAAGTTTGGTTTATTACACTATGGTGTAATCAAAAAACAAAGTTTGGTCGATGGCCGCGCGAAAAAAAAAAGACGCCACCTTCCATACAAAATCTGGCATTGCCATTTACACTGTGTCTCCAGGAAATGCAAGTCGGTTTGGGTTGGGCGAAGAAGAAGGGAATCAATGTCCACCCTCCTGGCCAAAGTTTGGCAGAGATTCAGGTGAGGATCCGTTGTTATATATTATATTTGATTTAATTTTTAATTCTATAGTTACCTTGCTCATACTTGTAGCTGTAGCTGTCTTTAGACATCACTTTTGACGACCGTTCTGGTAAATAATTTGTGTGAACTGCGGGTCTAGACAAAGTGCAAATTATAATCGCAAACCAGTCGAAAAGTGGTCGATAAGCCCCTTTTTTGTATGGAGTTTTGACTTGGATTCGATTTTCACTACAATATGTTTGGCGTTAATGTGTGTAGCAACCATAGAGATCTAGAGAGATGCCAACTAATGCGAAAAGTTCCAAACCCATTCAGTGTCGCATTAGAAATTCACACACACAAAGTAATCAAAATAAAAACCATACGTCGCGAAGAGTGTGTGGCAGTGGCATGCACATTGCACACATTGCATTGAGTGCGACTATTCGTTCGCATACTACGTTGCAAGTAATGTACGTACAGCACCACTACATACGCAGTGATGTACTATTGAATGTATTCCGTTAGTTTAAATGTACTCATTATCCACTGCGGTATCAGTACTCAATGTTTGAATAATAGTACTACGCAATCAATGTAAACTGTTTACACATTTAACGTTGCTGCTGTCATCATTGCTGTCGCTTGCAATGTGTTCTGTTTTGAGCATATTGTTGCGACACTGGCCCCGCTCCCTTTTCACATCTCTCTTTAGTTTCTATGATCTATGGCAGCGGTTCCAGAATGGTGGTCCGCGGAACCCTGGGGTTCCGTGGAAAGGCCGCAGGGGTTCCGTAAAAAATATTATCCCACGTTTCGTGACCGACGTTGTTCGCTCGCACCGACTTGTTTACGCACAAGGGAGGGGCAGGGCGTGCGGGCGGAGTAGTACGGGGGTTCCGCTAGGAAAAGTATAATCAATTAGGGTTCCTTGGCAAAAAAAAATTGGGATACCCTGATCTATGGTAGCTTCCCTTTACATAGTGGATCTTTGCAGGCTGAGGCTCGCAAGGCAGCAGCCGCGGCGGCGGCGGCGGTGTCGGCGTCGGCGGCGGCCCAAGCTATGGAAGAGGCGGCTCAACCGCCCCCTAACCACGTGCCGTGGGGCGGCGCCGTCCCACCCAACGGAGGTGAGAAATATTTCCAAACTAGAGAACTCAATTATTCTACATAATGGATGTGTTCCGTTACAGCGAAGCGATCACCGAGCAGTGCAGTGACATAACGGAACACCCAATAAGAGCGCTTTCACATATAGGCGTTTTTGTCGCGCGACTAGGATCTCGTATAATATGTAGTGCAGTTGCAGCGCTACATAAATATGTATGGATACGAGTCGCCCTACTGCAGCGCGACTTAGAAGCGCTACAGTCGCGCGACAAAAACGCCTACATTTGAAAGCGCTCTAAAGCTGGTTTGATCATCTATTCATACCATCACTTAGATGGTTGGCAGTCCACAACAGTACGTTTCTCTAGAAATTTCCTGCCCCGTACAACCAAACTGTGGAATGGACTGTCGTCTGCGGTGTTTCCGGACGGATACGACCTGCAAGCTTTCAAGAGGAGAGCGTATCTTCACCTTAAAGGCCGGCAACGCACCTGTTACGCCCCTGGGTCTGCGGGAGTCTATGGGGGACGGTAATCACTTACCATCAGGTGATCCGTCTGCTCGTTTGCCTCCTGTCACAAAAAAAAAAAAACACTGTTTTGATACAGGTGGCTTCTGGGACTCGCCGTCAGCGCAGCCGTCGAAGTCTGAGAGGCCGCAGGAGTCGCCCAAAGCCCCGGAGCCCAAGCCCAAGAAGAAGATCACCATCAACACGCCCAAGAAGGAGACATCCCCCGCCATCGAGTTCGAGTCTTGGTGCACCACTGTGCTGACGTCATGGAGCTCCAAGATTGATGGTAAGCAATATTTATACAGGGTGTTAGGTAAATGGGTATATGAGCCGACATTAGCCCATGTTAACATGGGCATATAAATGGTATGGTGAAGTCAGAAAATTGATATCTTCATTTTAATTATTTTNTAAATGGTATGGTGAAGTCAGAAAATTGATATCTTCATTTTAATTATTTTAATTTTCATATAGACAAATTTCTGACTTCACCATACCATTTATATGCCCATGTTAACATGGGCTAGTGTCGGCTCATATACCCATTTACCTAACACCCTGTATAGCTTTTATCGGGGCATTAGCTTAAACTTGCGCGGGCGCATGCGTGTCTGTATCAAAAACTTCCGTGCTCCCAAGCAAGTTTTAGCCTAGGTTAAATGGTATCGTACACCAATCACTCGTTGGTTGTAAGTGAAAGACCCTAAAACAAACTAAAAAAACATTTTTTCTTACAGTGCCCACTTTCGTCGGATTTTTGAAGGACATTGAATCGCCGTACGAAGTCAAAGACTACGTTAAATGCTATTTGGGAGAATCGAAGGATTCCAATGATTTTGCTCGTCAGTTCCTTGAGAGGAGGTAAAATAAACCTTATAGCTTTATCATTTGGTTCCTTTTCGTAATTCAGTTGTATTATGGGTGCTTTATGAATGAATTATTTCTCAGGTCGAAGCTGTTGCGCGTCGGAATGGTGACCCCGTCCGATGATCTCTGCTCGCCAGCCATGGCGGTTAACCCGCGCACCAACTCGGGCTCCGATTACCAAGAAGTTAAAGTGAGTGGGCTTTATTATTGAAATATCATAAAATTAATAGTTAATGAGGGTTTTCGCGTATGAAAAATCCGCCAGATGTCAATACGTAGACGCGAGGTCCAAATGCTGCATGATTGGTTATTTTTGACATGACATTGACAGATATGTCAAAATCCACCAATCACGCAGCAGTCAGACCCCACATCCACGTCCCGCCATCTAGCGGATCTTTTATACCCGAAAACCCTAATTAAAACTAAACCGATCCGACTCACTTATGAATTAACTTGTTTTATCATAAACTAGCTTTCCGCCTGCGGCTTCGCCCGCGTGGTTTGTTATTCCAAGTCGTGATTCTTTTTTGTTATACCACGTTTTATAGTGACTGACGTTTCATGTCAAGTCGAACGGGATAAAAAGTATCATATGTCCTTCTCCTGGCTCTAAACTACCTCCCTGACAATTTTCAGCTAAATCGGTTCAGCCGTTCTTGAGTTATAAGTGGAGTAACTAACACGACTTTCTTTTATATATATAGATATCATTAATTAGGTTAATTAGAATTGTAGAGATTTTTACACTCATCAGCCCCTACGGCCCTATCCATCCTGAATTACGGAAATTATCACTTTCAGGGAAAAGGCAAGAAGACCAAAAAGAACAAAATGCTGAAGGTGGACGCGCGCATCTTGGGGTTTTCCGTGACTGCAGCGGAGGACCGGATTAACGTCGGCGACATCGACACAGCGTGAATCGCCCCATGCCTCCTTCGCTCTAATAACTCACCTTGTGATAACCCATCGGATAAACCCGTCGCACGACGATAACTTAGGCTAAGCTCGGCACTGTTACGTAAGGCAAACGACCAGTCACATTGTAAACGCTCTAGGGAACCTTATTGTCAATTTGTGTGTGTGTCGCTCGGGTGTCTCACTTTTTGGGTAAACCTAAAAAGTGCGCGTCTCGAGCTATTAACTTTAAGAAAGTTCCTTGTTATCAGTATTAGACATAATACTCATGGCGAATCACCGGACGCTATATCAATTTTCCTAAGGTTTCCCAATATCAAAATGCTGATGAAAATCTGGCGACATTGAGCAGTGAATTGGCGCAAGCGCGTTACGAAGTCCAGCGAGTAGAGATGAAACGGATAGTTGTTTGGCCGGATACCGGATACCGGATATCCGGCGAGCTGCTAGGCCGGATAGCCGGATATCCGGCGGCCGGATAGTTGTCCCATTGTCATGTTGCATGTCGTAACGAGTTTAGCGCTGCACAGGTGCTTCGAACGCGATCAGTAGGTCTAGTAGACTAGACAAAATGTCACACTTTTCGAAAATCGAATTCGTTCGAATAGAATGTCAGATTTTGCCACTCGTCTAAGGGGCAGATCAATTCGGGCGATTTCGGTTGCCATCGTGAGTGTGTGATTGAATAGCGAAAATTCAATTAGTTTACTTGCTGCGTAATCTGAATGAACTGCATTATACAGGGCGACTTTGAAATCGTTGACATTCTTTTTAAAATAAGACTACTCATGATTCCCCAAATATGAGTCAAATCAAATGAATTAAAATTTCAATATTTGAAATCTTGTACAGACGACAGCACATCAATCTTCATATTTATTGTGGCATCTTATTTCAATCAATTAAGTGTTATTTTGCAACAAAATGTATAGGATGATGTGCCGTTGACTGTACAATAGTTTTAAACTCTTTTTAAGACCACACTTATACAAAAACATAGTTAAAATAATGACAAAAAATCTCATTGGAGTTGTCTCATATTTGGGGAATGCACCATGTATCATGAGTAGTCTATATTAAAAGGATGCCAACGATTTCAAAGTCACCCTGTATGTCATCAGACCATCAGTGAAAAAAAAGATCGCCTATTTTATTTGGCAATAATATTTCGACATTATAATATATACAGGGTGACTGGAACTGAACCCGCCATAGCTAATACGCGTATAGAGGAGGTCATTTGCTAATTATTGAACCTAACTTTCTATGACTAAAGTTTTATAGTTTAGGAGATATGTCAATTTTTATACTTTTTTCAGATTTTTCCGAAATTTGACCTAAAAACTGCTTCAATTTTTTTTCTCGCGTGATTTTAACAGGTTTTTTATTTGATATTAATATCGAATATGTCTTTATTAAAATAAAATAAATTTCTGATCCAGACAATGATTGGATAGCTAGTTACGAGCCGCCAAAGTCTAACAAAAGTACAAACCACGATAAAAAATTATACTTCGAATTCGATTGAAACAAAAATTGATGGTGATAATGGATTTCCAATGATCTTAAAAATATCTCTAGCTTCTCTTCTTTCCAATGATATATCACACGTTGTAATTAGATTTTGAAATTTGTCAAAAATTCAAAGTTTAGGGAAGAAAATGGAGTAATAATACAAAAATTATCCTTGTTGTAGAAAGTAAGGTTCAATAATTTACAAATGACCTCCTCTATACGCGTATTAGCTATGGCGGGTTCAGTTCCAGTCACCCTGTATTTACTATTTATGCATTCGTCATTAGAGTGAATAGCCCAGAAAATATGGCTTTTTTGTAACTTTTTGGACTTAAGATAAAAACCGTCATTATAATAAGCCATTTTATTGATATTTGACTCAAAGATTAATGTGTTTCATTTTATTATAGGAAATTTTCGTGGTTTTTTTAATATCCGGTATCCGGCCGGATAGTGAGCTACTATCCGGTATCCGGCCGGATAGTAAATTGAGGCCGGATATCCGGCCTACCGGATAGTTGCCGGATATCCGTTTCAACTCTACCAGCGAGCCTCCAGCTTCCTTCCCCGTTCTCTTCTACTTTTCTCCAAACACTCGCACCTCTTTTAGCTCCATAAAATTGGGCTAACACGAATGGACACTGTCTTCCAAGAGGGCATTTCTGTCTAAACTTGAAATTCAAACATGATTCGTATTTCAGATCCTCAATTTAACATTGATGCTAAGCACTACAAATCATTTCAGGTAAGTGTGATATGTAAATTACACTAGATTATTTCTATTGATCAGCTATTTTATTGATCAGACATTTCTATTTCCATCAGCTGTCAACGACACCCTTGCTTAATCTTTGGTGCGAATGTTAAGTCACTGACAGGTATACGAATCTGATTTGGAATATACCTACGTTCTTCTTGCTATCTTCTCGAGTTGAACAGTTACAGATACTGGCTAGATAGATATTCATCACACGACTTTGACTCGGAAACGGGTTTCGTCTGCTCTTGCATAATAAAATGACAATTATTGTGCCTTCAGTGTGTTCTGACCGTTGGGTGGGTATTTATTTTATATGATATGATTAATGTGCACGTATTTATCATGTCCGAAACGCCTTGCTAAAGGAACAGTATATTTAACGTTGTTATTCCCAAACTTACATCTTTTCACATCACAATGCAATGGAAGCATTCATACATTTAGTTTTCTAGTCATTACATTGAATTAATTCTAATTTTAAATGCAACAATCAAATCCAACCGCCGCGTCGCGATTTTAAATCATTTTTAAGTAAGTTATTTTAAAAACATAGTTTTATTATAAAATAAATGCATGTGCAATCGCTAACATTCTTTTATACTAAGTCTTACTTGTTTTGTTATTGTCCTTAGAAATTTATTTATTTTGATGCATATTTGCCTCTGGTCGGTTGCTGCACGGCCATTTTGTAACGACCATTTTTAGGTTAGGATATTGAAGTATTTATAGATTGCCGATTTAACACGGAGCTTTGAGTGCTACGGAAAGCATAACACGAAGGAACATATCGTTACTCCAATAGCAGACTAAATAACGAAAACATTGATATCCCAGTGTAACTTTGGATCGGTCTCTAGTGTCTTCTCTGGCTATGAACCTTGACTTACCCCCTTCAATTTGAACAATTTACGAATGATGAAACGCTGCTGTCGGCTATTACGCATCTTTTTGTAGACTTTGACTCATTCAGACGAGAGAGCTCAGTTCTGAAGTCTTTACTAGTGTAAAAAATGCATAATATTAATAACCTAAAGTATTAGTTGTATAGGTGGTCGCACACGTTGTGAACTCTGATCGACGGCATCTTGCCTCCCTTTCTACTTACCTTAGTGGCTCACCTTACGCTGTAGCTACGTGCACCAAGAGGCTAGCTATCTAGTTGCCCCCACTTATGTCTGTAGCGCAAAGCCGTCGTGGCGTGAGCGTAGTATTACATGTCAAACTCACAGAAACCAGATGCCACGCACAAACCGACCGTGTACCAAAGTCTTCATATGTGCGACTCCCACTCTTCCTATAAATAAGTATTTAAGTAAATGTTGTTTTGATGTTCAATGTTTAAGATGTAGCTACGTTTGGTCACTTGTGTTGATAATACGCTATCAAGGCGATGATTTTATATCACTAGAGATGTTTTCTTCAATGTATTACATAAAATCAATATTTTAATGACTCTTGGGCTGTGCACTCGTATCTTTGCACTTTTTTGGTCGTGATTATAAGTTAACAACACTCATTAGTGTATAGACATGTAGTGTAAGATGATCATCGTTTAGTTCTCAGCTTTTTAAGGCCGGAGTTTTGATTTAAATATACAAGAGGCCTTTAGTCAATCTGACAAGAAATGATTGAACCTTCAATACCTATCTGTTTCTATTAATTACCTACGGCCTCAAACTCTTGGTGATAATTTTTTAAATAATATTGATGAACTAACAGTTGGAAATAACTTTCGTCTAGTATCAGTGTGATTCAGTATTAGTAACAAAGAAAGTATATTAATGTAGTAGACGGAATAAATCAATGTTCAATGTTAGGCTCAATGTGAAAAATAGATATTAAGTCGTTCAAACGAATATGATACTAAATGTTGAAGTTTTAACAAATTAACAGTTTGTAATGTTATGCTTCCTACACAGTATGCCGGAAGGATTGAAATTCTACAAATTCTTGTTTGATATTAGCTTAGCAATACATGGTATTCTCACTTCATAGTGTTGTAATAACTGCTCCTGCAGAGTGTTTCATGTCAATTATTATTCGACCATTGAATCGGCAAAGTATACTGTATCGAAACTATTGTGTGTACTCGGTGTTGTCTCTGAATCTATCAGATTAAGCTATCGATTCTTGTACCCGTGTGAATTAAGCAAATTGATTAATATAACTGTTACAATACATTTAATAAATACAGTTAATGTTTTAGATATTTACACATTTTAATTGATTGACATTAAATAGTTCAATAAATACAGAAATCGACAACTATTTGTTTAGGATCCTCCATTATTATAACATTTAATTAATGATTGATAAATAGTTTTTGACGTACCTAACAGCACAGTTGTGATCATGCATGGATGCTGCACATGCATAAGAAATAATAAACACACTAGCTGTGACATTTGCAATATGTATGAGCGCGAAGTCTTTTAACCTTAGCGCTAAGCCTAGTTCTTCATGTCGAGGTTATTTTAGTTTGCTGTTAATTTTATTTGCCGAATAGTTTGCGCAATGCTGTATGGCCGTTATTATTTAGTTAATTGTTTACATAAAATTGTAAGGAATTTGTTAGTGTTTTATGTATATACATTATTTTAACAATTAAAATTTAAATATTGTGTAATCGTTTGTATATACTTTTTATTACTACATTATTTCTTATGCGACATTATTTTGTAAAAAAATAACTATTTAGGTTCACTTACTCGACATGATAGTAGAGAAAAACAAATATTTACTTTAATTTCAAATAGCGCTTTGTAAATATACATTGACGGAATCAAAATTTGTTGCTCACTGGTTACCTCAAAACAAAATCTGTTATGTTATTATTTAAAATATAGTATATTGGTTATGCTTAAGTTATGTTATATCTTTAAATAGTATTATTACAGTCTACGCGGTTATATTTGGAAACAATTTTAAATATTAGAATCAGGCTGAACACAATTTCAAATATAAGATTTTAGTGTTACTACTGATAGCTACATAACAGTTTTTGTTTTGGTAATCATTCGGTATACTTAAAAACAGTTCATGTAAGTACATTAATAAGCGTTCAAATTGAGACTGCTCCATTTTAAAATGAACCTTTTGGACAAGAATTAATGCTCGATATCTAAATTCCTGCCCAGAGCCCCGATTACGGTAACTTTTAACGTTTCCAATCCAGACGCGCTTCTGATTCTGCGATACGATTGGTCAAAACAGCTGACGTACGCTGTTGAACGACCAATCGTATCGCAGAATCGAGAAGCGTGTCTGGATTGGAAACGTTAAAAGTTACCGTAATCGGGGCTCAGATGATACGTTTGAGACAAGGTTCTAAGGTGGCCTAAATTAAAAATCGGTAAATTTGCGTACTATCCTGTTTAAGACCCTTAATTATTATTATTTTAAATATGTAATTCTATTTTAATGTATGAATCAGATAATATGTAATGTTATGAATTTAATTTGTCTTCAGTCGACTGATAAATTCGGCTCAGGCCTGAAATATCTGTTTTCCTAAAATTTACAAATCTCAAAAAGTCTACGTACTCATCATGTTTTCATTCCTATTTTGTCAGCTTTATCGAAATGTCTTCAATTTAAATGTGTGCAGTCTTAGAAGGTCTTCTATTCATAATGTTTACATTTCTATTATTTCATTATCAATGTTCAGTATCTGAAAAGCGAAGTAGCGAACATTGTACAAGAAATGACATTCTTGGAGGCAGTCAATTTTATATTGTTGACATTTTGAAAAGCTGACAATATGCAAAGGACGTGCTTACATTCTGAATAGCAGTCATTTTGCGAAAAAAAACATTTTAGAAAATGGATATTTCAGTACCTCTAGTAGGAAAAACTTTCGAGTTCGTTTCGTTGCGTATTCAAAGTGTCATCGAAAAATTTTGTATGAAAAATTAAACAGCGCCCCCTAGGGCGGCTATAATATAGGGGGCGCTGTTTAATTTTTCATACAAAATTTTTCGATGACACTTTGAATACGCAACGAAACGAACTCGAAAGTTTTTCCTACTAGAGGTACAGGCCTGAGCCATAAATTCGAGTATGTTGACGATGTGTTTTTAGGCATTATGCATTTTATAATTAATTATGTCCAGCTGATCAAAGCGCTAATTACTTTCTTTTAGAATCTTAATGTTTCGGGGTTTAGGAGTGTGCGAAACCGAATTTGTAGTGTTTTATTATTTTTATAAATGATTTGTTTTAGAATCGTTATTCGTATGTCGAAACACCTTGTCTTCTACTCTAATTAATATTTAGGGATATTGTCTTAATTGTAATGGTTTTTGAGGTAGGTGCGTGTAGTATTAGAAGCGAAGGGAACAATATCGTTCGATTAATGTAGTTAACTTGACAATGATGATTTCATGCGTCCACACCTACCTCTAGAACTCGGTCAATTAGGCGCAAGAACTAAACTGTTAGGTATATTTTAATGATAATGTCATTTGTCACCAATTTCGGCCAGTCAACAAAAAGGCATGGAGGGAAATGCTTGAAACACAATTTTTGACTTAGTAATTTTGGACTAGTGAACACGGACTACGGACAAGAACTTTGGTGTCTTGTTTACCTACTAACTAGTCCATAAGGCTACGAAAAAAATTGTATCTCAAAAATTTCCCTCTATACCTTTTTTCGAGCGTTCATTAACTGGACTAAAAGCATTGTATTTCATTGAAATCATAACAACTGCCCTTCCAGGAACTCTGTTAAGGCTGTATTTATCGATTGGAATGATATTGTGTGGTTCTGTGGGGTCAAAATATGGATTGAGCTGAAGAGTGTCGTTCTCGGTAGAAAGAAATCGGGGAAGTGCTGGAAATGTTGAAATTGTTAATAAGTACAGCCTTATATTAAAAAAAAAAGCAATACGTGTACTGATCTTTTTAAACTTCTTGTGAATGTTGAATGTTTCGATTATTATTACATAATTATATTAATATGTTTTAAAGACGTGTAAATATTATTTTAGAGTTTAAAAATAAAATAATTGATCATTCATAACGAAGTTTCTGTTCGAATTCTTTTGTCCTATATCTTAACTTAAATTAATAATTATTTGAGTTGCACCAGCTGACTTTAACGGTAACTATAAGGCCGGCAATACACGGACAGCTTGAAGCAGTCAGGGTCGACCGACAGCTTCAAGCTGCGACTGCACAGTGAACTGCAGAGTTCTATGAACGCACATACACGAACCGCTCGAGCAGTTGCAACTGATTAGGGCGCACAGTGTTTTAGAAACCCTCAAAATCGGACATGATTAAGTTAATGCCATGAGTCGATAGCGTCTTATGTTTCAATTACAAGAGTTCAACATTGCTATAAAAAATTGTATAGGCGAAAATAAAAAAAATAAAAATTCATACATCTCTGGTACAAGACACGATCCACAAAAGATAAACATATTTCTACATAGAGGCTATAGGTACCAAAGTATTGTTTAGTATGAAAAAAATTGCGGATTCCATTTAGGATGGAAGAAAAAAAATAAAGTCTAAATAATGAAAAATAATTAAAATCTCTGGAACTACACTCGCGAGCAAAAGTATGGAATCACTTACATGAAGTTGTTTCCACGCGATCTTGTGTACTAACGAATTTGTTAGGAACAAAAAAAGTGGCACCATTTTAAAGATTAAACTTTTATCTTTAAATTGATACCAAATTCATTTAAATCACACCAGTATTTAAAAAGATATCCCGGCTGATGTGAAGAAGTAACGAAAAAGACATGTATGAACTGTTTGATACGTCGCGAGTTGCGGCCTATTTACCCCCTATAAAAGCACGCGTTTTCGGATTTTTGCTTTCACACGTTGATTCATACACATCTCCGCTTCTTTTGACACTTTACCTGGGATTCTACACCTTCAGAAGCAGCACAAATCGTTGCACTATTGCAAGAAGGGCTCAGCCAGCGGGCTGTCGCACGTCAGCGCCACATAAGCCAGTCCTGGGTTTCGAAAGTTTCAAGACGCTTTCGGGAGACTAGTGGCTTTATCCCGAGACCAAGTTCTGAACAGCGCCGGTGCACATCGCAGAGGGAAGACCGTTTTTTCATGTCAACCTCTCTATGAAATCGTCATTTGACTGGAATCGATGTCCATCAAGAGCTCAGAAATGTTCGTAAGATAGCTGTTAGCGAGTGGACAGTTCGTCTAAGATATAAGCAATAGAATTTGACTCCAAAAAGGCCTGCCACAGGCTCGAAACTGACGGCAGGTCACCGATAAGCACGCTTTCAATTTGCTCGTACACATCTCGATGTTAAGTCGAGCAAGCCACCCCCATAAGCCACTGTTTCAGCGAACCAGCACTGCACAAATCGCTCCTCAGGCCGCCTATAAACCCGACCTCTTCGACTGCTGCCCTGCAAACACAGTTTGCATTCATCGGAGAACAGAACTCGCCTCCATTACTCGCCTTCCCATCGAGATGTGTACGAGCAAATTGAAAGGGTGCTTATCGGTGACCTGCCGTCAGTTTCGAGCCTGTGGCAGGCCTTTTTGGAGTCAAATTCTATTGCTTATATCTTAGACGAACTGTCCACTCGCTAACAGCTATCTTACGAACATTTCTGAGCTCTTGATGGACATCGATTCCAGTCAAATGACGATTTCATAGAGAGGTTGACATGAAAAAACGGTCTTCCCTCTGCGATGTGCACCGGCGCTGTTCAGAACTTGGTCTCGGGATAAAGCCACTAGTCTCCCGAAAGCGTCTTGAAACTTTCGAAACCCAGGACTGGCTTATGTGGCGCTGACGTGCGACAGCCCGCTGGCTGAGCCCTTCTTGCAATAGTGCAACGATTTGTGCTGCTTCTGAAGGTGTAGAATCCCAGGTATAGTGTCAAAAGAAGCGGAGATGTGTATGAATCATCGTGTGAAAGCAAAAATCTATAAACGCGTGCTTTTATAGGGGTTAAATAGGCCGCAACTCGCGACGTATCAAACAGTTCATACATCTTTTTCGTTACTTCTTCACATCAGCCGGGATATCTTCTTAAATACTGGTGTGATTTAAATGAATTTGGTATCAATTTAAAGATAAAAGTTTAATCTTTAAAATGGTGCCACTTTTTTTGTTACTAACAAATTCGTTAGTACAGAAGTTCGCGTGGAAACAACTTCATGTAAGTGATTCCATAGTTTTGCTCGCGAGTGTACTTGACTTGTAGAAATGAAATAAAGTACAATACATGCGTCTTTTAATGATCAATCAATCAGCTTTATCACAAGTTTACAAACCCTCTGAATGATTAAAAAAATTTTTTTTTCATTTTTAGGAATTTTAAAAACGGCCAACTTTCACAATTTTTTTCTCAAAAACCAAGTAAAATGAGCACACGTGAGTTTCACTCTTGTAATTGAAACAAGACGCTATCGACTCATGGCATTAACTTAATCATGTCCGATTTTGAGGGTTTCTAAAACACTGGGGCGGTCGACAGCACGGTGATTATTTTCATCGTGCGGTCAAGCAGTCGCCAGCCATACACTGACTGCTCGAGCTGTCGACAGCTCTCGCGCTGTTACCTCCGCCCACTTTCTTCATTCTACGGCGCGCGCGCTTGTGATTTGTTTAGCAGTTAATACCAACTGCTCGAGCAGTTATCACTGGCAGCTTCAAGCTGTTGACTCTTGACTGCAAGAGCGGTGTCCGTGTATTGCCGGCCTAACATTATCCAGGTGTATTTTGTATGGAGTTAGGCCGGCAATACACGGACAGCTCGAGCAGTTAGTCAGTGATCAACATACACGGACCGAGTCCATAAAATTAATATGAAGTAGGTCGGTAGGTAGGTCTTAGGTCCATCATCCAATAATAAAGATGACCTAACTGAACTGTCTCACCAAAGTCATTGACAGAGGGGCGCCACCATCGTTCAACTTTTAAAGTTTTCAGCATGGCAAAAATCTGAACCAGAAGGGCGCCACCGTCAATACCGGATCGCTGGTTCCGATTTTTGTCATATTGGAAACTATGTAGTTGAACGATGGTGGCGCTCCCCTGTCAGTGAGTTTAGACGTGGTTCAACACCGTGGTTCAACCATTGGGTTGAACTATAGGTGTACCAGAATCTCATGGCAAATGGGGAAAATAAACTTTGTTGAGTGCAATACTGGGGAAATAGGATTAAACGATCTTCATACTGTTTATTTTTTTATTTATGACTTTAATATTAATGAACATGAAGTACGAATGCCTACCTATACATTTTAGGTATGTGTATGAAGAATGTTGTTATACATCTTCTTATTTTGTTTATGGCCAGGTGACACTTCATTACGCTTTTGAAATCAGCTTCCATCTTCCGGCTTAATCACCAGTATCACCACCTTCCACCAGGTGAGATGCAGGATGCAGGCCAAGAGCTTCCTCGTTTAGTCCAGTCAATGAATGCCTTAACGACGGTGTAGAGAGAAATCCGTGGAACACAATTTCTGACCTCGAGACTTTATTTAGCCTAGTTAGGTGGTGAACATAGCAAAAGTCCCCGCCCTTAGCCCTTGAGCCGGCGGGGAGAGGGGGGTTTAAAGGTACCACTTTTCGGTTTTTCGCTTAATCCTCGGAAACTATGCGTCCTAGTGACATGACTACTATGAACCAAAAAAAGCTTATTCAATTTGCTACAGGTGAGACCGTCAAGTTTTTCTATATCTTGTATAGTTTTTGCGGCATCTGCTCTAGAAGGTCTGTAAAATTGGAAATTTTATTAACTAATATTATAAATGCGAAAGTAACTCTGTCTGTCTGTCTGTCTGTCTGTCTGTCTGTCTGTCTGTTACGCTTTCCCGCTTAAACCTCGCAACCGATTTTGATGAAATTTGGCATAGAGATAGTTTGAGTCCCGGGAAAGAACATAGGATAGTTTTTATCCCGGTTTTTGAAACAGGGACGCGCGCGATAAAGTTTTTCTGTGACAGACAAAATTCCACGCGGGCGAAGCCGCGGGCGGAAAGCTAGTAAGGTAATAATGTCACACGTGTATAAGATGACCCACGCTGAACTGTCCCGCCAAACTCAATGACAGGGGGGCGCTACCATCGTTCAACTATATGGTTTCCAACATGGCAAAAATCTGAACCAGCGATCCGGTATTGACGGTGGCGCCCCACTGTCAATGTCATCGACAGGACAGTCCAGTATTTTGGAACATGTTTGGAACTATAAATATATTCTTTGCGTGTCAGTCAATGTCACTTAAAAGTTAAAATTATTGCAGTGTTACACATCCTTACTTATTTTGTAGAATAATCAAAACACAATGTCGTAATAAATTGGACATAGTCATGGACCTATAAAAAAAGGCGGACGGAACTCGCGCTACAACAAAACTGTGACGCAAAATTTTGGCGTTTGTCTATTGTGTGAGTGAATTTAGGGATGCCATGTTAGCCAAAACATTTTACCCATTTATTTTAAGAAAAACATAGATCGGCAGATGTTACTTGGAAATGTAGACAGTATTATTCCGTGCCATTTTAAAAGGATGAAAGGTGTATGCGTTGAGGTAGGCGCGAAATTTTCAATGTTCAAATTTTCTTACATTGTTTGCAAGTCAGTGTGTCAGGGTATGTACATAATGTTGATCAAAAATGATTCACGCAGTTACAAATTACGAATCTTGTGTACATTATAATCATAATCTTATGCATCATCAATATATTATTATTATCTCTGATAGATTTTTTTTAACATACAACCTGACACTGACTTGCAATCAATGTAAGAAAATTTGAATTTCGCAGTTCCACATTTTTGGGAAGGATCAAATTTGCCTATGAAAATATATCCCATTAAAACACAATAATTATGATAAATTATTTTATTTCCATAGTATGCGTAATACATAACTAAAAAGTCCTAAAATCATTATTAATTTCCCATATTTCGGGTAATTTTCCCACGTAAATAACTGAGAACACTGGTCTTTGACGTATTATTTTTTCGAGTGAATGACGTTTGATTTCAATTAATTTCAATATTTTAATGTCGGGAAATAAGTGATTGGATTATTATTTTACCTGTGAAATGTGATTCCTTAATTTTTGTTTGTTCGAACAGAACGGTTTTTACACAATTTCATCACACAAGACATGTCGTATTCGTGTTGTTTTTTCGCTGCTTAAATGTGTCAACTGTGTGAAGTTTGCTCTCGAAGTGGTGTAACAGGGTGTGAATGTGTGCGTGCCGGCCTGTACGTACAGGCAAGCTGGTGTATCCTAATGTCACAGTATTTTGTTGATGAGACTCCGTCCGACTTTTTTTATAGGTCCATGGACATAGTTTTCATTATGGCAACGGAGGCACCTAAAGAAAATCGCCCCCCGAAACCCGGGAGGCTGGTCATACAGTACCTCCAGGAAAAAAAAGATGGGGCCTCTGCAAAAGAGATATTGCGATACTTGCGCTCTACTCTCGGCAACGATGAGTTGGATTTGGAGCGGATCGTTGAGGCTGTACTAGTAAACGGATCAGCATTAGGGTTTTTGGAGAGGAAAGGGTCCCATTATATGAACTGGTCGCGGAAGACGTGCGGGCGGCGGCGTCGCCGGCGCGTCGGGCGTCGGCGCAGCTGCGGCAGGCGGCGGCGCAAGCGTCGGCGATGCTGAACTTTAGATCTCTAATCTGTGGTGCTGACTGCGTTGCCTGAACCTAAAGCAGTCGGCAACGAAAATACTACAAAGAAAAGCTCGTGACGCAGTCCTGTTATATTGCAACTAGGATAAAAGTGATGATTCATTCACCTTTTGTCCGTTATAATTATGGAATTGTGATCGTTTGTATCGTGGAAAGTAAAGAACATGTCCCATAAAATAATTTTTTTTTCCCTCCCTTTTACACATTAGGCATAAGGGCCTGTCCAGGAGGGCGAATTTACACGCGTAGAGTCCCAACCATACGCGCGTTGGCGAGATACTAGGAGCCAATAAGTACCTACATTGCGTCCATAAACACGCGCGAGTTGAAAAGTTTTGCGCTTAAATCTCGTCATACAATATGCACATGTTCGCGCGTAGGATTTCGTAGCGAATTCGCCCTCCTGGACAGGCCCTAAATTATTAAACATTGTACCTCATTGAAACTAGGTTATAGACTAGCAATTTTCAGATCAAAATAAAAGTCTGTTTTACGAAACACTGTAATTTATTCGAAGTCTCGGCCAGTAGCTACTTCCCGCAACAGCAGGAGCGCTTCCTGCGGCGGCGGCGGCGGCTGCGACGGCGGCGGCGTCGGCGGCAGCTGCGACGCCTCTTTTTCTTCCGGCGGCAACTGCGCCGGCGCTTGCGGCGACGCCGGCAACAGCCCATCTCGCGGGCGATCTTCGCCACATACCGGTCGCCGAGCCTGTCCAGGAAACCCAGAGCCGCACTGCGCTTTAGCGTCTCTTCAGCTTTGCCCGTCAACGCGTTCATCCGCCATACATCGCCGAATTTCTCTTGCAGGTACCTGGAAGGACACAATTCGACTTTTTCAATTAAAAAAATATTATACATTTGAGACGCATAATTTTTAATCTTAATAACTTTTATTTATCTAGTCCAAATTATTTAGTCCTTGCGAGTTCCATAGCTCATTTTAAAATTGTCAATGTTTACGTTCGTATGAACTTACGAATTTTACATGGTTATCTTCACATAATTTTTGAATAATTCGCAGTCTAGTAGGGAACTTAAACATTTGACTCTAATAATTGTTACTTACTTGCCTGTACGCTAATAGTCGTGAGGTTTATGTATGTATTTGAATATTGTATCTTTTATGTGATTTTATGTAACTTAAATCTTTGAGAATAATAAAAATTTATACCGTAATATTTCATGATCTACCTACCTAAGTTTCAATAAGTACTTACTTAGCATTTACGTGGGTATTCTAGTAATTTCACGATATTATCTTTTTAATTAAAATTGGTAAGTTACTTTAACTTTACAAATATTTGGTCACAGGTCTTCTACCTTATTGGCCATATTATTATCATGAGAGGTTCATGATTTCTAAGCGTCCCATTCATTTCAAATACCAATGGATTGATGCTATACCTTGTGATTTCGTCTGCTGTGACGCCATCAGTGCCGGCCACCTTGTAGAAGGTGTTCATCACCAGCTTGGCGGTGTTCTGCTCCTGCCTCTGCAGTATTTCGTTGTGTGACATTTTGCCTCCGCTTCTACGACCATAACATTGTACCCATTGGGATAAATAGCATAAAAAACTTTAAAAAATCTTTAACGCAATTTTTCAAAACATGTATAAAAAGTTGACGTGACTGTTGATAAAAGAACGTCTCCTGTCAATCATTCTTCTTCGTCTATTGCTCACCAGTAACTTCAGGATGTCACACAAAATATTAAATAAAGGTTCGCTAATTTTAGTTAAGTAAACCTTCTTTGAATCTTTTATTTATCTTTCATTATTACGTTGTCTGCCAGAATAGTTACAGTTGTCATTTTTACTTTGTCAATAATGCCAAATTTGTTTTCGTCAAGATTCAGAATTTTAAACTCTATCAAATTTTGAAATGCTAAAATAATTGTAATAAATTTAGGCATTCCATCAAAATTATAGCGATGGACCAAACGTTAGAACCACGATTGCCCACGGATTTGGAAGTTGGTGCTGGGAGGCTGGTCATACAGTTCCTCCAAGAGAACAAAGATGGGGCAACTGCGAGTGACATCATAAAGCACGTGAGGGAGGACTTGAGCAACGATACCAAAGATTTGGACAAATTGGTCGAGGCGATATTGGAGAATGGGACAGCTCTGGGATTCTTGGAAAGGAAAGGATCTCATTATATGAACTGGATGGCGCGTGACACTTGTGGGAAGAGGCGCAGGAGTTGCAGCAGGAGAAGGCGTCGTCGTAAGATCAGACGAAGAAGTTGTCGAAGGCGTTCACGCAAATGCTAGTTTTCTCTCTCACTCGATAGTTGTTTGTCCCGTGTTGTGAATTTTGTCTAGTTAGAAAATTCTTGCAACTGTATTGTTTTGTCATTTAATTTCTCATTGATGAAATAAAAGATGATCTATTAACCACATTGTAATTTATTTCAAAACGGGACTGGTACGATGACAATACATGTAGGTACTTAATATTTCACAGAACACCACGGGAATTAGTTTTTCTTGCAACAGCACGGCTTCTTTTTCCTCTTGCGGCGGCAGCTTCGGCGCCTACGCTTGCGCACCCTGCCGCAACTCCGGCGGCGCCGCCGCTTCCCGCAACCAGTCTCCCTGGCCAGCGCAGCTATAAACCGGTCTCCTTGTTGCTCCAACAAGCCATCAGCTGCCTTGCGCTTTAAAGCTTCTTCAGCTTTACTTGTTAGCGTGGACACCTGAAGGTCAAAAACGATTTTTCATATTTTTCTTCACGATCTATTTCTTACCGAGCTTCTGCTAATCTTACCAACTCTAATTGAGAAAAGAGGTCGGATCAGTTTCGATATAACTAATTCAGATTAAATTTTAAGTGTAACCAGCTTTAAGTTTATCAAAAGTAATAATAAGTATTAGCATTTCTGCAAAAATCCCACTAACTTACTAGGTAGGTAAGTGCCTACTTAATTTGTTACATTGTACCATTTTTTAAGCATTATGATAATGCTACATGGTAGTAGTAACATTGAGCTTATGCATTGAGCTAGTTGCAGCGTGACTCCCTAACTAGTAGGTACTAAGGTTTATGTAAAGTGTGGACTGATCACCTGCCAAACGTCTCCAAACTTGCCCACGAGGTATTTAGTTATGTCTTCAGCAGTGACGCCTGCGTCATTGGCCACTTTGTAGAAGGTGTTCATCACCAATGAGGTGGTATTGTCATCCTGGTTCTGTTGGACATCGTCGTTTGTCTCCGATTTTTCCATTTTCAAGAGTTTACCATTGTTATTTGTGTAAAATGCTTGCACGCGAATTTAGACCACCGGAAAAAAGAAGAGAATGACGCATGTCAACGCATCATTTTCTCTTTTTGTTTTTTTATTCTTGATCATTACCTAACTAACTGCAAAAAGTTCAAAATGCTACGAAAATTCAAGCGTTTTAAGTCTGTTTATTTGATTTTACCTACCCAGCCAGATATAAGTGCAATTAGCGTCCTGGCTCACGAGTGAGTCGTCGTCGTCGTCGTTTCAGCCAAATGACGTCCACTGCTGGACAAAGGCCTCCCCCAAGGTTTTCCACAATGAACGGTCCTGCGCTGCCCGCATCCAGGCTCTTCCCGCAACCTTTACCAGATCGTCGGTCCACCTAGTAGGAGGCCTGCCCACGCTACGTCTTCCAGCCCGTGGTCACGAGTGAGTACTGTCATCGTATCATCGGTTGCCCAACATAACATCCTGATGCGTGCGCTTCATATTATTCTGTGGCTCAACTTTCGCCTGGTGCAGCAGGCCAAATAAAAAGCCTAACAAAAGCCGGATAGGCCAGACTAAAGCCTGGCAACCCTACCAATGTAACGCAAGTTTGTGTGTTAGTCTACCCTCATCATCCTGATAATATTAGTAGGTACAGACAGCAGCACGTCAAGCTTTACACTGCGAAATCATAATACGTGCTATTTTGCAAAAAAATGTATAGTCGGATGTGCTGTCGACTGTACAAATCTGGTTCGCCGTTCGAGCAATTTATAAGTACCTAAGTGGTTGTTGCAATTCACGAAGGCGAGTGAGCTTTACATATTTGTCACGGTAATAGCTTACTCGTAGACAGAGAAAACTGTATTCTGTAAGTATTCTCTGTCTACGGTGGGTTACCTACGCCATATCGAATGACAAATGATCGAAAATCAAAATATCGAATACGTTTCATCGAACGATCAAAATATCGAACGATCAAAATATCGAATGCTCAAAATATCGAACGTTCAGAATATCGAAAGATCGAAATATCGAACGATCAAAATATCGAACCATCAAAATATCGAAAGTCGATATAGACGTTTTTATTAAATTTCATCTACCTTGCTCGGCTCCGGTGCATGGTTGTGTTTGGTCGTACAGTTTTGTTTTGCCAGTTAATGTGTGCCTTAAGTATTTTTGTGCCTGAAAAGTTTATAAATTTGGAGAATAATGTCCGTGGGGACCTATTATAAGCCTAGCCTGTCCCAAAAAGGAAAAACAGTCATGTCACCAAACACAACCATGCACCGGAGCCGAGCAAGGTAGATGAAATTTAATAAAAACGTCTATATCGACTTTCGATATTTTGATGGTTCGATATTTTGATCGTTCGATATTTTGATCTTTCGATATTCTGAACGTTCGATATTTTGAGCATTCGATATTTTGATCGTTCGATATTTTGATCGTTCGATGAAACGTATTCGATATTTTGATTTTCGATCATTTGTCATTCGATATGGCGTAGGTAACCCCCCGAACGCCGCACAATAATATTTCTTTCTCTTTATGTCCATTTTTAAATAATACTTCGATCATAGAATTAGGTACCTACTACAACGCACGCCAGCGTCCTGACGGGCGCCCCCTATCCGTCCCCCGGACACGGCCTGAGCCGAGGTCCGAGCCTACCGTGGCGCCCTCAGGCCGCGTCCGTAGTCCCCTCGATCGGGCCCACTAGAGTGAGCCCGCCGTAGGCTGGACTTTGGTCCAACACCGCGGTGGGCAACCCTCTAGTTGGGTTCGCCACTGATCGGGCGCCTTATGCGCTCGATACGGCCCGATCGCGAACGTCGGTCTGCGACCGACGCGGACGAGCCTGGGCTTCGCTTCGCGAAGCCCACACTCGGCCTCGTCGGCACGCGCACCGACGATCGCCAAACGGCTAGAGTACCTTCTGTACTCGCCACTCTGCCCGGTGAAGCTGGAAAAGCTCCTCAAGCTACTAAAAAAAAAAAAAACTGACGGGCGCGCTCGTGACACTCGACTGATATAATACCCGCCGGCGGGGCGCTTCGTTGTAGGTAATTATCGGATGTACCGCGCGGAGTGAGCCAGGCCTGACCGGATCGCTGGTTCCGATTTTTGCCATGTTGGAAACCATATAGTTGAACGATGGTAGCGCCCCCTGTCATTAAGTTTGGTGGGACAGTTCAGCGTGGGTCATCTATACCGTGCATGTTTGGTGGCTTGCTACTGCCCCCCTAGACAAAACGCACTTTTTGATCGAATCGAAAATCGAATCCGTCAAACTCCATACAAAAAAGGGGCTTGTCGACCACTTTTCGACTGGTTTGCGATTATAATTTGCACTTTGTCTAGACCCACTGTTCGTTTTTGAAAAAAATTGACAGACATGCTATCGCTATCGTTATCGTTATGTGTGGTACACGTACACACACAAGTAAAGCTAACTCGCCTTCGTGAGTTTCAAGAACTATTGGTGATAACACATACTTACTTAGGCTGAGTTGCACCACCTTATTTTAAAAGTAACAGTCACTGTTTTTGTATGGAGTTTGATAGAATTTTGACGTTTGTTAAAGCGAAAGTAAGATGGTGCAACCAATCCTTAGAAAAGGGCGTGCTAATTTATAAATAAAACATTGGTTGATGGTTAATAACATACATTTATTCAATGATTAAAATGCGCGCACTGTGTGCGCTAATACACATACTTACTCAATACAATATCATAACACTAACTGCTAAAGCCAAAGGTCGCTTAGTTGTTAATTTAAAGCCTCGCCGCTGAATTTATTACGTTTACAAATAAAGAAAAAGGAATAATTTAAATATACAACACAATTTTCAAAGGAGACAAGTAAAAAAGTAGGCACGTAGATAATAATTATGGTTACATAACATCAATGATACAAAAATGAAAGTGTAGTTACTAAAGATTAACAAGATAAAAAACATTTTACAACTTGAAACGAAATCATCTTTAATTTATTAATTACAACACAAAATGTTGGCGAAACAAGCGTCAGAGCGGCGGACTTTACCTTTGACCAATAACATAAGTTAACTAAGTACTAAAACAATTGAGATCCATTTGAATAAAATGCAATAGTACGACTTATAATACTAATTAGGTGCTAACTATGAAGATTCTGAATCTGAAATACAACGCCTCTAACTTTAAAATTAAAAACTCCTGTTTATTATTTTTGTTTGAAAGTGGTGTTAAAAGTTTTACAACTACAGTTTAAGATCTAAAATTCTAAAAACATTGACATGATATGTTTCTCTACTACTGATACTAAATCATAATAAGTATTTTTGTTAAATAAATTATACGCAATTTATAATTTTGGATTTTCTACTCATAACGGAAATATATGTAATTTTTCAAACCCACGCCAAAAAAACAATTTCATAGTTAAGCACCTAATATTATACCTAGCAATCACAAGAAACAGTCGAATACAATGTCTTGAAGAGTTCCACAGTGTAGGGAAATAAAAAAATATAGGTAAATAAAATTTACGTTGTGCTCTTACGTCTTATTTTCGTCTAAATGCATAATCAGTTCTCAGACGATACCGGAAACGAACAAAGTTAGGAAGAAATGATTTAACAAGTACGTAGGTAGGTACTATAGGGCGAAAATATCGAAGGGTTATCTAGCATTGGAAGGCCTATTTTTAAAAGCTTAGGTACAGTCAGCGTCAAATAGTTCGTGACTCCCAAAGTAGCCAAAATTTCCCAACGTGTCTTTTTTATTATACCAACCAAATTGAGAACCTCCTCCTTTAGTTGAAGTCGGTTAAAAAAATGGAATAAGGTTGTGTTGTCAACTTTTTGGCCTCTTTGGGTGTTACGAACTATTTGACGTTGACTGTACCTATGTATGGACACATTGCGTGTATGCCGGGTATTTCAAACAGTGATTTCTTGTGTCGGACGATGTGGTCCATTTTATTACGAGTAGCAACTCAAGCACCAATACTAACGTGTAACTCAGCTCATAGAATTACAAATCGGTGTAACGCACCTGGAATCTTGGGTAATCAGGTATACCGCAACAGAATGTAATACCCTGCCCTACAAATCATATTCTACACTGTGGAGAAGAAACCAAATTCTCAAGAGTTCTTACAATACTAAATACATAGTTGCTTACAATACTACCAAAGGCTGTTGATTAAAATCCTTACTATAATAATAATTACTTAGTTACCGGTGTCAACGATGTGTTTAGGTACTTATTTAGTTCGCGGTTAAATCTTAAAGAAACTTTATTTCAGCTTTTTTCAGTGTTACTTAATGAAAATGAAAAAAAATATTGCTACACTAAAAATAAATAATGTACCTACTTAGTACATGTGAATGGGTACACAGTAACAAAGAAAAATTAAAAATTATAAACAAAAAATTGAACTTAAGAAGTTACAGTTTTATAGGTAAGCAAAAGGTACCAGTCTCAGCATAATGCTGAGCTACAAGCTCAGCGCTGATTTTCAGACTGGCCCTGAAACTGGTCGGTTGGGTTGGGAGGAGTGTGTTTTGAGGCGCATGTTAATTTTCTGTGGCGGTGTAGGTGTTTGAGTGTGTTCTAAGGCCCAGAACAGACGGTGAAACGCAATTGCAACGAAACTGCAACTGCTAGTTACTTTTGAGTTGCATCTAAATTTCTGCCATAGCGTCCGTTGAGAGACCTCACATGACGCGACCAGTTTGTAACTTTCAGTTTCAGTTTCATTCATCAGAATCATCAGAAAGTTGCAGTTTCGTTGCAGTTGCGTTTCACCGTCTGTTCTGGGCCTAAGTGTTTTGTGTTGTTGTTTTGTGTTATTAGGTGTTTTGTGTTTTTGTAATATCAAAAAAATCAAAATGAAAGTTAAGTGTGTGTGTTTCGTGCGTTGGTAGTGTGGGGGTGTTGCATATGAGCATTTGATGTTCAATTTAAAGTTTTTGATGCTGAAAATCATAATTATAGCAAGGATTTAATCAACTTTCTGCCTACTTATAATTAAGATTATGTTATACATATAGTGTATAATAAATACGAGCCCTAAAAGTAAAAGAGCAGTCCACACGAAGTGATGTAATTGAGGTGTTGGTAGACATGTTATTGTTAATATTACTATCCGTTCGCGATAAGTTTGCCGCTGGCAAAATGACGTCACTCGAAGGAAAGCGTCTATAACTTTAGCAAACTATATTGAAAATATTTTTTTATTTATTAATATTGATAAAAATTGTGTATTTGCGTAAAATAAAACACTCAATTGCGTTTAATCACTAATTATTTGCGTTTAATCGCGGTTGGAGAAGGGGACGCGCATTCCACGGACCGGCAAACTTAGCGCGAACGGGTAGTACCGCCCAGGTAAATAAGAGGGCAGCAAAATAGGTTTATCTAAACAACTGTTAAATATGGTAGAATAGTAAACACGTAAGAGACTTATAATGCTATGAACTACTACATTCAATATTTTTGGCTAAAGGTCTTATAAGCCGTGTGGACAACCCTCATAGCTACGTTCATGCATCAAACGGAGCTCAAAATAAAACGTCATGTAGAAACCGCGTTAGCATTAGTTGATTTGAGATGTTTTGTTTTACATGGTCCAGCAGCAGCGACGGTAATATGTTTTCCAAGAGAAAGAGATAACATCCGCTGACTTTTACAATTTTCATAACTTCAATTAACCACTGGTGTTATATGATGTTACAGAACTTAGTTATGCGCCCCTATTTTGAGCTCAATTGTGCATGAACTAAGGCGTAGACTACAAGTAATCGGATTTCAGATATTTATTTATGGGATTGCCAATATGCGACGGATTTGATCCATCGCCCAGGAAACGCGAAGCTTCCGATTGCGTGTAGCCTGTGCTTTAACTCGGCCCGTCTATCAGCTGGCCGAGCACAGAGTGGTCACACACTGTCCGATTTTGTCGGATTCGGATGCTGTGCCAATGTAGAGACGAGAAATTTGGCTGAATTAGATGTCATACGTCTACAAACCTTATCCGACAAATTGACCTGATATATGGTGACCAGCCTCCAAGATATGATCGTCCTAATAACTATGATATATACGTCCAATATCTATATATTTTTAAAGATCACATACAAGTTTTCCAGTTAATATAATTCGTGATATAATACTTTCATAAAAAACAGTAAAACGCAGAGTATAAAAAAATAAAGGAAACATTTTAGGTATAGAAAACTAAAAATTGTAAAGTGAGCTTTAAAATAGAAGCTCTTGCGTCCACAATTTTGAAGAGGGGCTTTTACATGCTTTTGAGGTTGAAGACGGGAGGAAAAGGTAGAGATTCTGTGGTAAAAACTGCTGAACAAACTGAAGAAACATGTTTTAGCAACAGACCAACAGTAAGTAAGTAGGTATTGGGTAAGAACATGTTTATTACCTTGTTAGCTACATTCTTGCCCCAGGAAGTCTAAGCTGTTATCGTTTTGGTCAAATTCGGATGCAAGTTTCGCATTCTTTTGGGCTAGGATGCGCGTCGTGATAAAGATAGATGATTTAGATGTCAACAATCAAAAATTCGTGTAAAATCGATTAAATGGCGCGATAAACTCTTATATCGCGAAGCGCATCCTAGGCCTACTGGTGTAACGCTTGGTTGTTTAAGCGCCAAGAAATTTCTTGACGGTGTATCCCGGGACAGCGTATACGAGCATCAGGATCATTAGGGCGACGGCGATGACGATTCCTGCCTTGAGGATAGTCCACTTGTAGTTGTGCCAGACGATGTATCGGATAGACTTGAGAGGGTTAAGGAACCACATGAACGACGCATCCGGGCGGCTGTGGGAGAAGAAAAATCATTTTAATAGGTCCCCACGCCTGACTTTTATATGAGAGCAGTTTCTAATGAATTTGTTAAGTAAGCTCTAGTAAAAAGCCTTAACTGGCTGTAAGAAGAAAAAATATTGTTCCAAAAGTTTTAGGGAAGAAGAATTTGTTTAGGTAGTTTGGTTGGTACTAAAAATAGTTACTCGAATATCCGCTCGTTTTGATAAGCGCTCGTTTAAGATTACTTAGGTCATTGTTTATTTCTAAGTATTTTCGTAATTCACGACAATTTCAAAATGTTGGTAATAGGCAAGCAGTTCGGTAAGCCCAGGCGAATAAGAGCTTACTAATTTAAATCAGACGGACTTGGGAGTTATAATAGCACTACTAAGTAAAATTTATTTTGCCAGCAGATTTAAAATTTATTGAAATGTGATTGGTAGCCATAGTACCAAGTCCGTCTACTTTTCGGACCTTGTTGAAATAAATAGTACCTGCAGATGACCTTTTCTTTATAAACTAGCTTTCCGCCCGCGGCTTCGCCCGCGTGGAATTTTATCTGTCACAGAAAAACAATATCGCGCGCGTATTTGCTCACCCCTGGACTACGACAAACATTTTAAAACCAAAATCAGCTCAATCGGCCCAGCCGTTCTCGAGTTATAATCAGACTAACGAACATCAATTCATTTTTATTTATATAGATTAGGTAACTTATTTTTTAATAAAATGAAATGAATGAAGAATAGAAACTTAAATATAGACCGGAGATTCTTAGACGATAACTTAAATGATACCTACTTAATTAAAATAATTAACAGCGTTTTGTGAAAGGTTCACATAATGCAAAAGAATGACCAGGCAAAGGGTGTCTTCGCTGTGCAGGGTAGGTACAGGGAAGGGTATAAGGGAGGGGTGGAATAATTTATTAGTAAAATTGCTATCTTACTACTCTAAGGCGGTAAATATACAAGCATTAATATCTTATAAATATGAATGTTTAACCCTCCGTGTACGAGGTGACTAAAAGTTACGTCCCGTACCAGGTGGGGTATGACACACCCCAATATACAAAGTGATAAAATTTTCATTCAACATTTTTTTAGGTGCAATTTAATATTTAATATTGATTATTTACGTATGCTAATTAGGTTTAAGAAATGCTCTGAGCTGAAAATATGTATTAAAACATTTTTATCATAAAAAAAACAAAAAGACACAATTTCCGTTGTTCTTGTAATTTAGGAATCAGTTTCCTATGTATAATTTTTAATTAGTGCCTTTAATTATGACAAATACAATACCTTTAATTATGACAAATATGACAAATGAAATGCTCTGAGCTGAAAATATGTATTAAAACATTTTTATCATAAAAAAAACAAAAAGACACAATTTCCGTTGTTCTTGTAATTTAGGAATCAGTTTCCTATGTATAATTTTTAATTAGTGCCTTTAATTATGACAACCGTTTTTATTTAACAAAGTACAAGTATTTACTTATAATTTAAAAGTAAATTAAAAACTGGAAGGGTATAAATTTGTTTTGATCATCGGTTTTCAATTTACCACAATTCTGATGAAAGAAAATGAGTATGCTCAATGCATAAAATGGGAGCGTAACAATTTTATTTATTTATAAAATATGTTATTCCATTTCAGTAGCCCATAAATTGTATCACCAAGTATAAATTGTAGCCCATAAGTGTATGTTCACATACATCTTCGGATCTCAGTACTAAACTTCCAGATTCGCACTAAAAGTCATCTCATTTGACTAAAAGTGCTTGAAAATTTCAGATACCGTAAAAATCACGAAAAATAATATTTGTATTGAATTTTATTCAATTGACAAAGCTAAAAATATATAAATTACACCAAAACTGTTAGTTTTTTTTTAAACTTTTTAACAACGTCCCGTACCAGGTGGGGTGTGTGACACCCACACGCACTTTAAAGGCATGTAACTCAGTTGGTAGTCACCGTTGGACTGATTTTGCAGCGCTGATCGAAGCAGCAGTGTCATAATTCCAGCTACTGAGAATTTCAAATTCAGCACTTGCAAATTTTTAAAATTGTGGCTATTTTTAAAGGACTGGGGTGTGTCACACCCCACCTCGTACAGCGAGGGTTAATACCTAACCTATCTACCTACTCTACCTATTCTATTAATGTTTCATTTGTTAACAATTTTGAAAATTCTGCTTATTAAAACAATGTTACATCACAAATGGGTTACGTCTCACATCTCCCCATTTTGTGGTATCATTGGCCATGGTTCCGATTTTTCTACCGAGTAAAACTAAAACGTAATTTAAATTAAAGCTTAAACCGTCAGAACCAGAGATTTTGAGGAATTTTTTTCGTTGACTCTATAAATAAATCTTTATCTACCTCCCAAAGTCGCAGGTAATAAAAGTCAGTAGGCCCTCGGCGCTGACCAAGCCGCAGCAGGGTAGACATACCCTGTGTCACTAATGGCACGTTAGGTCACTAATGGCCGCCACAAATGGCTAGTCAAACCTTTCATACATTTTATAAGAGTCTCGGGTCAGCAATCGAAAGATGTATGTAACGTACGCCGATACCATAAAAATAAATTAAACGTTCTTTACGCTACTTTTGGTGGCCTCTAGTGGCGATAACTGAGTTTTATACACAAGCAATAAAATTCTTAACTTATTTAAATTAAGAATTTAAACAAAATAATTGCCCTATTATAACGTGAAACAACTTCACATTCAAGAACCAAACAACTCCAAAGGTTAAGTAAGTAGGCTATTTTGTGTGAGGCCAATTATGGTCAATACCTATTTGTTTTGTTTGGATAAATTACTTAAAATTATTCATTGAGAAGCAGGTAGTTAATTAAAAATAGCCAAAAGAATCAGCAGTGTACTGTACTTAGTACCTACCAATAAGCTTTTTTTTAGTGACTGTGCTAGGTAGGTACATACTTGGGCTTGTCCAAAGGATCTGGTTCGTTGCGGCCCAGGCCGGCCGGCACCTTCTCTGCTTCCTCCTTGGTCAGTAGATGAATCTCCGCTTCCACCTTCCCAGTCAGTTCCATTTCTTCGGTATCGCGCTTGATGTAGAAAGGCCACCAGCCTTTGACGCGTTTTTGCTTGAAGATGTTAACCATAGGGACAGATCCGTCACTCCGGAGCATCTCTAGAGTGCACAGTTTCGAGGACTTGGCTCCACGCGGGAACCTATTAAGGTCCAGTGTAATGGCGCCTGTGGATATAGTTCTCTTTGAGCCTTCCACTTGTCAATTACGTCGAAGGAGACATAGCGTAGCCTGTCTCCTTCTACGTAATGATTATGATGCCGATACCAATTAAATATAACAAACTCGCTTCTGACACTAAACACGCTTAGGTATATCACAGGTAATGATGATAGTGATAGATGATAATAATTATGCTATTTTAACAATAAAAACGAAACGAAAATCTTACCCAGGAAATCATCAGCTGAGAAGTGGTCAGCGTCCCAAACTTGCAGTTCGAGTCGAGCCGGTATCTTGCACTCTGTCTCATCCCAGGAGAAGACAGATTCTTTTCGGGATATCACTATACGTTCTTCAGCTTCCAGGTAATCAAATGGATATATGAAACGGTAGTTAAAGTTGCCTTCTCCAGTAAGTGAACGGTAATGAATATCGGTGGATTGACAGTCATCAGGACCGCGCAACCATCTAAAAACACAAAAATCAGAATTCAGACTATTATTGCAAGTATTAAACGAAAAAAGATGATATTTCATATCTTTATTGAACTTATTCTTCTCAAACTAGATATGGTTTAATGTTCATCGCACTTACCCTTTCACATATATATCAGACATTTTTTCTCCAGTAAAGAATGCGTCGTCTTCCAATACTACGTCATCAGTGTTCCAGATAATCACCCTCATCTCATAGGATTTGGGCTTACGAGGAGCAATGTCCACAGGTTGGCCTGGCAAAGGCATATCCATTGGGAACATATCCACCCACATTTCCAGACGTCCTTGTTCGATTCCTATTAAATATTTGATGATGTTAACATTGTTAAAGGCAATTTCGTGCACTGATCGCTTAGAAATTGAATAAATTAATTGAATTTTGAGAGTATTGTGCATACCTGGCTTATTGGGATTATAAAGAGGTCTGGTTTCAACATGCTCAGTAACAAGCTTGGTTCCAACCCTCGGCACCTCCTCCCAGCGGTGCAATACGGCCAATGCCATCTGTTCTTCAATGGTGTCAGGGTTGGAAAACAGTTCCGTATCATCCATCGGCATATTAAACACCGTGCGTCCAACCTTCACTCTCCCATGCTCGTAAATGGGAGGATCTAACTTTCCATCTTTGCAGAGTTTGGCCAGAATCTGTGTTGGCTTCATAGAATCACGCCAGCGGTTGTAACCTTGTCTAAATAACACAAGCATTTATAAATACCATTGAGACTATTGAGAGATAAACATGCATTTGTAAAATTGAAAATTTACTTACTCTTCATATTTCATGGGCAATCCGCATGTTGCCCTGTGGCGACTGTAGAAACGATTCTCCAGATCAATTTTGGTTTCACCAATTAAGTCATCAGAGCCAAGCAAATCCCAATCTAAGACCTGGATGGTTAGCATGGAGTCCTGTGGGAACGTGGCCTCAATCTCGAAGCATTTTCCGAATACCGGGTTCAATTGTTTCGATACGTAGTTATCTTTATCAGTTATTTTCTTCGATCCTAAGTGCAACACTATGTAGGGATCGGCTTTACCGTTTAAGTCCATCGGGTGGAGATCAGTAGCCT
The DNA here is from genome assembly GCF_004193835.3 of Ostrinia furnacalis. Taxonomy (NCBI): domain Eukaryota; kingdom Metazoa; phylum Arthropoda; class Insecta; order Lepidoptera; family Crambidae; genus Ostrinia; species Ostrinia furnacalis. The sequence goes on along the minus strand of NW_021130394.1, from coordinate 250,438 downwards.
TGACAATGTAAACCCTGACTAGAACATGTATGGGTTCATTATTTGGGACTCCCTGGAAGAACCCGAAATTCGGATCGAATCCCATTACCGTATGGTCGTCAATTCCACGTGGTAGAGGCCACTTGTACACTTTGAGGGCTCCCTAGAAGAATAATTATTCGATTTAAATATTTTTTAAGCCTACAACCAGAAAACCATGAACATAAAACTGTTAATACCATTTTTTTTAAACAATCAATGTAGATGAAGCAGAAAAGATGGAATGGAACATAAACTAGATACCTTGAAGCTTCCGACGACACGACTGTCATCTTCTGCTTCATCCCCAGTCTTTTTCCCGCGGTAAAGATCGAAAGACTGGAGCCATTCCTTAAATTCGTCATATTCGGGTACAGCTTCCAATTCGTGAGGAATAATCTGAAACATTAACTTACATTATGAACTAATACAGATAAATAATAACATTTCATGAATCATTGGCCAAACAATATACCTACCTTAGTCAGTGCCGAGCTTGGGATAGCATTTTTCTTCAGCATGGTCGGGCTAATTTGCCGTGCCACACCGGGTCGTGGGGAAGTAGGGCGACGACGTCTAGCATCACGTTCTCCCCGTGGTGAATGCATTTCGTCACGTGGTGAACGAGTTTCGTCAACATATGACATTTGAACTGGTTGATTGAATCCTTGGCGCTCCCTCTTGGCTTCTTTGCCCTGTTCAATCATGGACTCTACAGATGCAAAATACTTGGTCCACCAGTCCTTGCTGCTTTCATCGTCACCTAAAACCGAGTCAGTACTTGGTTTCCTCTTTTTAGCCTCTCGCTTACTAAACCTCTTTCTTATAGGCTGCTTCACACCCGATCCATAAGAAAGTGCAGAGCGCACTTCACGGACCAGTAATGGGCAATTTTCTTTTTGATTTTCAACCGTGATACCATCATCTGGGACAATGCAATTTGCCCGTAAATCAACGTTTTGTAACTGTATTAATGACTTCTTCCTGTCTTCGATTTCTCTATCACGTTTACTCATTGGAGTGTAAATGTATTTGTGTATTGAGTTAATGGTATGAGTGCCAACGAGCGTAATTCTGCCGAAACTACGGCAGTCTACGACTCTTATTGTCAACGGTGGTCGGTATAGGTCTTGATCAGGCAATTCCACATCAACAAATTTAATGGGGTTAGTGAAGTTAGGATTTCGTTTAGCATTTTGTATTACAGTGGAATAAATGATATGACCTGCGCATTCAATATCCACCCTGGGCCTGTCAACTCTGAGAAGGTGAATGCGTTTAAGATCACGCAACCCCCAGAATAGAACTTCGATACGATATTTTGACAAAGTTGGCCGTATGCCTCTTGGAACAGGTAGGATAGGTCCCTTATTGGCATCAATCGGTGGTTTTCCGTTCGGTTCTCTTGGAGTTGGAAGTTCGGGTAGTACTGATGATGTTTGTTTAGCTGGAATCTCGAGTATTTCAAATGCAGCCAGAAGTTCTCCTGCTCTGTCACCTCCGCGGCTGACTTCGTACCACTCTAGCGCAGGTGGGAATTGAGGTCTTTCATATGTATCTTCAAAACCTTTCACATGCGGTTTAGCTAGCGTACGTCCGATAAATTCAGATTTTCCCACGTTATCTTGATCAAATATTTCAATGACTATTGTCGGTGGATCAGATTTTATTTGTTCCATTGTGCTGTATAGTAAAATATCGTCAAAAACTAAAAGTTCATCCCATGTCGGGCTTAGTGTTTCATCGATAACTTGCGTCGTTAAGGTCACATCATTGATTACCACTCTTGCGAATGGATCTGATAGTCCTGACGAATCCGAGCCAATCAGTGACCGGGCTTGATAGATGTATGCGCGCATTTGGAAGTTCTGGAAAAAAAGATGTTAGTTAGGTAATAGAGCAGCATACTCACACTCGTAGGCAAAGAAATTTAAAATATGAGATATAAATAATCTTAAAAGATTCTTACGTGTTTCTCGGCGTAAAATAATGCTGAAGGAGCACATGATCGTGGTTTATCGGCATTTTTCAACTCAGGACTGAGTTCGTAGCCTTTAGGCAGGCCATCTATGTAGTGTTTCTTATGTTGTATTGCGCCCAGCCACATGTATATCTGTATCTTTGCCGGTATTGCCCAGCCGCTTGGTGTTGATGACTTTTTCCCTGGCCACTATTGAATAATATAGAATAATTAAAATCAGTACATGCACAGTGTTTTGTCGATTATAATTACCTATATTGGTATTTGAAATTACCTTCATAAAGAGTGTCTGCATTTTCCCACAATATTTGCCAGACTCCTCAGCTACATCTGAGAACATTATATTTCTCGCCGGAATCCTGTAATAAGCTAAACGTTTGCCGTTGCTTATCAACCAGATAAAAATATCTGGCATTGCGGGTTGTGTCTGAAAATGATGAATAAATAAATGATATTGCAGAGCTGATTGAAATGTCAAATTAAGACTGAAATTAGTTAAGTACTTACATCTTCGCAAAGCTGTTTCAACTTGGTCAAGTAAGTTTGCGCGGTGCGTAAACGATCCTTTATGGAATGTTTGGTGACCAACGCTTTGAGTCCTCGCGACATCGTGCTTATTTGATCCTAAAATAATTAACTGGCTTTAGTATTAGGATCTTTACAAATAAACCACTATAAACGTTGCTCTAGCATCGTCTGATACGTACCAGTTCATACAAGCACCACTTTTGCCTCTCGCGATCTAGCTTAGTATTTCCAAATGGTGGAGCGTCAGACATGTGACGCACGTAGTTAGCGCAAGCAGCACTAAGTAACTCCAGGACTGACTTCAGAACGATCACACAGTTGTTTTCTGAAGCGCAATCATTTTCTATCGCTGTCTGGACTTCGTTCAAACCTTCCTCCTGTAAGCATGTATGATGAGCGAACACATTCTACACGAGGTGATGACCTAAATTAATCGAAACATTATTACCATATATATTTATTACCATACATATTCCCTATTGTATACCAGATGAAGGGCAAGAGCGTCCTCGTTGTGGATAAAAAATGTTCTTTTGAACATGTGTTCTACATAACGTAAACTTAAGGGATTGCAAACATTACTTAGTCCTAAGAAAGTCAAAAACATGTAACGGAATCTCCGACTTACCACTTTAGTGGAGCGATTACAGAAAATAATGGCCTATTAAGTACATGTTTTTTTGTGTTATTATGAAAGTTCAGAAAACTGCGCAGTTTTTAAAAATATTTTGCACCTATGGAATTTCTTTTTTTTTTCAAACCTTTAAGTTGAAAATTTTAGAATGTTCCGCTAAAAGCATATTTTTTATGTTTCTAGCAAAAAATTTGTATCTTGCATCAAAGATAGGAAGTTGATTATTTTTTTCAAAAACCTGCAATGAATAGGGAATCTGTCAAAAAAAAAGAAATCTGAGAAAAATCGACCCAAAAAAAAGATAAAAAAATTTAAAGCCTACTGGGTCATACAATTTGAAAAAATCACAAAATTAACGATAACTTCTAAACTATGAAAAATCGTAGAACATACATGGGGGTGAAATCGATAGGTCTAGTCCTCACCTATCACCTGCCTTCGGCTTGACACCTTACAAGAAACACCCTGTATACATTGCTTTTTGGCATTCCTTTTTTTTCTGTGCTAAGTTACCTATTTTATTGTTTTTGATGATAGTGGCAATCCTTTCAGAGATTTCCCTGGTTTCTAGCTTACCTGAAGTCGAATCATACTCACATATTTCTCGATGATCCTAGCAATGAGGTTGGAGTTGTACATGCGCCGGCGGTGGTCTGGCCAGATGGTGCGGACGTGCATGCACTGCTTGTGGTCCCAATACGGCAGGTAGTAATAGTTCTTGTCGGTGGACATCGCTTTCGCCGGCTGAGTCACGCTTTGCCAGTAGCCAGTGTCTCCACCTAGTTCATCTATACACAGCACATATCAGTAAGTAAATTAATTAACTGTAATAGAAAAATCTTACAAGCAAAGTTCCTGTAAATTGTAATGAACATTACTAAACATTCTTACTCAGAAATGGTGTTTCTCTCTACGGTTTACTTCCACTACCTATCTCGTCGTAATAAGATCATGCTGCTCGATTCTACTGAATCTCTAATAGTACATACCAAGTTTATCTGGTCCAAGCTCTTGAGGCTTTTTCAGCGCGTCAACGTGTCCATCCAAAGTATTCCCGGTATTCCCGAGACTGATCTCAAACTGCAGAGGCTTGTCGACCAGTCGTTTGTCAATCATGTTAGCGTCAAAGACGCTGGCGAAGAGGAAGAATTCCTCGTTCTTTTCAAAGGCCAACTCATTCAGAGGAGGCACTGGCTCAATTTCCACTTCCGATGCTGGGCATTCAATTCCATCTAATATCTCAGTACGAATAGAAATAAGGACCCTGAAAACAGTACACAGATACAATTTATTTGTTCTTTTGTATTTTTGGCTGTAAATTTTTTTCTTATGTTAAGTACAATACAATACCTAGCTCTGTAGGCTATGCCTTCGCCCATTCCAGTATTGAGGTCGGCATGCTGATCAATTAAGCTGTAGTCGCGAGTGGACCCATAGAAGTATATGTAAGCGGGGCCAAATGTAGGAAGAAAGCCTGCAAAAAGATAAAAAGTGAAGATCCAGCTTATGACATAATTGTACCAAGTCTTGCCCCTGAAAAAAAGCACATTAAAACATGGCAGAGGTAGGTGCTACATTTTATAGTTTGGATACCTTTTCCATCAGAAAATGTTCTGAAAATGTTGAGAAAAGATGATTCTGTACCTCTTTCTCCATCGTTGGAGATAGTCTTGAGGTCAATGAAATGGGTTCCGATGACGTGAGGATGGAGAGGGTCATCGTCGTTCAGTTCGATCTTGATGCGCTGGCACAGCGGCGGGAACATGTCGTTGAACACGATCTGCTCGTTCCACACCGGGTTGTAGCAGGCCTTCTTTACCGATGTCGAACCCTGGTGAGGAAAACGAGTTATTGGGCTCCAGAGCGAACTTCCAGGAAAAACGTACTGGGATCCAGAGGAACATTTACTATTTTTTCGGGAACCAATTTATGTATATGTATAAATCGTCGTATATCTTTCGCCACTTTCACATAATTTGTTATAAAACAATTTGCTGAACCATGAAAATGTAATGATATAAATGCTTAGGTACGAGTAGGGTTAAAGTAAAGTTATACAGGGCTAATGGTTACACGCATTTGTTCATAATTATCTTCAATTTTATACCCTTTCTGTGGGAAAAATCATAACTGCTGCCTTTTACACTGTAGAATAAATCAAATTAGACTGGTAGTACTTACTGTCATCCCAGCAAAGGAGACTCGCAGGTATGGGTCGACCAGGTCATGAGACTCCCCGGTGAAAGCCCTCTTCACATTGGCTATGAGGGAGTAGTTCATCTTCGGTAGCCCATCACCTCTGTACACCTTCAATATGAAGCGCGCGCGCTGTCTCTCGAACGGCACCCCGTCAGGCAGGAGAAGGTTCCTAGAGGATATTTATTTATTTAAGTATTAGGTAGGTACACCAACAAAGTTACATACAGTACATACCTACATTTTAACAGGGTTAACACATGATACATAAAATACACTCGACGTCAAATAAATCGCACCTCCAGCGACAAGCATTTTCAAACGTATGCATCCCCACTTCCCACCAATATTACCATTAAATCCTAGTTCTAACCTTCATTGCATTAAAGGAAAGGTTTTTAACCCAAAAATGTGTCTTTAGAAGGATCCAAAGTCACTTCTTCAAAAAATAGGTAGTTACGCTAGAGCCAACTTTTATGGCTATAAGACTGTTAAGTTGGGTTTAATTGCTAACCATCTGTTAAGGAGGACACGTGGAATCATTATTTGGTTTTATAATCATAAAAATTGGTCTAATTGATCCCAAAGTGAGGTATTTTTTCAAGTCACATTTATGGTATATTATGTTATTCATTTACTAAGAAATTAAATGTGTTTTTCTTTAAGGATATTTATTGGGCTTTCAAATAACACCAATATTGTTGGGGCACCATGATTGTGTCAGGAGAAAATCGTTGAAGTTTGCGTCGCGGAAGGTACGGTTTATTTGATGTTGAGTATATATGGCCTCAATTACAGGTATACATCGTAGGTATTTCTTTTTGCACGGTTAGGATACTTTAAATACAATAGAAAACACAATAATCAATCGAATTGAATTAAGCACCGAACAGTAGGATTAAGTAATTGTTCATTGGTGCTTAAATCGTTCCGAATACAGGGTGTTTAAAAATATTTAATCAGATTATCTAAGCATCTTGACTACATAATTTGATTAGTATATTTTTCTTTATCAACATTACTAAGTTTGGCTGCAAAAAAGTATCTTGAGGTCAAGCATAAAGATAAGCAGTGATGCAGGTTCCATAGTATGTAAGTACGTACTCGTAGAAGTGACGACTTTTCAAAATTTAGGAGACGTTTAGCCGTGCAATTTTCAATAATGTAATCCTATGGGTAGTGCCTTAAAAACCACAAGGAAAACAAAGCCTAAGATAGTACTACATACTCGTATAATGTAGGTATAATATTTTGTGCCTGTGCAATATTCTGTGGCAATATATTGCAAATATTGCAAACGTGTAAGTACGCTAACCTATATCAATTATTTATTTATAGAGAGAGGTCAGAGGTCATGGTATTTCATTGGCCGATATTCATCGAAATGAATATTAATTCAGTGAAACGTGTAAAACCAAAATTAATAATTTTAAATGTACCTTGCGAGTTCCGAATAATATTTTTATCGAATAAAATTGCCTGAAATGGAATGAATTTTATTGTAAATTCCCGGTTTCTACTTTTGCAATTATTATCCGGTACAATTATAATGGTTGGTCAATAAAATTACATTTTATTGCACCAGAAAAGTTTATTCAATTTCTGTGATATGATAGGTAGGATTATTAAAAAGAAAAAGAAAATAAAAGCACTATCATGAATTTACACGAACGATTTTAAGTTATTAACGTTAAGTTTAGCTCATTTTGTCCATTTTTAAGCCTAAACTGTCTCAGAAGATCTTATCTTATTGCCTAAAATTATTAGGTGTTTTATAAGTGTATGGGGATAAAAGGCAACAGGTAACATAAAACCAACTAAGGGTGTACATACACCATGTTTTTATTTACAGTGACCCCTCCATAAAAGATAAATGAATGAAAACATCTCTTAAACCATAACCCCGAAATGGGTGGAGGATGAAATTATTTTCCGGGTTCACATCTCTCGGGAGTGGTCCTACTAGGGTCACCATCTTGTAATTTGGGAAGTCCTGGTTAAAAGACGGATATTTATTCTAAAAATGAACTATCTTCTTTTGTTATTTATTTTCCTATAGTGCAAAAGCCCATACAAATATTTAACGTAAAAGAGTTCTAGGATGGCCGAAAGTCTATATCTAAGAAGTCATAATTATGTCCTGTCAAATCCAGACGCATGGTAACCCCAGACCTTACAGGCGTAAAAGCTTTATTACTGTAACTTCGCTTATTGCCACTTCTGTATAACTCAAATTTCTGAAAGATCCGAAAGTTATTTGGCCTTGAAATTCAAAATTATTTCTGAAACAGCTGCTGAATAAGGCCGGGTCAAGACGGGTGTTGTGTGTAATGCAATCTACCGTGTAATGTAAAACGAATTCTACGCGTGGACGGCATCGCGGCACTACGAGAATTACATGTAAAGTGCTGCCTTTAATATTTCCATAAAGCCGGATCTAGACGAGTGTAACGCGTAATGTAATCCACCGTGTAATGTAATGTAAATATTATGGGCAGTACATGTAATGCTCGTAGTGCCGTCCACACGTAGAATTCTTGTTACGAGTACATTACACGTAATTTGTCTATGTAATTGCCTGTATTTGTGTGATGTCCATTGTAATAAATGTATCTTTCTTTCTTTCTTCTTTGTTTCTAATTTTACATTACACATTACACCCGTCTGGACCCGGTCTTACATTACACGATACATTACATTACGCGTTATACTCGTCTGTACCAAGTCTAAGAAACAAACAGTTGAATGTTTTCGAAAATTGTTTTTGTTGAGTAGCCAAGTAGCCATCAAAGTGTTTACTTTATAAAGTTTATAAATCTGTATGATTCCTTTTGTGGTATTTCAATAACATAAGTATGCAAGTAGATATATCTACGAACATAATAATATTTCAAAGCCAATGTAACGTAAACTAGGGCGCTATCTTTTTTGTAAGACTATGTTCCTACGCCACAAGCATTAGGCGCCTGGTTTCACACGCACACTCATTCGGATACAATATGAACACCTAACAATTTCAAAGGTTTATGCGCATTGAATCATGGATTACACTTAACTAGGTACTTAAATTGACACGGAAGACCAGGGTCGTGACATTATCTACCTACTGAGATGCTACGATACTATGCTGAGTGGATACCTTTTCAGTATCATTGTGTACATCCATTTTTAAAGATCTGTTTATGATAAGTGTTGATACTGAATGATCATTTTTTCTATTTTCTCTCTTACATTAACATGTTTCAGGAGATGTAATTCTGATGATATTTCACTTATGTTCTGGCAAACCCTAAAGTATGAAAGGTATGTGAAGCCTCAGGCCGACCTTTTTTAGTACGCTTTCATTTTTCATTGTATTTTCAAGTACATAATTACCCTTTTTTGACATTCCTAAAATTTCAACAAAAATCAAAATCAAAATCAATCAATCAACTGTAACCTTTTTGGTCAAATATTAAAAACGTACGCTTCTTAACCGCCAATATAATCAAGATTACTTATCATTTCATTAGATTGTACCGCAACGTACGCTTAGTCTGAGTTGCACCATCTTGCTTTAACTTTAACTTTAAATCTTGCTTTAACTTTTTTAACAAACATCAAAATTCTGTCAAACTCCATACAAAAAGCATTATTGTTAATGTTACGGTTAAGATAAGGTGGTGCAACTCAGCCTTAGTAGATTAATTACAGCGGTTAAAATTCCCACTTTGGTGCCAAAATTTGCTCGCACGTATTATAGGGAATTGGCTACGGTCTATATTATTAATATTCAATTAAAAGGTGATTAAAGTTAGTTTCTTGCTTCAGGAGAATGTAATAATAGGAACACCATACTTGAAAGCTTTGCTTCACCACATAGCAAATATTAATTTTCTGTTAGGTAGAACTATGTAACTAAAATATTGCCACATTAATAAACAAACAAAGGTAAGGTCTTATAAATTAACATAATTAAGTTTTTTTAAGAGACTGACGAAAAATACTCTTGAATAACTGCTAAAAGATATTTGTACGCGTAATACTACAAGCTTTAGACGGTATTTCTCAAAATGACCTAAAAGTTTGTTACGCCGACAAAATAATGTTGATAAAATTGAATTTTACTCATCCGAAGAAAATTACACCAAATTCACAGATGTTCAAAACTTTATCCCACTCGTACTACTTAATATGGCGGAAAATCACGCCAGTAAGTTTTAGTCTGAAGTTTTCAATCCAAAAGTAAAAATCATGAGTAGCAAAAATCGTGTCGCGAATTTACATATTTTCATAACTTTCAGGACTCGGCGGGCGTAGGCTAAATAGATTTTGCACGTGCCTGCAATTGAGATATATTTATACAGGGTGTACCAAACCCCGTTTAATCTCACCGTTTGGTTCCGTCTCGTGTATACAGGGTGACAGGTAAAGCGATACATTCCTTCAAAGGGGTTAAAGTAGAGCTTATTTGCAGTCATTTAAGTCATATGACACCATGTCCGAAACTTGTTCATTTCCAAGTTATTCAAGATTTAAGTATTTTTAAAAAAATCTTCAGTTTTTATGTTAAAATGTACCCTTGTAATGAAGAATACGAAATAATGATAACTTTTTTGTTGTATTCGTATAGCTAAATAACAAGATTGACATTTTAAATTAAAATTTGCATGAAAGAATCGTCATTACTCAAGTAAAAGCTAAAAAACCATGTATTATTTTGCAAAAAAAAATTGTTTTAGGTAATTAAACGAAGAATTTCCAAGAAAAAATGTATGGAATGTTGTGTACAAATTACAGAATTTAGTTCCTTGATTCATTAGCTATTCAAAAAGGTACAGGTGTTTAACAAACACTACTTAATTATTTTTTTATTTGAATTTAAACGTCTAGTTTTTTATGAAAGTATCTTACTAGACGTTTAAATTCAAATAAAAAAATAATTATGTAGTGTTTGTTAAACACCTGTACCTTTTTGAATAGCTAATGAATCAAGGAACTAAATTCTGTAATTTGTACACAACATTCCATACATTTTTTCTTGGAAATTCTTCGTTTAATTACCTAAAACAATTTTTTTTTGCAAAATAATACATGGTTTTTTAGCTTTTACTTGAGTAATGACGATTCTTTCTTGCAAATTTTAATTTAAAATGTCAATCTTGTTATTTAGCTATACGAATACAACAAAAAAATTAACATTATTTCGTATTCTTCATTACAAGGGTACATTTTAACATAAAAACTGGAGATTTTTTAAAAAATACTAAAATCTTGAATAACTTGGAAATGAACAAGTTTCGGACATGGTGTCATATGACTTAAATGACTGCAAATAAGCTCTACTTTAACCCCTTTCAAGGAATGTATCGCTTTACCTGTCACCCTGTATTTAACATTTATACGCACACACATTTAGACTTACGGTGGTTGAAACCATTTCTTCGTTAAACGGTCAAGACTTCTAGATGCCAGCCTGCAGAATGTTCGTAACCTACGAAAATGTTTGTTAATAGGTTTCACATAATGAATAAACAAAGTGGACTTTGATGTGCCTTTAAAACTCATCTTTCGACACATATCTTGTGTCGCAGGTGCGGTCCAACTGGTTTGTATTACCATAATTATTTACCTTAGAAAGCCACGATGTCCTAACTTTAAAAACTTACAAAAACCTTAATTAATATTGTGGTAATATTGATCCATCTGTAGGGTACACGAAAAAATATATAATGATTGTTCTCTCTCTAAGTACCTCTAGTGAAATGTCGTATCTTATGAAAGTTTGTTGTCACCACAAGTCCTCGAAAGAAGTGGGTGGGTGTAATGTATTTGAAATTTAGTGTAAATATTTAATTGTTGATTATGGATTTATAAGCATATCTAAGTAGATATGCACTACACAATTAGCCGAAATAGTCGTACCTAGAACCAAAAGAAAATATGATAATCCCTAAAGACCGACGAAAACATTTGTACGAATATAATATTTAGTTAATCCAAAAAAATTAAACTCGATCTGCGGCAAAGATGTGCCGTGAACACAAGAAGCGATAATTCAAGATTCTACAAAAACTGAACTAAACCATGCACTTTCAATTCCCAGGGACTTGGAAAATCCAGAGGACAAAAAGATAAAATAGGTTTTCAAATCCTTAGGACAACAAGCAATCTGAGTACAATTAATGGACGAGACAACATTGAGTCTTCTACTTACCTATTGATTTACTGTTCCACGCCTCATCTATCCAGAAAATAATCCAATAAATCATCACTGGACTCCTGAAAATAGCTAGCTTGACGACTCACCACTGATTTCTTATAATAAAAGCTAAAGGTCACTGACTGACTCACATACTCATCACAAAATCTCAGAAACTACAAGTGCTAGGAGTCTCAAATTATGCACGGGGATTCCTTTTAGAACTTAGGTGCTCACTAAGAACGGATTTTACGAAACTCCACCCCTTACGGAATAAAACAGGATCAACGCGTACCTACAAAGTCGCAGCCCAATGTTCCTGATAATTTAAACGTCAATTAGGTACTTGTAGTACCCTGAGCTGTAACGGTTAATTGTCAATTGCTAACTTTCCAAATACTATTAGTGCTTTGTGTGTCTAATCGTTTCACGTTATTGCCAGCAGTTAGATTAATTACGATGCTTAGGAATATATTACATCAATTAAGTTTATCTTTAGGGCTATCTTGCTTGGTATTGGATTAGAATCACAATAATTATAAAATTGTAGTGTAAGAAAGCTGTATAATATGGCTTTATCCAAGGCTACAGGAATAAGCGTGGCTTTTGAGGTAAGCGTAACGGAGTTTGTCATAGATGTGTGTCTACTTAGCTAATTTTCCTGGTTATGTTTAAGTTATCATTAAGAAAATATCTCCGCTAACCTCTCCAGCTGAGCTAAATAATTTTAAATTCTTTAGGTAAGAGGACTTTCTAAATAAATTAGTGAACAGGATTTAAATTTCACTTTCACTCTGTATCCACAAGATCATTCGGATAATATCTGCCGGTATCGATCCAAAAGATAAGATAGCTGAAGGTAATTAATTGTATCTTATCTGATGTAACAACAAGCAACTTCCTATAATTAATAACAACTTTCGTAATAAATTAATGCTTAGAGATAATAGTCCAACATCTCAATAAAGATGTAGATAGAAAACACTAATTTGTGTAATTTAAATAAAGCATTTGATAATATAATAATTTGAGTTTGATGATGAATTTGAGCTTTATGGAGTGCTCTATGGATGTTCTAATAACACTTGTGACATGACTTCTTAAAATAAAATCATCTCCATACTGAATTTGAGTCAACTTTAGTCTGTACTGTCTCAATATGAATTCGCAAGAATATGGAGGTGATTTGTTTTGAAAGTTTGTGGACTCAGAAAAGGAGTCTTCGCAAGTTATTAACAGCTAATGAATAAGAGGGAACGAATCCAATTGCATTTAATAATAATAGTAAATCAAGTTCAAGACCAAGCTGTCGAAAATAATCGAAATCATTTTTGAATCACTACGATGAAAATACTTAATTGGTTGTTTTATGATGTAGGTAGGTAAAATTCAAAAGTAAAGACATAGTTTCTAAATCATCACTCTACTGTCATCGAACCAGAAGCCGTGATGTAAGCAATAAGCATCCACCTTATGAAATCGATATTCCTACTAATCGTTCTTTTATACAGCCACGCAGATAAATTCCTTGCCTATTTTATGTACAAACAGACAATCCAAAAGCTTATAAGTATAAGTAGAGCTTCTCAAGCTCGCTCCATCATCCAACACGTTCTTTGTACGATAAAAGATAAGTCTGTAAGGTTTACAAAGAGCTGATATGAATCAGCAAAACCAGTGCAAAGTAGATTTATGTTATAGATGTTAACAATGTCCTAAAAAGATAAAAATCCTATTAAGTATTCCCTTTCATCCTCATTAAACTGAGCGAACAAAAATATAATTTACATTCTACTAAAGATACAATGTTTGTAATTAAGCAGTCTTGCCCTGCGGTGTTTTTCTTACAAATGTTCTAATCAGCACTGTTAACTGTCCTGGGCTTCAGGGTGTGTGAATTATACGACATCACCTTGCGATTTAGTGTGACCAGTCGAAAAACCGATTTAATACCTGGTAACAATTGACAACCTTTTTGTCGACGTCATACGCTATATCTGGGTTACCTACGCCATATCGAATGACAAATGATCGAAAATCAAAATATCGAATACGTTTCATCGAACGATCAAAATATCGAACGATCAAAATATCGAACGATCAAAATATCGAATGCTCAAAATATCGAACGTTCAGAATATCGAACCATCAAAATATCGAAAGTCGATATAGGTAACCCGCTATATCTCGCTCAGAATGCAAAGAGGTGATCTTAGAAAGGTAAGAGTACTTACGCTTCGATATCGTCTTCGTCCTTTTCACTCTTCGGCGGGACCTTAATGGTGTCTCCCTTGCCGATGACACTGATGTCGCACTTCAGGTAGCCCTTCGGGCCCGCAGCCACGTCGTCGGGGTCCGTGAGCAGGGCCCACTTGTGGTAGAACTGACGGTCTGTGGACAAACGGTTGGTTAATTCTCAATCTTAGCTTAGGCGCAGACCATCGGTTTTTCGTCGGCCCATAGTTTAGTCGGGCAGTTGATCATTATGGGCATGTATGGAAGTGCGCACATTACACCGATTTGATTTGGCCGATTCTTCTTACAATTTAACCTAAAAATCGATGGTCTGCGCCTAGTCTTATAGTTTACGCAGTCTTCAGTGTCGTGGCATACACATCTATGACTTATGCTGAGTTGGGGACCTTTTTTGTCCACTTTTTCTAGTGTGTCAATACACTCACTTTTGTTATAATATGTATATGTGTGTCAAAATTTCTGAAAATAAATAAAGATGTTAATATCTGTTTGTGAATTAAAAAGTAAGTAAGAACGTATGATAACTTAACTTACTTAAACTTGGGCAATTGGTATGTTTGTTATATAAAGAAGCCCTCAGAAAATATATTTGTTTATCCTCTTCTATGTGCAAGTGTACTCATTACACCCTTTTAGATATTTACGGTCTTATTCATAATAAAATGCTAATATAGGTTTAAAACCTACATTAGCTAAAACGTTTGATAGGCTTAAAACACTCTTATAAACCTCTGATAAAAAACGTTATTCATAATCGTTTATAAACCTTTGATAGCTAAAACAGAGTTTAATATTTTCTTTCCACAGACTATACAAAAAGAATGAACGAAAACAGCTTTTTTGGTGATTTAACTTGATGGACCATGTAAAATCATAGACAAATCGCAGAAAAAAAAAACAAAAAATTGGCAGCTGTGACGTTTTACTTACTGACATTGACATTTGGCACGAAAATTTAATAAAGTTTTCGGTTTTTTCGATCAACTCCCAAGTTTTATCAAACTTTTATAAAACTTGGGATTGTATGTTCTGGATTCTGTACCTCTTACCCTGTACTCTGCAATAAGCTCTTACGACGACCCGGCTAGTTACATCGGATACTAATTATGTCCATGACGAAGGAGAACAGACCGCCTAAAAGCTCACTGTCGGCTGACTTAGGCCATGGAGGTCACCAGCATCATCTTGTACCTGAAAATGTATGAAAATAATTATAGCAGCCACGACAAAGGGATAAAATAAAACACTTTTTTGTGCTTACCTCACGACGTCCCCAACATCTTATGGCCACTAAAACTTGCAGTTCAGGACACGTGCCACCACCTCTAGCGCTCTGAACCAGATCATCTTCCACCAAATCTATGATGGTGCGCACTGTGTCCTTATTGAACCTATATTTTATTTTAAAATTTAGGTCCCGCAAATCGAATGGGTTGCTTCGTTGGCGGTAGAGCTTTCTACGTCGCGCTGGGTCGGCATTATTGGCTAAATGCACAATTGCATTTATAGCATTCATTTTCACAAGCAAGGATCACAGCAAGGATATTTTGAATAAATAAACCAACGAAGTGACATTCATATGAAATGACATTTATAAAAGTTAGGTTAAAATAGGTTTATTAGAGCTTTAAACAAGGCCCGAGCTCTCGATAACTTATCACACAGATAAAAGAGGATTTTAGCGCTAAATGACGATTATGAATAACAATTTTTATCAAACGTTTTATAAACCTCTAATAAGCATTTGATAAAATGTGAAAAATGATTATGAATAAGACCGTAACACTTGCAACACTCAATATAATGCATATGTATTTCAGGCTAATCAATCAAGCATTAGTTCCGCATTAATTTAATGTGTTTATGCAAATGCCAGAGATTAATAAGATCAATTAATCCTAAGTGCATCATCAGTAAGCTCCTCGTTATTAGATTCAATTAGTTCACTCATGATTGAATCTGTCTGTATGTAGGTAATTGTGGCTAATTTCTACA
Organism: Ostrinia furnacalis; assembly: GCF_004193835.3. Taxonomy (NCBI): domain Eukaryota; kingdom Metazoa; phylum Arthropoda; class Insecta; order Lepidoptera; family Crambidae; genus Ostrinia; species Ostrinia furnacalis. The sequence goes on along the minus strand of NW_021130394.1, from coordinate 234,649 downwards.
GCACTTGACCGACAAATTGATTTGAAATAAAGTGCCTTTCTGCAGTTTGTAGCCAATATCTACAAGTCAATTATTACCTTTTTCATAAAATAGAACAGAAACATATTGTCAGAAAAGGTACAGTGGCTAAAATAGGGTCTCTACCCTGCATAAAATCACCTAGAAATACAAATGCATAGGGAAAAATATACAAAACTCAAAGCTCTCAAATAGGTACTCGCTTCGGCCGGGTTTCATTAACAGCTTGTGATTAATAGATTCGCCATGCTTCTATCACGGGTAATTGTATTAATATGCTCTTGGGAGGCCTTTGAATATTAATGTCCGAGGTATCTATATACCTTGCTCTAGTTGCCGATCTATTTTATACAGGGTGTTAGGTAAATGGGTATATGAGCCGACACTAGCCCATGTTAACATGGTCATATAAATGGTATGGTGAAGTCAGAAAATTGTCATTTTAATTATTGAAATTTTCATACAAATCGGATTTTATAAAATTTATTTTGTATGAAAATTTAAAAAATTAAAATGATATCAATTTTCTGACTTCACCATACCATTTATATGCCCATGTTAACATGGGCTAGTGTCGGCTCATATACCCATTTACCTAACACCCTGTATAGAGGTCGGATACCTGAGGTACTGCCCTGTACTACAATAAACCACATCAATATCGATTCGATTCTTTCGCTCACTAGCTATAAGTGATGAAAATTATCGCATGTTTGGCAGAGTTAATACTCGTATTAGACGAAGGATTTCAAAATCAACTTACACCAGCACTGAATTGTATCAAAGTACTAGTTATTATTGTAATAATATTATATTAATAGGCTTGTACACGTTATCGCCATCAATCCCTATTTTTTAAGTGACGCCTATAATATTTTGTTTTCATAGGGGTCATTTAAAAATTAGGGATAGATGGTGAAAACGGGCATTAGTGAATTTTTTTGGGAATCAAACCTGTCATAGCCCTATTTTACATTCATCCCATTTGCCCATGGAGGTGTTAGACGATTTTTTGTCAGTACCCATCACTTAAAGGATAGTAGGATATACGAGTATACCTAATTGCCATTATCTTTTTGACCCTAAGCCTCCGTTCCATCAAAGCTTTGGTGGAAGTAAAGTACATTGTCCGTGTCAAAGCGGCTTTCCTTACAAAGGCACGCACTGCACGTACTTATTCTCGAATCGAAAGCTCTAGTACTCAAGTAGTAGGTAGTGTATCATTTTTTACATGGTAGCAATCCTGTCAGTAATAATAATAACTTTTTTAGTTCACTAAAACAAAGCCTGAGTACCTACTTAGTTTAATTTAATTATTGGTCGGATCTTTATTGGTAAATAAACAGAAGTAGGAGTAAAGACTGAAAATATGTTTAAAAATTAGTTTGCACTTGTACATTATAATACCAACTTTGGTATTATAATTTTTCCTTTTCAAATCTTTAAAGATATTAAGCTCGGTATTCCATTTACCTAATTGAATTTGTCTTGAATGATAGATTATTATAACTTTTTCTTTGGGGACCAAATTCATTATGCGGAATAAAATATCCAAAATGGAAGGCACAGGTGTATTTAAAGCCTATCATAGCAGGAAGGGCCGACTTTAAGCTTGGCTTTCCTGGGCATTTAAGGATCAAGGGGCCATTTTCCTTTAAGAAATAAGAAAAACTGCAAAAAGACATTTTCAGTACTTAAACAACTGTTAATATGTTACTGCGCATTCATAGGTACAGTCACGGAATGAAAAGGTTCGTCAGTTTTCAAATTGATTCCTTCAACGAATCGCTAGCACATATTACCTTTTGAAACTATGTTACAGAATAATCTCGAGTTAGAGAAAATAATCTTTAACTGTTCGTCAGTAAAGTTCAAAATTATTCAGATCAAAGTTGTTTGACGATTTAACTTGTCAAGAAGATTATTATGATTGACAACCTAAAACCTTCTTGTTGGTTCAACCTGCCATTATCTATTAAAAAAAAAACTGCATTTTGTAACATTGCACTGATGGGATAGAAAAATAAACAAGCAAAACCTTATTCGTTAGCAAACTTCATATTTATTTAAATGTTAGCAGCACTGTTTCTTGCACGGTTATGGTGGTTATGTTGGCAGGTTTGACTCTTACAATACCTAGTGCAAGCGGAAACCGACACTAAGGTGACGAACCTTTTCATTCCGCGACTGTACATTACTGAGGGCTGAGTTTACATCAAACGCAAATGACAAACAAAAAATGATTTTAAATGTATGACGGATTGTAGAGCGCCCCTAATCGTTCAAGAACTAAAATTTTCAATCATTTTTTTAAACGCGCACACTAGTAAAGTGAGGACGTTTGATGAAAACTCACACTCAGCCCACTGTAGGTAATTATTTATTTGAGGGCCTAAATGGGTTCCTCTCTGCGGGGCCCAGGGCACGTGCTCCTCGCCTTGGTCGTTTCTAGTCGCCTTGGTCGTTTCTAGTCGCCTTGGTCGTTTCTAGTCGCCTTGGTCGTTTCTAGTCGCCTTGGTCGTTTCTAGTACCCAAGGCGCCGACCACTATGCGGCAGAGGGAACACCCCAGGTTTTTAGTGGGTTCGAGCCCCACATAACCTGCCGTCCCCCGGCGGTAGGTATGGATAGGCCATTTTAAAAAAAAGGGCACGTGCTCCTGCTCAGTGTCCAGTGGGAAAAAGGGACAGTTAATATTACTTGTAATTACTCGTAGCTGTCATGACTTAAACGTTTTCTAAGACGCTTTGTCGATAATGCTTTCATTATCTAAGTAAATTGTTAATTTCTTTAAAAAAAATTCTCCATTCGAAAGTAATTTAATATTATTTTAATGGAGTACAAGGAATGAATCTTCAAAAATCTTAGCTTTTGAGTGTTCAACAACAACGTAAATCTGCTTAGCGGATAATAGAAAAATAAATTATGCGTATGATAATCAGTAATTTTTGTTTTCACGTTTATTTTTTCCTGTTAAGAGCATCTAAATTGGGTACTTACACACTTCAAAGTGAAAGTAATGAATTTCGGGAAGCACCCATCGTGGATTCGACTGAAAGTTTACATTTGTAATCGCGTAACCTTGTCATAATAATAAAGTAATGTGAACGGATGACGCCGCGGAACATCAAAATAAGTAATGACCTAATGGAATCCTTTATTTATGGAAACGAAATAATATATGACGTAGGCAAACCGCGTTTTTGTTTCGTCGCAAACATTGGCTGGCAATGTGGCAATACATTTTCGTTTGTGAACTTAACATTTCTGGTCTTTAGCCCAAAGGCTGATTTTCACCACCTAACTTATAAATATTTTTGATTTTGCGTTTACACTAAGTAACGAAGAAAAACGAGTGCCTAGATCACCGGTCGTCTCACATCCCGTTTCTCGCTAGCCCGTAATCTACAAGTCAATGTTTGTATGTTCGTTAGCTTGCATTTGCAGTGCCATGATGAAACGAGCACCTGTCTAGGCACCCAGTGAGTCCTGTGACGTATCCAACCCTCAAGCGCTAGTGTTACACCAGGTAGCTTGTGTTAGATTATCTAAATTGAATCGTAGGTTTATGCCAATAGCGTCCTAAGTTAAGGAGTTTAAGGTGGATTTAGGCTTGCCTTGATTGGATGGCTCGACAGAGATGTGTACCATTGTCCTGAGAATTGCGGAAATTGCTATCGTCTTTGGATTAAAATTGATTTTATAATTTATTGTTAAGTCTCGGTGCGAGATAATTAGGAGTCATGCTAGATTCAACATCATAATTTGTGCGATGCGTACGATCCCAATACAACTAGTATTGGGCCCCAGCCCATGTTCTGACAGCGAATCCTGAAGTAGGTGATTGCTTAAACATACATATAGGTCCCTTTTAATTATGTCGGCCTAGTAATGCCGAGAGGTCCCGGGTTCGATTCTCGGCTGGGTAGCAATTTAAATGATGAATTTTAATTTCTGTGACGGGTCTGGGTGTTATTAGGTATGTATAATGTGTATATGTATACAGTGTGAGTCACGTGAAAGTGTACATATGAAAATAGATGAAACTAGACCTATTTTTATCGACAAAAAAGAGGTCAAAAATTTTTTGAGATTTTTTTTAAAAAAATTATTGAATTTTTTTTCTTCCAATTACTTATTGTAAAGAAAACGTAATAACTTTTAAACTAAGCGGTATATCCTGATAAAATAAAAACAGTAATAATGCTAAATAACAGGCGATACTAAAAAAATACATAAAATACACAAAAAAGGCCAACAAATAATAAAAAATGATACTTTTAGAAAAAAATCTGCTTTTAAATTCGTGTTTTTTTGGTTATTTGATAAATTTCTCCAAAAAATGCCCCTATAACCGGTGGTTTTTACTACTTTGTATTATTCTCTATCGTATTACCTTCGTAAAACCAAAAATCGCATGTCTCTATCCCTATCACAACATTTGCAATGATCGTTTGAACTAAGCCTCTCCGGGCGCGCTATTCAACGCTTCGTTAACAACGAAACTGAAAATGGCTATATTTGCATTATATGACAATGCTTTATGCCAAATTTCAAGATTCTGAGTTTACGGGAAGTATCCTGTAGGTTTTGATTCCTTTGCGAGTGGCGAAAATTTGTTGAAAATATCGACATAATCGGCTGTATCTTTTGATTGGCTTGGCTTAGAAGTTTGATATTTTCACAGCTTAAAGGGACAATAGACCTGAGTATTTCATGTGAATTTCAGCTTGATACGTTCACGCGTTCTTGAGATAAAGGGTCTTGACAGACGGACGGACGGACAACAAAGTGATCCTATAAGGGTTCCGTTTTTTCCTTTTGAGGTACGGAACCCTAAAAATGGATGTTTTGTCACTGATAAGGTAGGGTTGCCAGGTGTCCGACTTTATCCGGACATGTTTGGCTTACGGTACTTGTCCGGCCAAATATTCCCTTGTCCGGTGTGTCCGGCTTTAGTTATACTTTTTATGTGGCTGTTGCGGCATTCGAAAGTCAAGTCACAGAATAATATCAAGCACACATGCGCTGATGCGCGTATCGGGCTACCGATTCCAAGATGATAGTTGATAGTTACTCACTCATCAGGTGTGCTACTAATTGTACCTACTCCTCCGTAGCTATTAAAAAAGTATGTCCGGCTTTTATTGTTAAATGTCCGGCCAAATTAAGCGAGTCTAGCTTTTCTGTTTTTGGACCTGCCAGGCAGCCCTATCCGCGACACACACAGAGTAATCCTCACACCAGACGGGTCGCAAAGAGCTTTCAAGAGTTTCACAATTAGCGTGGTGGTAGTAACGAGGAGTTGTGGCTATTTACACCCTGTATAACAGCTGGCAAGCGCGAACAGAGTAAAGTGAAGTTAAAATCGGCAAGTTCAATAACCCTATTACTCTTAGGAGAGCAAACAGAACAACATTTGTATGAGTCGATCAATGTGGATTATCTCTTTTTAACACGCTTTTTATAATTTTTAACTGAGTTGTCAAGACATAAATCTACAGGGTGTTAGGTAAATGGGTATATGAGCCGACACTAGCCCATGTTAACATATGCATATATGTAAATGGTATAGTGAAGTCAGAAAATTAATATCTTCATTTTAATTATTTTAATTTTCACACAAATCGGATTTTATAATATTTATTTTGTATGAAAATAAAAATAAAAAAAATGATGATATCAATTTTCTGACTTCACCATACCATTTATATGCTCATGTTAACATGGGCTAGTGTCGGCTCATATACCCATTTACCAAACACCCTGTATATGCCTATAAGTAATATGAATGTAATACTTCCTATCGGCAAAATACAAGTTAGAGAGATTTAACCAAGTACCTAACTATAAAAGTAGCAAAATATTTACAAATTGTTATTATTTATTCAAAAATAAAGGAGATAAATAATATTCTTGACTTTATGAGTATACTTACTGCTCTTCATTTGTAATGTAGGTATAACGAGATAATGTTGTGGAAAACGTTTTTCAACAAAGTAATTATTTAATTTTGCTTTGAAGTGTTAGAGTAAATTTTATAAGAAAACGAAGTTTCTTAGATATTTTTTTAATTGCTCGTGGAATATTCACAAATTAACATAATTGATGTAGCAAGTGTCTCACCTGTGGTTTTGTAAAACAACGCCTATCTCAGGGGTGTAAGACTGACCAATATTTTTTTTCCGACATTAAAACCAATTATTTAATATTGTAACGTACCTGGTTGACTCCACACGGTGGCAATGTCCAGTTTGAAGCTGCCCAGTAGCTTGTTGGCACGTAGGATGTGCCGGGAGTGGAGCACCTGGAAACAAGCAGCATGTCAGTGCAAAAAGAATTTAGAAGGTGCTGGATATATTTTCCAGCGGCCCTTATTATCTATTTTTGATGTCAGTACAAAATAATATACTTGTATAAGTACTATGATCCTTTGGTCCAAAAATGAAAGAAGTACTATAAATAGAAGTGGCAGCTGCAATTGAAGCTGTTTAAAGGAGACTATATGCTAAGGATATCGGCACGACACGATAGACAAATATGCCATAGAACGTATTTATTAGATGTGATTGTAATTTAATAATCTTTTCTTATGTAGAACCATCGAAAACACATGTATTTATGTAACATTTGATTCTTCGGACAATTAAAGTCAACAGTAGCTGCGAAAATAAAAAGAACAGGCAATATTCTAAAGCTAACAATATCGAGGAATTTGCGTGCCGCGGAATATGGTAATAAATAAAATTGTATGTGCTTCACCTCGCGTCGCATATTGTGTTAAATGAACGTGGTCGCAGGGCGCAGGTAGATTATTTTAGCATAAAATAATGAAGTTCACGCGGGTGCGACGCGTGGAAATTGAATTAAGTGTCACCAATGAATTACCTACAGAAAAATATTCTTCCCATACTTAACTGTTAAATATTTGATCGTCAGAATGTTAAGTTATTTACAAAAGAATATTTGAGTTTATTGTCGCATTAATGTACGAACTTGGAATATTTGTTGCAACTTTCCGTAAGCACCCAATTATTCATAAAGAACCTCGTTGGCGAGCTTCCAGCTAGTCATTTCTCATTCTAAACACCAAATGGAGTTCTTTGGAAAAAAAGTCAACAAGATGAGACGATGAGCGTAAAAATGTTTGATCTCAAAGGAATCGCATCACAGCCGCGTTCACACTTGGTGTGTGAGATTCGAATAGATCCGGATTATCTGCTTAACCGTACTTATACGAGGAAAAGGTATCGTAAGTTACCGAAGGCTGGCGGAAACAGCCTAGAAAAGATACTCTAAATGTTCTTTATTTCGTTTATGCCCTCTTCAAATCAGTTTACAAGTACCGAAGACATTTTGGGAGATTTCCTCAAAAAAACCGACCATTGGGGATTTATTGATAATTTCAATAGAACTCAATGGGAAGAATAGAATTATTAATTAGACGCCAAGAATAAGGAAGATCTCTTTCAATATCACAGTAAATACGGCAGCACGATGGTAAAAATCTGAAGCGTCGGAAGTTTAGTTTCATCAAGCTTTAAATTATACTCAAAATTAACCCTCGAGGAACTATCTAGGTACAGTCAGGCTTTGACCGTCACATTATCTTTTCGGCAACCAACGAAATGTACAATAGGGAATATGCAAGGTTTTTATTTTATTTCTCTCATTTCAGTAGTTTTGGCATTTATTCAATTAATCAGTGTTATTCTTTAACAAAAATTTCAAAAGATACCTAAGATATAGATAGACGTAAGATATCTCATGACGTCATTGGTCATGTTACGACACGCAGTGTCCCATACAAGATAAGTGAATATGGGCGGGTGACATTTATTAACTTTTAAAATACCTACCTAGAAGCATATTCCATATTATGCAGCTGCTGTCATAATTATTCTGTGACATAATCTTTACCTAACCCATTTGGAAAACTCGGCTGCCTGATCGAGGCTCGGCTAAACCCATAATAGTTTGATTTGCGTCCCGCGCTAACTACTTCCGTTCAGGTAATCCGCACTTCCGCTCTAGCTGGTTCTCTGTGAGGGACCACTTCCGGCGGCTTTATGTCGGGCGCCATTCATCGCTATTCGATCCCCTGGATCTCAAGTCAGCTGAACGATTCAATTGATTGGACAGTATTTAATTCACCTGAGCGTAAAGGAAACTTACTATAACCACAATTTCCGGTTGGTGGTTTTGAAACGCAACCTGTTGCTTAGTTTTAACTACGCGATAACTAAGTATTTGTTTCAGCTACAATTGGTTATTCTCAATAGATAATATGTTACAGTCAAAACTCATAATCGGTCAAAACCACATTTTACTGTAAAAATCTGACAAAACTTTTGACTGGGATAATAATATTCTGGAAAATCAGTCAAAAGTCGTTTTGACCGATTTTGGGTTTTGACTGTAACAGATGTAATTAATTTTACCGTGACTTTAAAACATAAATTCTATACTTTTACGTTACTCGTAGTCCTCTTTTAAAAATACTTTTTACAAAATATTGTTTTGTTAAAGCTAGTTAAAACATTCGAATATTTTTGTTTCAGTGTCTGGAATCGCAACACATTTCTACTACAAAACGATTTATCTTGCTTTTAAAACACACCATAACCATGTTTATGTATCTATGTTAACGCAAAAATAACATTGCCAAGATAAAGGGTGATGGAACCGCTTTCTCGTACCGTTATTATTTCAATCGTCTTTTGTTTTCTTACTGTACGTAGATATTATTATATTTTGACGAAACCATTCTGCTTTGTCGCTGTGTTATGAGAGTAGCAAAAGACTTATTTGAAAAGCAAACGTTAAATTTTTGAAGGCGGCGATACAAATGCTTAAGCACGTCATGCTCAACGGTAAAGGTGCTATTAAACGGTTTGCCGATCGTTGAAATGCCCGGGCACATCGTGAAATGCCGGCACTTCATGATTTGACCAATCCAATGATCGGCTTACGACACAATGTAATTTGCGTCCTTGTATGCCTCTATTCCTAAGTAGGTAAAACAATTTAAAATCCAATGTGCGATCTACAGTCTTGCCTGATATAGGCATACCACTTAACGTATGCTCGTACATCATGCCAGTTGATAACATGCGCAAGGAACTAGTATGCAAGTGTATCAGTAGTGGGAGCTTGTGCAACTGACTTTATGTATGGACGCAAGTTTAACAGAAATCCATGTTTTAGGCCCATCATTTTTGTAGTGATGCGCGTTTCGTAAAAGAGCGACAGCATCGCTATCAGTCGCATTAGCATCGCGACAGAAGCGCGACAGTATCGCGTTTGCATCACGACTGAATCGTGTTTATGTGGGCGAGGCCACACAGCTAGCGACCGCATTGCGACTGTATCGATGCGAACGCGCGACCGAATCGCTACTGCATCGCTACAAAAAGTCGCCGTGGGCGAGGGGCCTTAAAACTATTTGTGATAGCGGTTGTAGCAACAGCAAGTTGGGATTAGAACAAATTGATTGGTACAAACATTGCGGTTGCAAACATTGGAAGGACGTCTGATTTGGAATTGACCGCAGAAGCGATTGTTTTCAAGCACTTATGTATCTACATTGTAATAACAATTAGAATAAGCAAAGTTAGGTTTTCAATTGTATGCACCGCGTGAAGTTTGTATAATTTTGTAAGAGTGTATTTTTGGTGTTTCTTTACGAGATCGAAAAATTCTCAGACATAGCCCGACGGATTAGCAAACTGAAGTGGCAATGGGCAGGGCACATAGTACACAGAACTGACAGCCGATGGGGCAGCAAGGTTCTGGAGTGGAGGCCGCGTACCCGAAAACGCAGCGTGTGATGTCCATCCACAACATGGAAAACATTGGGGGAGGCCTATGTTCAGCAGTGGAATGATGATGGTGAATTACGAAAAAACGTTTAAAACTAAATTCAAGCTCAAGCATGTTTGTCATCATAAAGAGTTCGAGTAGAGCGTTTTTCATAAAAATCTTTTGTCACGGTATTGAAGCTTTATCCATAACCGCCAAACGTTTCCCGCCCTCGCTCCGTTAGGCTGGATTGCTCAAAATCAAATCGGAGAAATACGCGTTCCATAAAACTCGATAAACACACTGCTGGCTTATTTCCGCCGTACATACAGACGTCATTAAATAGCTGCAAAACGACGGTTGGAAATCACGTTCCATACACACTGCAAATTTGATTCAAAGCCCGGATGGAGGGATCCCGCAAATGGCGTACCTAGGGTTGCCAGGCGTCCGGCTTTAGCCGGACATGTTAGGCTTTTTAGGGACTTGTCCGGCCAAATATTGGCCTGTCCGGCTTTTGTTGGGCTTTTTATTTGGTTGCCGCGCCAGTGAAAGTCGAGCCCATGTCCGGCTTTTAGGGTAAAATGTTCGGCCAAATGAAGCACAAAGTCCGGCTTTTGTGAGTTTTGACCTGGCAACCCTAGGCGTACCAGGTGTGTGTATTGTTAGCCGCCCTTTGTTTTAGCTGCGATAAACTGCATTTACTGAAGAATGGGACCCACACGGTTTTATCAACTTGTTAAAACAGACGTTAGAGCGTTTATAGTAGTAATTTCAGGAAGCAAAAATGGGCACTGAAAATTCTTTCAGCAGTATGTGCTGCTTTTGTTTTTTACAGATTTAAGTATCTGTGATTTTTTAATTTCAAGTAAGGTACATGAAACGGGCTTTGTCTTGTTGTTAATTAGGTAAATTGAAATTTTAACGTAATTATCAAAGAGTTTTATAGTTTTGATTTTACCTACTTGGATTCATTTTCAAAATTGATGTCTTTTTGATTAGAATGTAGACTTTCATAATAATTTTTGTATTGTGTAAACTTCTTGCATACGTTGAGCTTAGCCTCGGGCGCGAGGGGTTAATAAGCTGAATGTGTGTACACGCGTCTGCTACAAGCGCTTCATCCTGAAACACGTAACATTATCCCGTATTGTTTCCATTCCCGGTGTTCCCGATTGGAATGTATTTACATATGAATTCCAGCCGATTCGACCCGGGCTATTCGGCTGAAAAATTTTACGCATGCGAAATTTTTTCGAACAAAGCACAATCAATACGGCATGACGAATCAACAACTTTGTTGGAAATTCCGTGGAATCGCGTGATACATTCGTCAATAATACTTGTAGTAATAAATGCTGACAATACAGCACGGGTTTCATAGAGTACCGAGAATGCATACTCGTAAAATTAGCATACGTGAAACATTATTGCCTGTATAAGTAATTTGCTTGTTTTATAAAAAGAAGCAATTATGTCGGGATAAGTACTATTAACAAAGGCAGACAAAGGAATCTTCTTTTTGTCTCAAACGCTGTGTGAACGTCTAGTCTGGTAAGCTCGTTTGCAAAAACTACGCTCACTTTGCATGAAGAGTAGGTAATTCAAACAAAATACATAGTTATTTGACTCAATAACAGGAAAGATATAGTTCTAGGAAGGGTTGATATGATCAAGAATCAGGTTCTGTGAAATAATTTCCAAGTATTATTCCGTTTATACAGGAAGGAATCTCTCATCCTTTGATACTTTAAATTACCTATTATAATGATCAAATAATATGACCTGCATGATGATTAGAATTTCATCAGAAGAAATCGTCTTAAAATACCAGTAGGCCTAAGATGCGCGCCGTGACAACTTTTATTGACGTCAAAATGTATAGGCTAAATCGATAAAATGGCGTGATAACCGCTTATCGCGGCGCGCATACAACATACACGGAGTATTTTTAATTAACAAGAACACTAAATTAATATCGTGAAAACATTGTCTCAGATGCAAATAGGTTAGCTGATTGCTGACGTGATAACATCTGGTAATACTTGGAAGCAAAGCCTCCATCCGCAACAAGGGATTTAGATTATGGAAACAGCTGCCCGCCCTATGGGGTCTAGGTACGTAATACTTAGTATATCGCTTAGAATAGTAACTTTGTATGTCTCGTGTACATAATAATTATGATTAATTATATGACTTCTTAACTTACTTGCATTTGGTTGGTATGTATTTTCATTAAGAGGTAGCGAGTAGGTAAGTATTTAAAAATCATGAAATTGAATGTTTCATTAATAATAATAATAATATTAATATACAGGGTGTTAGGTATCATATACCCATTTACCTAACACCCTGTATATTACTAACTGTCACTAAGCACTACATGAGTTTGAAAAAGAGAAAGAAAGAAAAAATATTTATTTGGTTTCTGCGGCTTTTGCAAATACTCGTAAAACTGATGAAAATTATTTAATCAATTATTCTTGATAAAGCTGCTATCTCCCATTTTCCTTGAGTTTCGATGTACGTAGAACCACAGTAGAACTAAGTAATAACAGAAACTTGAACTCCACTGCGGCCGGCTAAACCGTATTGAACTATTGAGTAGTAAAACATTCGTGTAAATTGAATAGACTGAAAACCGCTTTGCTTTCTCACAAACTTCGGTTGCTCTGCGATAAACTTAACTGTTGGTTAAGTTGCTGTTAGTTAACTTAAGTTGGTGGCGGGTGAAACGGAGCGGATTTACAAAATTAAACCCAGGGATGTAATGGATATCCGTAACCGTAACCGAAACTATCGGATATTCGAAATTTCGAAATAAAAATTATCCGTAACCGTAACCGAAACCGATTCAAAAGTTTCGGTTAAAGGCGGAGTCTAAATCCTAATATTTTTAAATATTTGTTACTTGTCTGGCATTTCCTGGCACAATCTGATATCCCCTCCTCTTTTACCATTATCATAGGTGCCGTCATAGAACATAAAGTGACTATATGACTCACTTAGCATCTTGCTATTTGAATTTTACATTTTGAAAATACTAGTATCTGTAACCGAAATTATCCGAAACTTTCGGATAATCCGAAATGAGTCATATCCGTAACAGTAACCGAAACCGGTATAATAATATTCTTATATCAGTAACCATATCCATAACCGAAACTTCATATCCATACCATAACATCCCTGATGAAATCTCTTCAAGATTTGCAAGAGAATGATCAAACATTTACTGCATTATTTTATCATCATTCTACAATAAATCAAGTAAGCCGTGGAGCGGAGCGTGAGTTATACCAGTTATACATTATAAATAGTTGGTATAACATTATACGTAATACTTACCTACTATAGCTGTTATACGGGAGGCAGAAGTCTTTTCCGTAGTTGAGTTCCGTGCTTTGTTACTTTTCGGAGTACAACGGACTGATATTGATATCAACCGACTGGTGAGCAATCATAGTTAAAATCTGAATTTCGATTGAAACTGTATTTTCAGCTTACAGCTATGTTTTTCAAATTACTTATTTTGATTAATGAGTTTGTTATGTACCTTGCGCAATTTGGGAGGCACTTTCTCATTCATGCCTTTTTGGGCACTAGTCAACGTCTAACTACTCGTATGTTAGTTTCTACGTCTTTTCTATGACAATATGCAGGCAAGGTAGTTAAAGGAAGACAACTAAGGCCCAGTTTATTGATTCGTAGTTAAATAACCAATTGTCAAATTTGACAGATGTCAAATGACAAGTGGTTAAATATCAGAAAAAATGTTTCTCGAACAATGGTTAACTTGACTTTTAGTACATTTTTTAACTATTTGTTTACATTTTGTTAATATTTAACCATTAGTAGCAAAATTTAACAATTAGTTATTTTAACTACGAATCAAAAAACCGGGCCTAAGGGGTTATAGCTTCATTAGTTTGTACTACTCTACTCGTAGCACAAATTAGGTACATACATACCTAATTTAGAACCGCGCTTAAAATAAAAGGTACACTCTCCTAAGTATACCTGACATGTAATAGGGAAAAGCATAACGTAGCCAGGTTTAGGGTAATTAACGCATTGTGTACGTCGCAAGTAAACACCCCATAATAGGACCTTTGTAATTAAAGGGCTTGAAGAAAAATACTCCAACCTTCTGATTTGGGGAACGAATTTTAATTAAGTAATTTTGTATAATCACAGGTGTTCGTTTGTTTAAGATTTATGTTTACATAAACACTGTCTTCAGAGTGCTGTTTTACATTTAAAGTAATGAAGGAGATTAAGTAGACGTAATCACTTCTACTTAGGTAATCGTACTTCTACGGTAAGTAGATTTACTTACCATATGCTTTTAATCGATTTTTTGAAAAATACATACAGGTAGCTAATAGCTCATAAGATAGGCCCCCTTAATTGATGTTTATTGTCCGTGGTGCATATCTTTTCATGAAGGTTACTAAACCTTTGTTTGTCACCTGTCATCCGCTTTGAAACGGAGGGAAGTCGAACCTTAACTTCGAACTCCTCTTATGTTCTTCTGATTATTATTATATTATAAAAACTTTATTGCACAATAAAATAGTACAAAAGGTGGACTTAATGCTATTTGAGCATTTCATTATTGATTAATTTCGTTGCGGGTAAAATGACAGTTTAACTTTCCCCTGGGACAAACTTGACCTTCACTGGTTGGGTTTTTATTGGCGGTCAAGCTGTAGATCCTGGCTACACAGGAGTTGCAGCGGTGGAACGAGAGGTGGAAATAGTCTCTTTTATGAAAAGTTTCATGAAAGTATGAACGCGTACCGGAAAACGCAGCGTGGAACGTCCACCTACAAGGTGGACCGACGACATCGTAAAGGTAGCAGGGAAGCGCTGGACGCAGGCCGCTACCAATCGATCAACATGGAAAGCATTTTGGGGGAGGCCTATGTTCAGCAGTGGACGTCCTGTGGCTGAAATGATGATGATGATGATGATGAACGTCTCAGTTTGTCAATATTGGCGTGAGACTGACGCACGTATTCGCAGGGTGACACACGACCTAATCACAGAGCTCTATTCAACGCTGTGCGTTCGATTTACTACTCCACTTAAACAAGCATCGTTTGTGAGTAGCTACGGGCGTGAAAGTCCCATTTTTTATTGCAGTCTCTGTTTTACTTACTTTTAGTTCGTCTGTAATTGTTTCTTTTGTTCACGAACATAATCAAATTATTTGCATTCGTCCACCGCACCAGCGAAAGTGCAGCGGATGTATTTTTTACTTTTTTGGTGGCATGGTGTGGAGCGTGCTCGAAATTTTAATGTGTTTTTGACAGACCAATTTATTTGCTTGAAAAACTAGTGGCCAATGTTCAGGAATCGAGAACATGATTGTATTGAAGTTACTTTAGTTTTACCGCCTGCAAAAACTTTTCTAGAAAATAAGTGTATCTTAGTATTTTGCACACTGTCTTGTAAATAATATTTTTTGATGGATGTAATAGACAGTAGCTATACTTTTTCTGTACCTACTAAAATTACTTTGTCTAGTTATAAAAGTACGTAGGTACCTATAGCCTCGGTTTCCGACGACTAAGAGTTCTATGAATGGATAATTTTTCAAAAAGTTTATCTAATAAGTATGACGTAGACCAGTGTGAAAATAAAACTTGTAATAATCTTATTATTTAGACATCATTCATAATTGAAAAAGATATTTAAAAATTTATAAAATGAACTAGTTTGTGTTTTAAAATAGTATTTTTACACATTACTATGGCATAAATATTAACAAACGTGGTAATTGCGTGTAGCATGCCATCTGTTAAAAACGAACCTAGCAGCGTTCTGTTATATGTACTTATTTTCCTACTGAAAACAGCTTTTCAGTGGATAAATCTTTGTAACCCTCTGGGGTCGGAATTCGAATTAGGATGCTTGGATTAGCATTACTATCGGGTTTAGGTTTAATCTATACTAATATTATAAGACTTTGGTTGAACGTGCTAATCTCAGGAACTACTGGTCCGATTAGAAAAATTATTTTTGTGTTGGATAGCCCATTTATTTATTTAGAAAGGCTTTAGGCTTACATTGCCCTACAGCCAATAGGGGTGGTGCAGTAAGGAAAAATGTTGCAAGAACGGGAAATATTATTCAAACAATTTTCACGCGTACAAAGTCGCGGGAACAGCTTTTTCTTAGATAAAATGCCAGATTTCTGACCGTTACGTCCCTACCTCAGTCAGTTTAAACGTGATTTAAAGTTTGCGGCACAGAATGCTAGAGAATGTCCCCCAGGGTCAGTGATTTTACGCAGGACCGCGGGCACACATTACCCGGGCAGTTTGCCCGAAATGCACAAACTTTTACAGCTAACTTTGGCGGTTATTCCAGATAATTTCTGCTTTGTAGTGCGTTCAGAATATTGAAAAGTAAATATCGTTTTGTAAAATAAAACCAATATTTGTGAATTTGAGTTATAAGTAAGTCCAAACATTGTGAATTTTTATAATTCATAGAAGGTGAAGGTAAGTAGTCTTCAGGAAAACCAGAAATTAGACAATTACTTATCTTTTAGAGTTATAGATACTTAGATTCTAAATATGAAAGGTACATCACAAATACATAATTAGGTAATGAGGGCTATCGTTTTAGCGCTCACTAGTTAGCGCCACTGTAGATTAAGGTCCTGTCACTTGCTAGTAGCGAAGACAGTGGCACCAACTGGTGAGCGCGAAAGTGGTAGGAGGACTATCTCATTTGCACTCATCAAGATGGCGCCACTGTAGAGTAAGGTCCTGTCATTCGCCAGGGGTGCCAACTGTTAAGTATAAAAAACGATAGCCAGATATTTAAAATAACACATTCCACGTCTGTTGAAACGTCAAGATACCTGCATTTCCATATTTACCTTTAGATTTATTACTAAAAAACTTAAATTCAGCGTGCACCGCTAACATTAACCGAGTTATAAAGTTTCAACGATATCTTAACCTGAAGCCTTCCAACCGCGCCATAAACGTCTTTCGTTCGAACTAAAGTAAAACAAGCTTTGTTTAATTTGAAAAACTAATCTCGTATGCTTCGCGAGTTCATGTTTGAGTTGTGTTGAAAACATTTAGCTCTAAAGATAAGGTCTGAGTGACGTTACATCGCTTTATGAGAGACGAAGTTTAATTTAACTAAAATAAAGTGTTGTTTTTTTAATCTAATTTTCCACCCTCTTGCATTAGCTATCTTGTGTCAGAAACACATTGTATGATCATTTCTATACGACACAAAGTTTGCATATTAATTTATTAATGCAGAAAAAAATGACTCCAAGTCAAGAAGATATAGCTGATGCTACATTTTAAAAATAATCATGTACAAGCACCATGAAGTTTCAGTGATTTTAATTTACTTCATTCAAAGTCCGCGCAGGTGTTACGTAATTTAAATTTGCAATCACTTTACTTGAACTTCATTATGTATTCCGTGCTGCCGATGCACCGCGGTGCAAAATTGTAGCATGTACCTATTCTTCTACTAATGAAGTAACGCAAATCGTATACAGAAAATCTGCGATGCCTTAATCCATTGAAATGTACTATGTAATGTGTAATCCAAAGACTGTACTCTCACAGAGAGTCGGGAGGGAAACTCGATTTTCCCTTCGATCTCACGATCTCTTCTCGATCCCTCAATCCCTTCCATCATCGGGGAACCAGACGCAGGTTAGCGTACCATCCCTATATTGTTAACATTTCATCAGCTCGCACTAAGCGTTTCGATGACTCCTTTATAATGTGAATAGCTAGGGACTGTAATTCGCTGCCTGCTGCTGTCTTTCCCGAAAGGTATAATCCGGCGAGAGTGAATAGGCCCTTACAGGACAGATATGTACCATCCTAGACTGCATCCTACTTAACATCAGGTGTGATCGTTGCCAAATACCTGCCTTGTTAATGCATAAAGAAAAATAAACAAAATTTTAAAATTGTGGATCACGTATTTAAAACAATTCTGACTTTGTAGCACGAAGATATCGTGTTTCGCAAACAATGCTTAAATTAACATTTAATTTTTATGATCGAGTATCGCAGATAAAAAAGCTAACGGAGCGCTTGAGCGAAAATCCTATTATCTTTCCAGAGCTTAGAGTATATTTAAAGCAGTGTCACTCGTTCAGGCGTGTCATGAAGATTGTTAATGCATAACACACTAAATTAGTCCGTATGTATGGTGCACGGGGCACAAATTGAGCGATGAATAAATCATAGCCTCGCAGAGGTGATGCTGGTGAATTTTTAAACTAGCTCTCGAGTTATCGGCGACTGTGAAGTATCAAAAATGTAGGTTTATTGAGAAAGATATTCCGAAAAAGGTTTTTAGTTAGGAAATAAAGAATTGAAAAGATCTTTTCATTTTTGGATTGTAATGATTAAATTAAATTATTTATTGGTCGAAGAACACGTTTACAACACATTTCTTGGCTATCTCTAAGCACATAAATAGAAAATGTTGTGAAGAGTTTTACATTTACGCATACCTATAAACAAACACATCAACAATTAAGTCGCCCTTTTTCATAAGTACTACGACTAGTATAGGCATAAACGCATATTTTGATCAAAATCCATTAACAATTTATGCATTTATAAACAGGTAACAAGCGTCAGGTGACGCTTGCCTGCTTCTCGCAAACATTGTTTTCAAATCAAGATTTAATATTAGACTACGTACGTTTTTGGAGTAAATAATGGTCGAGCTTAAAGCTTAGGTAAATGCATAGCGCTTTCGCATAGCAGCTGTAATATAAGATAGCGAAGCTGATATTAATAAATTATGCTAAGTACTTACCGACAGGGTGATTATCTTGTCCAACAGCATCTTCGGAGCGATGTGGAAGTCAAAGACGAAGTACTGCGAACAAAGAATAAAGGGTGTTAAACTGAATATCTTACATAATAACATATTTTATCGTTATATCGATAAAGGTTATCTATTTAAAACGATATCACATTAGTCGTCTAAAATCGATGATAAAATTATATCGAGGCGCACGTCCTAGGCCGACAAGAAGATTTAATTTAATTTTAAGTGCTTAAAGTTGTTTTTTTAAATAAGTTACATCTGAGTTTCTTTCAACTAAGATCAGAAATAGAGTAGTCAATTCAACACTACAGAAACATTAAACAAAAATGTTTCCACCCCATTATTGATTCCGAAGCAAAAGCGGTTGCACCCATTTAAAAGCTTCAGCTGATCCGGTGTTTCAAAGGATTTGTTTTAGACCTAAAATAGACGGAGATCCTCTGTGTTGTTCAACATCTAGATAGGGGGATTAGTTATACGGAGTTCCCGATCGTGTTCCCAACGTTACGCTCTGTGCGTTGAAGATTACTTTGAGATCCCTTTAATACCGTCACAAACAAAAGCCGTCTTGGTACCCATGGTACGATATATGTTGCTGATAAGGAACATGAACCTATAGGCAAACAGACTCACAATTCCTGCGAACGTAATAAGCTTGAGGCTATAAAAATGATGGTTGGTTATGGGTAGGCTTAGTGAAATCGGTGTCCACTTTCTCAGTCATTGATGTGCCCGTCAGATCAGCCAAATATATCCTTTCAATCGTCCTGTAAAATGTGATCTTGGAAATGACCCATGACAATGCCAACGTCGTCAACGAATAGTTGCAATTTTGTCAACTTTCACGCTAACTGTACTTAGGATTTCCTCAACTAAAGTGCACTCTCGATATCGTGCATTTTTATTAGCATTCCATTAGGTTTGGTAATGGATGGGGGAGGATCTAGACACGTACAAAGGTTAATCCCCGGATTAATCACACTGAGCTGATAAAATTCTCTGAACATCTAAAAGTACCTTTGCAACCATTTTTGCTACGGAATCGCATGTCAAGGCTTTTGATATGTACAATTAAAAAGATCCTTCCTAAAATGATAGCTCTAAATAGTAAGTAGTAGCTTTTTAATAACCCTGACTATAAATTCAAAGTACAAATTTTATTACTTGAGATGAACGCGAACGCTTATATCATTTTACAAACTCCTCCTATATTTAATATGCTTCGACGTAAGCTATACTCTGGGTCAATTCAACCTTTGCTTCTTGGGATTCATTTTCATTAGAAGCCAAACTGTAGATCTTGGGCTGATGATAAAGCTGCCCACATCTGCTGTATTGTTGAGTAACCTTTTGTCGTTAAATAAATAATCTTTGAATTTTGAATCTACTTACTTCATTGTAATACGGGCAGTTGGTGCTCTCCTTGACGCTGGTGTATTTGCGGTGGTCTCCGATCTGGACGCAGACCACAGGGTCCATGTTCAGGCCAGCCAGCTGACGGGCCTCGATGATGGTGATGCAGACTTGGAAGTCCGCAGCTTTCAGAGCAGACGGCCCGGCACTGTCGATCAGGTGACGTCTGAAACAAAAGCCTTTGTATAGTTATATGTATAATGCGTTGTTACCTCCTGGGACTGCATCTCTAGTGGTACTCGTAGGTATAACATTTAAGTTTGAATTAACAGAGCACCGAAGATGTTGAAATCTTTGAACGATACCTACATGCCATTTTATGTTCCTATTAATTTATCTATGACTAGCGGCCGCCCGCGACTTCGTACGCGTGGATCCCGTTTTACCCCCTTCATCTATCTTACGCGGTTTAGATTTTTTCATACAAATGTTTTTTCCCGCTAACTCCCGTTCCCGTGGGAATTTTGCAATATCCTGTTGTAACTAAGCTTTAAGTTTACTAAGGTACCTGCATGCCAAATTTCAAGCGTCTAACTGAAGCGGTTTAGATTTTTCATACAAATGTTTTTTCCCGCTAATTCCCATTCCCGTGGGAATTCTTAAGTATCCTATAACCTGCCCAGGAGTAAGAAGAATAATTGTACCAAGTTTCGTTAAAATCCGTCGAGTAGTTTTTGTTTCTATAAGGAACATACAGACAGACAGACAGACAGACAGACAGACAGACAGACAAAAATTTTACTGATTGCATTTTTGGCATCAGTATCGATCACTAATCACCCCCTGATAGTTATTTTGAAAATATATTTCATGTACAGAATTGACCTCTCTACAGATTTATTATAAGTATAGATTTCAACACAGAAGTGTTCCAGTAACAGTGGATGCAGATTCTACTATCCTTTAGAAGCTTAGCACTTCCTCGGACACGTACTGTATCTTGATCCTAAACCATCGGTACACCTTTTATGATCAGTAGGTATATTTCCCATTTACACTAACCTTTGACATCCTCACAATGTTTCAAAATTTAGCCCCTTTTGTACCGCGTTTCCACTGTAATGCTATTGGCATGTGATCCGGGTGACCCGATACCTGGGGCTGTTTGAACAAAGGCTGTTCCAATCACAATGCAGGCTTTAAAGCTTTGTAAGCCGGCCTAAATGCAAGCCTGGATTCGGCGAAATTTCATTTGTATATTGCAGCATAGTCCTTTTGTCTATTTAGTTAATCAACGGAATGGACAAATTGATTTATGAATTCCTTCTCCGAACTACATTCGAACTAAAATTTAAAATCCTATCATTTTAAAATATCTATAGGTATTTGAAAATATCTCTCATGATAACTGGATAAATGAATTACTTAGGTAGGTACTTTATGGAAAAGGCCATTTGACACGATACTTCATCAAGTTACTTTTGAGTTTTAAAGTGGTACTTACAGTCTCTTCACTTTGAGGGTTTCAGCAGGCGAGCGAGTGTCAACCAGGATGTCGTCAGATGACACGGAGGCAGCAGACGAGGTAGGCTGTTCTGGCTCCGATGACGGACCAGGCTGGTCGAGGAGCCCCTGTTCTTCATCCCCGATACTTTCACGAGGACGCCGGCCGAGTCTTATCAGGGCACGCATAGCTTTCAAGGTAGTTGGGGTGCGTTTGTGGTCGCGGTCCGCAATGGTGACCGTCTTCTCAGGACCCATTGAAAAACCCCGCCTGGATGGACAAGATGAAATTGTTGTGATTGTTGCATAAAGCTACGAGTACTTAATCGAAAAGGCAACATTGGAGATAAGTAGGTATAGGACTCATAAAAAGTCTTGTTACAAGCCTCTACTAATCACAGTGTGTCTACTATTTTAAAGTTCTTATACCTAGCGCTAATATGAAAAGAGGAGGTTATCAAGCTTCAAACTTTTCATGCTTATAAATGTCGGCATAAATAACCATCGCAAAAACAACATCTAGTTCGTTACTAAGTACTATCTTCGTTTATACCGATAAACGAAGAAACTGGACGCTTACAAAGAAATAGTAGATGCTGTGAAAAGGAACAGCTATAAGCCGCTTAAAGCGGCGTCTTGTATTTCTATTTTATTAGTGTAAGATTTATATTTCACTGATTCGTTTTACTTGGAAAAATAGAGACAGCCTTTGACCAGTTGCACTGCATTATTATTCATCTGTTGCTATCTGTTTGCCGACTGCATACGGTATTTCACTTTTTACGAGTAAACCGATATGCTTCATTATTAAGCCAGAAGCAAATTTCAATATTCAGGATACAGGTATTTTATTTCCATCAATATGTTCAGTTTATTTTTTAGTTTTAAAACCAATTACGTATGAACGGAGAACGAGCCGTGGCGAGTGAGTGTGGCACTACACGCTTATTGACCTTAATTGGTTGTTGCCTCCTAATTGGTTTGATTAAACATTAACAAATGTAAATTCAATTGACTGTGTAACCAAATACGAGTATATTCCTTTACAACAAAATGCCCTATCTGTAAATATATCTCACAGTGAAACCTTGTCTTACAAGAATATTAATGGCCCTTCAGAAGGGAGGATTTCTTGCAAGATTTAAAATTCTGTTCCTTGTGTCTAGCATCAGATATTTTGAAACGTTTGTTTATTTCACGCAGTCTCCGCATTAACTAGGTCAATTTAGAATTCAGTGAAGGGCCTTTGTGTGTAATTAAAGTAACCAATGCAAAAATATGCTACAACTTTGAAGTTTTGTAATGATACATTCATTCCCGGGCTTTTTCATTATAAGCATGGAAATAACATTTTTATTCTTTTATAAATATGTAACCAGATGCTGCTAGGGGCGCGACCAAAGGTCGGTCTGAATTAAAAGTTGCCTGTTTCGGGGTCTCATTAAATTAAATTACGCCCTTACCTTAGGAAACGTTTTCCGACGATCTTCAGTTTCCGTCCTCTAGATTCATCTCCGTCGAGGTTAATGATGATCTCTTTGTTCAGGAAAGAGCGTTCAATGTTGGCTATGTTCCGCTCGATGTCTTCTAGTGCGTGGTCATCGTCGTCTGCTTCAGATTGAGCGTCTGAGCTATGGCCGGACTCTTGCAGTGAGCCATACATGGAGCCGTGAGCAGAGCCATGCCCGGACGCGTGTGCAGATGATTGCCCGGACGTGTGAGCAGACGCGGGTCCAGACGCGTGTCCAGAAGCGTGCGCGGACGATTGACCAGAAGTGTGAGTGGACGCGAGTCCAGAAGTACTAGCGGTCGCGTATCCAGGCACGTGTGTGGAAGCTTGACCATAGCTTGGCGTTTGTCTGGATGAGTAAGCGGCTGCAGTGTGAACGGACGCGAGCCTGGATGAGTGGCCGGACGCGTGAGCCGATAGGATTCTAGTCGCGTGTGCCGATAGACCGGCCGTATGATGTGCGAATCCAGAACCAGAAGCGACTGCGTGCGCTGCCGTGGAGGAGTGAGCGGGTGCTTGACCGGTCGAGTGTACAACTGCTGTAGTTGACCCATGGGCGGCTGTCGAACTAGACGCGTGCGCCATCGATGAACTGGATGCATGCGCGTTCGATGACCCAACCCCGTGTCCGGATGCTTGGCCAGATGCGTGTCCGGACGCTTGGCCAGATGCGTGTCCAGACGCATGACCAGGTCCATGAGCTGCTTGGCCAGATGCATGTCCGGACGCTTGGCCAGATGCGTGTCCAGACGCATGACTGGGTCCATGATTAGAGCCATGAACGGAGGGGATGTCAGACTGATGAGATCCTCTGGCCGAGCTCAAGGCGGTTGGGCAGACCTCGTCTTCGGGCGGCAAGACTGGTAGCACCACTGATGGTCGTGGAGGAGTGTAGAACACATCCATTTCCAGCCATGCCTGTGGACAAAGAAACGTTCCGTCAATAATAATATAGATTAATCAATGTAATATGACCTCACAAAGAAGGACAGTTAATTAACAGTGTTAAAACACGAAACATATGCGAGCAAAGCCACGAGAGAATAAAGGCTAATATTTCAAAAAACAATGAATTATTACAATAAAATTCCACAAAGAACTCGCTTTCCTCCTGTAATAAAATAAGAGCGGTCTACGGAATGGCATTGTATATTCAAAGTTTAGTGTTACAATGTATAAGAATTACCTACTTCTTACGTTTAAGTTGATGTAAATAGGTAATTTAAAAGTACGTACACTACATAATCTCTGTGAGTTGTAATGTTTAAAATCCCTGCCTCGTTATCATGAATATACTTGCGTTTGGTGGTATCATAATTTGTATATTCGCTCCGCGGTGCCTCATGCATAAATTATGAAGAAGCCTAAATTGATGGCCAGCAGTGTCCGGGCCAACCTTGTGAAATTATTAACTAAGTACCGTTTTACTCTTACAGTAGGTCGGCAGGTACTATCGTTTACATCAGTGACGTAATAATACATGAGATTCGGCTTGTTGTCTAGCCCATTCCGATATTTATACGATTGCTGGATTTGGTTGACTATTGTAATGTGTGTATAGCTAGTTCGGAGTTTTGGTACATTGTGGCGTGCTATTATTTAGGAGACAATCACTTTGTTCGTAAATTACAGTTAAATCAACAAGTGTTTATACTGGTAAGTAGGTTTACACGGTTCACACTAACTTGAAAATCTTGAAATAAGCTAGTGTTATCAATTGATATATACGTACTTAGACGAGGTTTTAAGTAGGAGGTACCTAATTATGTTCCATATATTTGCGGATTCGGTCTTGAATTGGTTTCAACAACTTATCGAATATTCTTTACTACTACGCAAGCAACGTAAACGGTTTACATTATGATGTTTGCAGCAATGTGTTCTGTTTTTGGGCATATTGCTGCAACACCGGCCCCGCCCCCTTGTCATATCTCCCTTTAGTTTATATGATCTGTGGTTTTAGACTCCTTCCACATCTTTCTTTGTCAACTGACTCCCCGGAAGGATGATTAGTTACTAAGTTTCGAAGTCGAGTTACTGATCTTTAGTGTACAACCTCATAAGTACTGGTTAGTATAAATAGAGCATAAGATTTATACAGAAAAAATGCAGTAGACAGAACCTACATGGTAGAATAGCTTAAATTGTAAAAATTACTGTGTGTAAACTTTTTCATCAGTACACAAATTATGTTATTTCAAGTTCAAATTAATACAAAACGTAACAGCTCTTATGTCTAGTATAAAATATAATTTAAAAAGCAAACCGCGTTATTATAATGAGACACTTTATCGAGGACAACGTCCTTTGCGTGCACGGGTTTCTAACAAGAAAAATAGTGTTAGTTCAAGTGAAGCGTGGGAGAGCGAGCCGTGACATAATATTATATGTCCAGTGGGAAAAGCATGGAATTTTCCCACTGGAGCAGAAAATATTGTCACCCTACAAACTGTCAAACATCCTGACTTTAATAGAGATAAACAGCTTATCAATCACTTTAAAAAAGCTGTAACTAGATGAGTAAAAAATAATGTTCTATCAAAACTTGTGAAATATAGTTTTAATCTTAAAGTTAGTTTTAATGGTACAGTTAGAATATTACAAAATTTAATCAAAGTAGACGAATTAGATACGGACTTCAGCACTTTGGTCGTACGTATTAAAATAAAATCTCACCCGAGGGAAATAAAATGGGGCCGTTATAGTAGCTTTAATAAGCAGGTAAAATAACCAGTGTTATACCTACTCACTGGTGATGTTTTAGTTGATGATATTTGTTGACATGTTGATGACGTCACTAATTAATGAGTAGGCATTTGTGCCGTCCAAAATAATTATAACATGAATCTACGAGAATGTGCAATGTTTATCAACAAAAGGATCCCATGTTTTTTTATGTGATTGTGCTATTCATAGATTAATAATTTAACTAGCTGTCCCGACAGACGTTGCCTTGTCTCAAGAAAAGTTAATTATGTCCGTTAAGTTTACTCGATTTCTTTAAATTTCCGCGCAAATTTCATATTTTTTTACATAAGAACCTTCTCTTGACAATAACAAACACGCAAAAAAATAGACCATGGGAAATATAGATCCATTTTTATGTATTAGAAGAAGAATAATATTGTAAATTCAAAGTGTATGTTGTTTGATATTCAGGGAAAAACCTCATAATATACCTCTACAGTAGACATAATTGCCACGTGTCGTAAATGATAGAGTGCCAAATTGTTTTTCAGTCCATTTTGGACTTTACCTAACTGCATTATGAATGACAAGCGGCCGCCCGCGACTTCGTTCGCGTAGACCTCGTTTCATGTTGATAGATGGGGTTTCACGGCTTCCCCCGCATAAATATTTACGAACGTCAAAAACATGGCGCTTTTTAGACAGGTCTTATTTATTTATTAAAATTTATTTGTCACATGTCGTAAATTATACCCTATAATATGTTAATCTGGGTAATAAACAATAATACTGTAAAGTTTTAACAAAATCCGTTCAGTACTTTTTGCGTGAAAGAGTAACAAACGTCCAGACATCCAGACATCCACACAAACTTTCGCATTTATAATACACTAGCGGCCGCCCGCGACTTCGTACGCGTGGATCCCGTTTTACCCCCTTCATCTATGTTTTTTCCCGCTAACTCCCGTTCCCGTGGGAATTTTGCAATATCCTGTTGTAACTAAGCTTTAAGTTTACTAAGGTACCTGCATGTCTAATTTCAAGCGTCTAACTTAAGCGGTTTAGATTTTTCATACAAAAGAATTTTCCCGCTAATTCCCGTTCCCGTTTGAATTCCTAAGTATACTATAACCTGCCCAGGAGTATGAAGAATAATTGTACCAAGTTTCGTTAAAATCCGTCGAGTAGTTTTTGTTTCTATAAGGAACATACAGACAGACAGACAGACAGACAGACAGATAAAAAATTTTACTGATTGCATTTTTGCCATAAGTATCGATCACTAATCACCCCCTGATAGTTATTTTGAAAATATATTTCATGTACAGAATTGACCTCTCTACAGATTTATTATAAGTATTGTATTATTGTATAAAAATATAAAAAAGTTCATAACGTTTTCTCTTCCTAACAACCTATATCGTCAAATTATTCTTGTTGGGCGAGTGAGTCGTTCGCACCTCACTTCAACTCGTTATTTTGTATCTTCCCTATTGTGCTTAGAGCCTTAGAGGTTTGAATTGAAATGTCACTACGTTTCCCGGTGTAAGGTTTGTGTCCAATAATTGGGGTAATTGGTGCTTACTTTTGCTTAAAGGGAACTGGATTCAATAGACTTTTTAAAGGTTTTCAGGGTGCGGTTGGTAAACTGACTGATTTTGGTCTACATCTTTAGATGGATAATGTCGTGTTACAATATTTTTTGTACTTGATGATATAAGTTTTAATAAAGTACCACAATCTCTTATAGAACTACTTGTTCATAAATTCAAACTACAGAATTACAGATTAAGAAAACCCTTAAGAAAAAACTAGCTTTTGCCCACGTGAAATTTAATTTGTCACAGATCGTCATAAATTATAGCCTATATGTTATTCTACTGTAAAGTTTCATCAAAATCCGTTCAGTAGTTTTGCGTGAAAGAGTTACAAACATCCAGACATCCATACAAACTTTCGCATTTATAATATTAGTAGGATAACAGTAAATTTTAGTAAATATTAGTAAGAAGTAAGATAATGAATACCTACTATAAAGTAAATCATTATTTAAATGACCTCAGTGCGTGGACTTTACCTACCTAGCTCGCACTTATTAACTACATTGTATTTAATTGAAAAACAGCCTTCCGCCACTTCCTCTCAGTACCAGCCCATATTATGTTAACCGGAAATGGTGATAGGGCAAGTTATTATTTGGGACGTTTAATTATTTTTAATTATTTTGTAGAAAAATATTCCCAAACATTTCTAACGAACTGTCCAGCTGAACTTTAACTTGTTTAAATTAATTATTTATCCTAAACGTTACAACTCCGAATGACGGGCGTTGAATATCTAATGGAAAGTTCATTTTGTAGTACTTATATTTTAACCAGAGGGCGTTGTGTGAGTTTACGTCAAACGTATTCGATATTGAAAGTGAAATTAAGATGGGTTGCACCATCTTACTTTAACTTTGACAAACGTCAAAAATCTGTCAAACTCCATACAAAATACATCGGTTATTTTTATATTACGGTCGAAGTCAGGTGGTGCAACTCAACCTTAAATGTATGACGGATTATACAGCGCCCCTAGCGGAAACTTTCAATAACTGAAATCTTCATAAAATATATTTTTTAAGGCATTCGATATGGACTGCGCTTGATGTAAACACACTACGCCCACACTTCTAAGTTGACTTATGCCCGTTTTCACCACCAATCTCTAATTTTTAAGTGACCCCTATGGTAACACATAACAGGAATTTTGTTTTCATAGAGATCACTTAAAAATAGGGAATGATGGTGAAAAGGGGCATGAGAGAAACTTCAGTTAGCTGGTGCAGTAAGATAACGCTTTAAGTATTATAATACTAGTATTCACTTACTACGTATTTTGCAACGAGTCTGCAAGTACCTAGTTGTTAAGTAAATCTCTATTTCGCAGACTTAGCTAGGATACGTTCGGGACGTGCTAAGTACAAACTTTAGTTAGTCTTGCAGCAGTAACGTGGTTCTTCCAAAACTTAGCGAACTTGGGATGTAGTGAAAATTGCTTCATCTCACATTTTGCGAGCTCACCTTACTATTAAAACGGCGCTTATAGTATACAACGGAGATAAATAAATTTGTTTATATCTACCGTTCCTTAAGTTAGATTCATGGTTTAATATCCAGACCAGCTATAAGAAGGAAGTTTTTTCATATTGCATTGTGAGTAATGTCATTTGAATCAAATTAAGTGGCTTTTATTATGATTTGATCAACACCTACAATGTTCTTCAGTGCTTCATAAACTAAACTATTATCATGAGTGCCACCAGTGGCCAAAATTGAATAAAATATTCTTGATTTTGATTAAATAAAGTTTATGGTCACATGGTAGGTATTTGACGTTCGTATTTGATCTGTATTTGACGTTCATAAGTGCCACCAGTGGTCAAAATTGAATAAAATATTTTTGATTTGATTTGATTGAGAGTCATATTCTGGTAACAGCAAAGTCTGAAATACTTCAAGTTAAACAAAGATGGAATTTATTTCATTCTGTTAGTTTCTAAACGGCATTGGAAATAAAGCGGCCAGGGGTACCCAAAACAATTAGTGTTTAAGGAAAAGCGTTTCATTTGTGAGTTTAAGGAAATGGGTCACTGTGCCCCAGGCGTGGTGGGCTTATCATCATTAAAATTCAGTGGGCCCACAGCCTAGGCTTGCGCAGACGAGGGACTTTTGACCAGCACTGGACAAAAATTCCTGAATCGGGAAAAAATTTACGCCGAGAATTTGCCCACAAAGCACAGACTTAAGATTTTTTTTATGTGACAGGAGGCAAACGAGCAGATGGATTACCTGATGGTAAGTGATTACCGTCGCCCATAGACAGGCAGACAGACGCCCAGGGGCGTTACAGGTGCGTTGCCGGCCTTTAAGGTCAAGATACGCTCTCTTCTTGAAAGCTTGCAGGTCGTATCCGTCCGGAAACACTGCAGACGACAGTCCATTCCACAGTTTGGTTGTACGGTTCGATAAATTTGTTGTTATTTAGTGAAGCGAAATTTCGCTATGTGCGTTGTTGCTTCCAGTCCCGTTGTTAGCTCAATTCTTCCCTCATACTTTTATCCAGTCCTGTCCTGTCCTCGGTTCATCGGGGGATTTTGGTACGGGTTAGTACTTTAGTCCGCTGTCTGCACTATTCGATACAGTTTACACGTATAAGGGATCTATTTTAACGGACAAATCTATTTGCTGCAATGAATTTTGTTTTGGTAAGTAAAGATTTCATTTTTTTTTTTCATTTCATCATTTTAATTTTTAACGAATAATTTTTTGTTTATTTCAAAAAACCTCGTCTGCGCATGCCTTTACTCTGTCGGAATAGAAATCGCAATACAACTCTGTACGCAGAAGTTTTTGTTTGGTGGCCTGTTGCGTGGACACCCGTTTGAACCGCGTTCGGGTAAAATATGAAAACTGTTTCAGCGTTTGAAATTCTGTGTGTAATTCAGAAAGTTGGTATCAATGTTGGTTTATTTACAGTACGTAGCATGGTTTGTAATATAAACTCGGCCCGGAATTTAAATCGTCTCATAGAGATATTACCGTAGTTTCTGATTTTCTAACGTTTAACTTCATTATTTTCTACGAAGTGTTTCTTTACTCGTACCAACAGTATTGTTGACCTGAGTTTCGATCGTCTTATATAAAATCTACACTGTAATATATAACTTTTAGTTTTAGTTTGCTTGAACCGATTTAAAAAATCTTGTGTTGGATAGCCCATTTATCGATGAAGGCTTTTAGGCCATAAAAAATCATCCTACTACAGCCAGTAGGGATAGGGCAGTAAATTAAAATGTTCCAAAAACGGGAAATACTATTTTCACGCGTACAAGTGACGGGCATAAAATAATCCAACCAAATAAAATAACCAAAGGGTACTACAAGGTTCGAGACTATATTGATGACAAGGATGCGTGGTCAGTTCAGTCTGCACATATTTGATGTACTTAAATTTGACTATTCTTACCGTTAGATAATTCCTGGCAATAAGTGGTGACTGAGTTTGTTCCGGCGTTTCTTCTCAGCACTTGCCATATGTTTGTCTCGAAGCGCTGGTAGGGCCCAAAAGATAAGGAGACATGTAAAGTGCCCCATAAGGGCTACCTTTTTCTTTTTTTATTATTTTCTATTGACGTTTATAAGTGCCACTTGTGGTCTAAACTGAATAAATATTTTTGATTTTGATTTTGATTTTGAATCATAAACTACGTGTTATTTTGTTATTATTTAGAAATACAAGGCATTTCCGAGAGGCATTCGCATCTCGTTAGATAATCTATTTGTCTGACAGATCGATCTTCACATGGGCTCAGCTCTGCGATAAATTCTTTGCTGTATTTCTATTCGTACCTACTACTTAAGTACAGGTTGTGAGGGACAGGTGGCAAAAACTTCTAACAGGGCGTTCAAACAGAAAACAAGTTGAAAAACAATTTCTTGTCGGAAAGTTCACGGTACTAAACTTTTTAACTAATAAAACTGATAAAAGAGTACGTTGAGAGAGTGAAATACAAATTTTCACGAAAAATAATGATAACATAGAATATGAAACATTATGCATTCAGTAGCAAAATAGTATTTCAACGTAATCAGACAGTAAATATCAAAACAATATTGTCTGTAATTTTGTTTGTTAAATGAAAAAAAAAAACGTTAAGTTGGCGATTAGACAGTTGAATCAAAGTTCATCCCGGCGTTGTTACAGTCGATTTTGAGAGGGCACTTTGCCCAGCCACCACTCGGTAGAGAAATGAAGTTGATGTTGTTACGTTTCGTCTTGTTAAGTAATTGCTAGCTTGGGTCAATCTAGATAATTGTTAGAAAAATGCTCCCGAATTACTTGAGGCTTCTAGTAACTTCTTTTTGGACCACCTTCTATCGAATTGGTTGGAACAAATGAAGTCATAACATTTGAAAGAAAGAAAATGTTTATTTGGCACACAATAAAAAGAAAAACAAAGAAAAACCTCAACATAATCAAAATTAGAGTTGTTGCTAGACATGAGCAAATATACGCCCGTATTCACAAACATTATTATGAGGTCTACTGTGCGCGTGGACGCACAGGGTGACACACGAACCAATCACAAAGCTCTATTCAACGCTGTGCGTTCGATTTGCTGCTTCACTTAAGCAAGCATAGTTTGTGAATACGGGCGATAGATAGTCACGATTGACATATTATAGCATAGAAGACCGATATCTTCTTGTATTTGTTATATTCTACCTTCATCTTCATATCCGTAGAGTCTCAAAATTGGAAAATTCTCACCAAAGCTTTATAGTACCATTTTACAGCACATTCTAAGAACGTATTTATGTAGCCCCTCGCTTAAATTCCTGAATTGACCACTTGTGGAACGGTTTACGAGCCAGAAGACGGTGTTGTACGACGACAGCTCGTCGAACTAAACACTGTTGCGTCTTATTTAGTAGTAGAAGGGGCGACTTTGCAATAAAAATGAATATTCTGATGTGGCTGTAGCCTGTATAAAGGTTTTCTTAGTGCGAGTTAACGCCCACGCGAATCTTGAAAGGCTTAGGCGACAAAACCAAACGTAACAGTACTAGAGCTTCTACGAGTATATTGCGATGCAGTATATTATTATGCATAAATTTGGTAAACGAATAATTGTCAACTAGTTCTGGCATAAGTTGTTAAATAAACTTTTATTTTATTTTATTTTTATTTTATTTTTTATAATGTGTGCTATGTGCCGTAATTTTATAATGAAGGGCTCACTATACGAGCTTTTTTACCCAAATACAAAATAAACTATAATAATCTGTGTTTTTGAGCGCTGTAATCCATATTAAGTTCGATCTGGGTCTGGCATTGGCAGTTTAGCTAAACAGCATTATTGTGTGATTACAAAACCTGCCCTAAATTATCTCATTAATCATGTTAATCGGGCCATCACGTACCTAACTGACAAATATTAATCGAATGTGTTGAGTTTGTTAATGATGGAAACTTTATCGTCGATTTTGATTTAATAATCGGTAAATAATGCTTTTCATGCTGAAAAGTTAAAGGCAATTTAAAACTCACACTAAGCTTAGCCCTCTGACCCCAGAACACATACAGTATAAGTCAATTCTTATTTTTACCCAATCGTTGTGAATAAATGCAAACATGTTAACCAGACAAGCATATGCAGTTATGCACACATGTGGTATCGAGTTCACTAACATGAAACGAGTTTTGTTTCCCACAATACTGTGGAAAACCAATGCATTTTTAAAATTTAAACACTGGTAAAGTTGTATCGATTGCTTCCTCGTGAGGCTGAGTTACTGCCCTTTTGGAGGGATCAATAACGTTAGTCCGTGGTTTGTTGATGCTGCAGGAGTGATAACTTTTACCAACTACCAGAGGTCTGGAGTGTGTATCGATCTTTTGAATATTGATAAAATTTTAGTATGTAAGTACTTAGTCGATCAACGATCGTATTTTATTAAGGCCAACTACAATTACTTGATTAAAAAAAGTAAACTCACTTTTTAAAGCTGTTTTTAGACAAACAAATGCATCTAAATATTTAGACTGAGTTGCGTTATCTTCACTTTAACAGTAACTATAACTTTAATCGGGGTTTTTGTATGGAGTTTGATACACTTTTGATGTTTGTTGAAGTTCAAGTAAGATGGTGCAACTCAGGGTTAAAGCTCGTTACGCCGCACCCTTCTCTTAATATAATATAAAAAGTACAATATCATAATTACCATATTTATCATCATCATAAGGTAACTTGGTCTCCAGTGTTCAGCAGGATGGCCGTAAGACATTATGGAGCATCTCATCTTACATAATAATCCTAAAACAAAGTCCTAATACAACAATCCTAGCGAATCATCTCATTGCCTAACAATCAACTCTCCTTTTCGTATCCAAATAATTGTTACAACACTGTTTGTACTCGTACAATAAAAGGGCTTTCTAATTGCCCTGTTTGGCCTTTGACTTCCTGCCCAAACAACCTGTTGGTGGTTACCTCCACATTAGTGGGCTCACCTTCACTGAGCACACAAAGGAAACGATTCCATTCGCTCAAAAGTATACGTTCTACAATAGACAGCAAATGAAGCTAAACACCGCGGATTCTAATCTAGTTGTAATAATGTTCTGTTTTGCTACAAAATGTATAGTTTAATGTGCTGTTGTACGTTTGCAAATCGTCAACATTTGCCAGCTTTTGTTTGTTGAATAATCTCTGGGATAATTGAACACTTTGTAAATTAAAACAACTCCGTACTAGTTTGAAGATTAAATGCTTGAAATGAACTGTACATTTACAACTTCGAACTCCTCCTATGTATTAATTTCGTTGCGGGTCCAATGACAGTATAACTTTCCCCCGGAACAAACTTCAGCCTCACTGGTTGGGTTTTTATTGGCGGTCGAGCTGTAGATCCTGGCTACACACGAGTTGCAGCGGTGGGAATGAGAGGTAGGAATAGTCCCATGTATGTGTACAATTGTACATTCTTCCTCATAATTTACTGGAATTTAGTGACCAGGTTAAAACTTAATTATCTGGTATACTTATTTTAATGTCGGACAATCATGTTAGTATAGTAGGTTAAATGTCTAAGATCAACTGGCCAATAAACAGAAGTATTTTACCTTTGTAAGTAATTATCTCAACTATGGCTGAGTTGCACCAGTTTACTTTAACTTTAAAAAACATCAATGTTAAAATCCATACAAAAAGCACCGGTGGTTGTTATTGTTACGGTTAAAATAAGGTGGTGCAAGAAACAAGAATAGAATAAACTTAACTGTATATCCGCTGGACTACAGAGGTAATAATAGTATACTTACATTAAAAAGAGGATAAGTAGTAGTCATAAATCTTTATCTTCATCTTCATTTTTATCTTTAACTAGCTGACCCGGCGAACTTTGTTCCGCCTTAATGGCAATAAATAACGGGATAAAAGTATCCTATGTCCTTCTCCTGGCTCTAAACTACCTCCCTGACAATTTTCAGCTAAACCAGTTCAGCCGTTCTTGAGTTATAAGTGGAGTAACTAACACGACTTTCTTTTATACATATACTAGCTGACCCGGCGAACTTTGTTCCGCCTTAATGGCAATAAATAACGGGATAAAAAGTATCCAATGTCCTTCTCCTGGCTCTAAACTACTTCCCTGACAATTTTCAGCTAAATCGGTTCAGCCGTTCTTGAGTTATAAGTGGAGTAACTAACACGACTTTCTTTTATATAATAGAATAGATTATAGATACCTAAGTTGTTATCAAAATAATTCTACATTCACGTGAAACCCCCAGGGTAGCACTATAGATGCATGATAAACTTATCTGTTATTTCGTCTGATATAAAAGCCGATTTCCAAAGACCCAAAGGACAGTCCAACTAATATTTATTTTTTCCAAACCAATAATTTTGTTAGTTAGTCATCAATATTACTTGTTTACTGTCCCAGTTCATTTGAAAGTCGTATTTGAGTTAAAGTAACTTAATTCTCTATTTTCTTATTACATTACTTTACTATTCATATTTTGATTGATGAAAATTTTTTGAAAGCAGTGTTCAAATATTTAACTTAGTATTTCGTACCTCGAATGTACATTTCAAATGAAATGGACTTACATTTGCTTTTGATAAAAATATTGAAATGGGAATTAATCTGAACAAAGTTATAGTTCTAATTATTTATAAGCCAACGCAGGATTAACTATAATGTATGAAACTTATAAAAAAACTTAACTTTAATAAGTAACTTGAGAAAATAAGCGACAACACTTCCAAAGAGATTCTAATGCCCGTTTTCACCATCAATCCCTATTTTTTAAGTGGCTTCTATGGTAACACATAACAGGCATTTTGTTATCATAGGGGTCACTTAAAAATTAGGGATTGATGGTGAAAACGGGCAAAAAAGTTCTATTATGTATTACTTACCTAATAGGAGTATAATTTTCAACTGTGTGTTAATCCTTAAGTATAAATCGTTTTTAGCAAACAGTTAGGTATGTAACTTATTAAGTATTCGCTTTTACGTCCTCCCTTTGTTGGTCGTGGTCAGACAAAAGTAAGAACAGTCTTTGTGTTCAAGTATCATAAAAGGCAGATAACTTATCGCAAATCCTCTGTTTCTGTTTCGAAAGCATAAAGCCATGTATTTTATTATTCATTAGGCAACATTTGTTGATAAACTGTTTATGACTAGTGTGAAATAAGTTTACCATAAACACAGGTTTCTGAAACTTGGCCGTCCACACTTGCTCTCCACTCATAGAGGGGAGCACGGCAACATGTATCATAAACAATGTTTTGTCACCTATGTTTATGGACTGTTTATAAACTGTTTACAGAGATGATGAAACATTATGAAACATTGTTTATGAACAGTTTATAAACAGTGTTTATCAACAAATGTTGCCTAATGAATACACGGCTTTATGCTACTACGATCTGCCTTTAGTGGTCAGCAACATTCATCGGTACATTTCCAATGGAAAACGAAACAAAAACCGCAAATAGAAAGTGTCTTGAGGCATTATTTTACAGCTACGAGTAATCATGGACCTATAAAAAAAGTCGGACGGATTCTCATCAACAAAATACTGTGACATTAGGATACACCAGCTTGCCTGTACGTACAGGCCGGCACGCACACATTCACACCCTGATACACCACTTCGAGTGCAAACTTCACACAGTTGACACATTTAAGCAGCGAAAAAACAACACGAATACGACATGTCTTGTGTGATGAAATTGTGTAAAAACCGTTCTGTTCGAACAAACAAAAATTAAGGAATCACATTTCACAGGCAAAATAATAATCCAATCACTTATTTCCCGACATTAAAATATTGAAATTAATTGAAATCAAACGTCATTCACTCGAAAAAATAATACGTCAAAGACCAGTGTTCTCAGTTATTTACGTGGGAAAATTACCCGAAATATGGGAAATTAATAATAATTTTAGGACTTTTTAGTTATTTATTACGCATACTATGGAAATAAAATAATTTATCATAATAATTGTGTTTTAATGGGATATATTTTCATAGGCAAATTTGATCTAACATCTGCCGATCTATGGTTTTCCTAAAATAAATGTTTGGGCTAACATGGCATCCCTAAATTCACTCACACAATAGACAAACGCCAAAATTTTGCGTCACAGTTTTGTTGTAGCGCGAGTTCCGTCCGCCTTTTTTTATAGGTCCATGCGAGTAATTAGGTATTATGAACACTTCGAAAAAATAAATATTTCGTCGTATTTATTATTTTGTTTGTCAATCGTATTTATATTCTTTTACGTTGTGTCAAGTAATTTACTATTTACGCGTTTCAAGCTTACAAATGTCTGTATTTGTGATCGGTTTCGTTCGTTTACCTACGATTATTTGCTACAAAAAATATTCTCTTTGAGATTTTATTGGCATTGTGTCTCCGTTCTGTTGTGTTCATTTATTGTTATAAAATATCTTCGCAAAAGATTCTTTTGAAAAAGAATCAACTTATTTCGTCCGTGTGTTAACGTGGTAGGCTCACCGCCTAAATCTGCGAAAAATCTCAACACATGGAAATTCTTATGAATACAGATTTTTAAAGGATATACAAAGTAACGAATTTACTATCAAACGGTAACTTCTTACTTAGGTTTAAACTTAATATAATTTTCACAATGTTCTTTGATTTTAAGTATTAACGCACCGTTAGCACAGTTATAACCAATAGTTACTCTGTTAGCTTTATGTGCACTGAAATGCTTAGCCCGTAATTTTAAACCGTAAGAGTGGATTCGATCAAACAAGAGTAAATATTAATCTCAAAATAAATCGTCAGTTATTCGACATTTTGACATATTTCCCATACTGAAATTATCAACGTGCCAGTTATACCAGGAGTTATTAAACGGGCCTAAGTCTTTCACTTACTTCCAAATAAAGGTATTTTAATGCGAATTAATTGAACACGGTTAATATTTAATATCTTCACAAGTAGCATATTTGGAACTCTGTTAATTAAGGCTTCGTTAACTTTAAATTAGAATCGCAAACATTTCAATTAGAAATATTGATCGAGTTAATGGAAATGATAAAGCCGTATCCGACACAGGTAGCGCTTACCGCACAGATAAATCAAATCAAAATATCCAGCACTCAATTCAAAACATCCGTCATTATCCTAACCACACACATCGTTATGCAAAACAGTGTTCATGAACATCACTAATTGGAGTTAGGTTTCATGCACAGAACTCATCAAAATGGCAAATTAATGAATTTTTAACAAAACTGAGAAGTATCCAGGGCCGTGTCACTCTAAAATTATGTCATGACGTATAAAAGTATGAAAAGAAACAATGAGCTGATTAGTTTTCCACCTGAATTTTATGGTAAGAAAAATTATAATTTAATAAAAATCTAGAAGGTTTTGGGCTTTAGTACTAGGGCTCATAAACATATTATTGCCCTTATTTGTACAGTTCAGTGAGATTACGTGATGTTGTAATATAACGGTAATTTAATTTTCCGTTAATCACATGTTCACTGACTCGGGTAAATTTTGCGTGTAAGTAATTATTTCGCTTAAATTCCACATTAATATCTTTGAAAATAAGTCTCCTAATTCTATACTACCCATACTAATAGTATAAATGCGAAAGTAACTCTGTCTGTCTGTCTTGCTTTCACGCCTAAACCACTGAACCGATTTTGATGAAATTTGGCATAGAGATAGTGAGTCCCCGAAAAGGACATAGGATAGTTTGTGAAACAAGGACGCGCGCGATAAAGTTTTTCTGTGACAGACAAAATTAACACGGGCGAAGCCGCGGGTGGAAAGCTAGTTTATAATATTAAATCAAATCTAAAGGTAACCTAATATTGTTACCTTTAAGTAGACTCGATTAGTCATCTCTTCGCTAAACTTAACGGCAGTTTCGTAGGTAAAACAATAAAGGTACCTAAATGAATTTAAAGAGATTATGGTCGGTAAATAAGTGCTACATTGTCAGACATTACAGTAAATGGTCTTCTAGAATTTTCAGTATCTTTAACAACTTCGACGAAGTAAGACTTGTCGTCCATTAGGGCTGAGAGCGTGAGAGCTAGAAAGTATTCGTGCTTTTGCTATCAGCTCGCTAACTAGACGTCTTGCATCTCCTATTAAAGTTTACCAGATTTTATAAATTATACAAAACTTAGAATACTTTAAGAAATAACTTTCCAAAACTTATGAAATAAATTCACCTGAACGTGGGATTTATAGTTGGTTTTAGTTGTTGCTAATTTAGTATGTTTTAATTTAAAGTTTAGAAGTTCCCTTAATTTTGTGTTATTGTTGAGATTTTATTGTTCATTTATTTGTCTATGTATGGAACATGTTAGTTTTTGCACTTCAGTAGGTAACCTGACATCTGCGTGATTACCTATAGCACTATTGCATTTTACATTTTCTGTAAAATTTTACAAACCTTTTTACAATTTCTAGAACGGTTTTATAGTTACCACCTACGTCGTATCCATTAAAGTAAACGTAAACTAGCACAGGTAAAGCGAAGTAATAAAAAGCATAAAGATTTTCTAGCGGAGCTATAGTGTAAAGACAGCTTAGTCGCTCTGTCACTCGGGTAATTTCCCGACCATCGCCACGAAAGTATTAGAGGAAAAGAAAAATGCCAGTGCTCACTTGGTTCACAAATTCTTATCCTATTCCGTTTTTCTGCTCCAATTATGTCCGCGTCTACCTAAATTAACGATAGCAAAAGAAAAGAAACGGGTCTGTCGTCAGATATTTAGTATTACCGATACTTCTCCGATGCTAGGTGTATTCGTGACGTTTATACTAAATTCGCTACGCCCACTACCTATCTTGTACGCGTGGAAATTGTTTCAAGTAAACAAGCATGTTTCATTTTATATGTAACTCAATGTGTATTTTAAGATTTATATATCTGTCAATGAAAATCTTTATGATATAATTATTTGCTATTTATTTATTTTGGACAAAGTAATTTTTTTTTCTTTCTTTCTTTCAAAAACAGACACCTTTTTATGACTACAATTACCTTAAAGTAATAAACAAAGATATGTACGAATGAAACATGTCTCATGTGTATCCACAAGAAATAGTAGTAAGGTAAAATAATATCAGATTAATTTGGCAGAATCCCTAATCTGTAACTCTAATTAAAATAACAAATCTTAAAAGAAAGAAGAATATCCAAATCTATCATTCGGAATTACTTTCATCTCCAGTAGAAAAATATTTTATTTGCTACAATAGAATTTCCTAAAATAAGCCAACCATTATGAAACTTATTGATTTTTCTCTTTTTTTCTGTAAATTTTGCCCAAAAGGACTAACGCCCGTATTTACAAACCATGCTTGCAAAACGCACAGCGTTGAATAGAGCTCTGTGATTGGTTCGTGTGTCACCCTGTGCGTCCACGCGCACTGTGAGACCTCATAGTAATGTTTGTGAATACGGGCGTAACTTTTTAAGACCAACTAGGTTATGTTATAAAACATTAACTATACTTCAAAACTAAATGAACCGCATCCTGCTCAAATTTCAATTTCGCAAGTTAATATGCCGTTAGGAAAAGGTTACGTCTTAATTTTTCCTATTAATTAAATTAAGAGAAGATGAGCTCATTTAAACTGAGTTATTACAGGGATGAAGGTGGATAATTATAAGGTTTTTGTTTGATTATGTTGCAAGCACTTTAACATGGACCATGAAATTACTTCTGTCATTTAGTCTGGTAACAGATGGTGTCCGAGGAACAGAATGATGTCGTATGATTTCTTTACCCTTCACAAACATACATTATGGGGCCATATGTTATTCGTGATAATAATTTTATTTATATAATTTAACTAGCGGCCGCCCGCGACTGCGTACCCGTGGATCCCGTTTTACCCCCTTCATCTATCTTACGCGGTTTAGATTTTTTCATACAAATGTTTTTTCCCGCTAACCCCTGCAACATCCTGTTGTAACTAAGCTTTAAGTTTACTAAGGTACCTGCATGCCAAATTTCAAGCGTTTAACTTAAGCGGTTTAGATTTTTCATACAAAATGATTTTCCCGCTAATTCCCGTTCCCGTAGGAATTTCGGGAATTACTTTCTTAGTGCACCTCTACGGTACCTAAGCTACGTCCCTTCCAAATTTCAAGTGCCTACGTTTAGCCGTTTAGGCTGTGCGTTAATATGTCAGTCAGTGAGTTTCTCCTTTTATATTAGTACCTACCTATATTTAGATTTAGTTGCTTAATAGTTTGTTCGTATATTTGGTACATTGCAATGACTTGTTATTATATCAGTATTGTATTAGTATAGACTCAGCATTATGCCCAAAAGCGTCGACGCATCTTTTATCACTAGGGTTCGCGACATAATGCTGAATAAGGCCTGAATTCTTGAGTGAGACCTTTTTATGATGAGCTTAGTATTGCTGTTTTGTTAGTATTGGCATTTCTTGCATTATTCCTCTTTTGTCTCTTTTACTTGAGCCACC
This sequence comes from Ostrinia furnacalis, assembly GCF_004193835.3. Classification (NCBI taxonomy): domain Eukaryota; kingdom Metazoa; phylum Arthropoda; class Insecta; order Lepidoptera; family Crambidae; genus Ostrinia; species Ostrinia furnacalis. Next base: position 193,377 of record NW_021130394.1, on the reverse strand, counting down.
TGCGTGGTATCTTTTGTTTCTCTACATCTAGCCCAATAAAATTTATCTTCCTTTGTCTTTTCAGGGTTCCGTAGTCCTGACAAGGAACCCTTATTTCTAGTTTATTATGTAACGACAAACGTTTTAGGTATCTTAAGAACTTCGTGTTTCTAAGATTTGCAGCCGGTATTTTATATATAGAGTTTGACAGATGTTTGACGTTTGTTATGGTTTTATTTGATTTAACAAAGATTTCTGAGAATTTTCACAAACCCATGAAGAATCTATTTGGGCCAATAAAAATAAAATAAAATAATAATAAATAAATATCCTTGGACATTTTAAATGGTTCTTCTAGCATATTTTCTCTGATAGCATTCAAATCTCCAGGGGTGTTACACATTTTCCATCCCGGTAAAGAGACATAAAACACTTTCAATCTTCGAGATCCCTTGAGGTACTTAGATAAGCTGGAACCGTAGTGTGCCAATAGCGAAATTCTATACATAAAGTCTATTTCTATACGATATCTAATTGATCTCACCAATTGAATAAATGTACTTTTACTTGGCAATTCGTTTTTACCGCCAAGAAAACACATTTCCCGAAACATTTTGTAACCAAAATACCTATATCGATGTGAAATAAAAGCTATATTATTTTATTTTAAAAAATATTTAGATCGAGAGGCGACTCTTAACGCCAGAACAAAATCAACTAAGCCATATTATGTTTCGTACTTACAGTAAAATAATACGTGAGTTTGTTGTTTTAATAAGTAATCCAAAGGTTTTTTCACCCCTGTATCGCCGATGTAAGAGAAGAATATAGCTTATGTCCCATTCCCGTCTAATACAATCATAACGTGTTTATCCACAGGGTTCCCGCCATAAATAACAGGGGAGACACCCTGTGGTGTCCCATAATGCCTTGTAATCTCTTATTTGGTGACATATGAGTACATTACTGGGTTAGTATCAATTTATGTGTGTTTTGTGGTATCCAAAGCGAAATGATTGTGGCTATTTAGTATATTGTCCCGGGTTCTATTCCCAAGTGAAAATCTATTTTTTCACGTATAATATCAATCAATAAAACGTGTAAAAATCTAAGCCTGAGTTGCACCACCTTATTTTAACCGCAACAGTAACAACAACCGGTGTTTTTGTATGGAGTTTGACAGATTTTGACGTTTGTCAAAGTATAAGTACGATCAGTGGGTCTAGACAAAGTGCAAATTATAATCGCAAACCAGTCGCAAAGTGGTCGAAAAGCCCCTTTTTAGGGTTCCGTAGCCAAAATGGCAAAAACGGAACCCTTATAGTTTCGTCATGTCCGTCTGTCCGTCTGTCCGTCTGTCCGTCTGTCCGTCTGTCCGTCTGTCCGTCTGTCCGTCTGTCACAGCCGATTTACTCGGAAACTATAAGTACTACAGTGATGAAATTTGATGGGAATATGTGTTGTATGAACCGCTACAAAATTATGACACTAAATAGTAAAAAAAAGAATTGGGGGTGGGGCCCCCCATACATGTAACTGAGGGATGAAAATTTTTTTTTCGATGTACATACCCGTGTGGGGTATCAATGGAAAGGTCTTTTAAAATGATATAAAGTTTTCTAAAAAACATTTTTCTTAAAGTGAACGGTTTTTGAGATATCAGCTCTCAAAGTCGTAAAAAGTATGTCCCCCCCCCTCTATTTTTATAACTACGGGGTATAAAATTCTAAAAAAAATAGAGGTGATGCATGCTAATTAACTCTTTCAACGATTTTTGGTTTGATCAAAGTATCTCTTATAGTTGTTGAGATAGGTTGATTAAATTGACATAATAAGTTTATTATATTTGCTGCTACGGAACCCTTTGTGCGCGAGCCCGACTCGCACTTGTTTGTATGAAGTTTTGACGTATTCGATTTTCGATTCGATCAAAAAGTGCGTTTTGTCTAGGGGGGCTGGCCTGTTCATCTCCGCGAGTTTACACCGAAAACAAAACAAGCACCCTACAGGATTACTTTTCGACAAGGCCTCACAAAAGAGCGAACATTGACTCACGCACGCGTATTCTTGTGCATGATGGAAAAAAAATGGTGTACTAAATACTGTGCAGTATTTAACTGCCTAAATAATAATAAAAACACAGAATGTAGTTTTTTAAGTTGCCTGAAGACACTGAGAGGTAAATAAGTGGTTAATATTATTCATTCATGCTTAATCATGTATTTCCGCCATTTTCTGCAGTTTGGCACCTCACGTCACACATCATTTTACCGAAGTCAGCCCTATGGCTTCGGCGCAGTACCGATCACTGACGTTTGTCAACAAAATGGTGCTTGACTCTTGAGACAAGCTAAATTACACCATATTGTTAACCCATATATGCCCAGAGGCACGAAAACGACCCAATGGTACATGTTCTCTTGCAATGCCAATTACAAAAAAACTGTACGTTTGTTTTCTGTTTTAGCGCTATAAATATAATGTTGAAAGAACTACCTAATCAAATATAACAGTTACTAAGTTCGTATGCCGCCACTTTTTTTAGAATTTGAAATTGAATTTTACTGATTTTTTTGTTGTTGAAATTAGTGCATCCAGTCTTACAAAAATGTAAATATTCTTTTATGTATTCTGTTTTAAACGATTATTACCATTGAAATATTTAAATGAATATATTTCCAAAGTAAATATCTAAGAAGTGTTATGAAAATATAAATATGTGCTTCGTTATTTTTTGCAAAAGTTCTGTTGGTCGAAAACGACCGCATGGGCATATATGACACCAGAATGTAGATTTTCATACTATTATACTATTTCAAATAAAAGTCTTGTTTATTATATAATTACTTTGTAATTTCATCAAATTATAGCAAATAGTGTAAAATAATGTTATTTGGTTAATTTAGGACCTTGAATAATTACACAGTTAGTACAATTTAGGCATGAAATTCTGCAAAACATTTGTTTGTTTTTGCATAAAGCACAATTCCTACGATACTGACTGGTGAGGATCAAATGCTCAACACCATACAGCCTTTTAGAGGTATATTAGAGGGCGCTGGGCGTGTTGAAGGTCCAGGCTGAGTTCGAGGAGATCCATTTGTAAGAAGCTAATTTCTAGTAATTTACCTTCGAAACTTCAAAGTGTCTACAGATGCTCTAAGGGATCTGGCTATTTTGGCAAAGTTATTGATGGGAAGGAAAAAAAATGGTTCCAATGTTTTTGACATGGTTTATTGATGTCACCGTCAATAATAACTGGAGTTTCGAAGGTCAATTGCTAGAAATTTGCTTCCAAAATATAGATCTCCTTGAACTCAGTCTATCTTCAACACGCCCAGTGCCGTCTAATATACCACTGAGTGTAAGGCGATATGGTGCTGAGCATTTGATTGATCCTCACTGGTCAGATTCGTAGAAATTGTGCAGTATGCAAACACATAACTGTGAAGAAATGCAGCAAGTGTAGTGTAAATCTCCATGTCAAATGTTTTGCGGCCTAAATTGAACTAACTGTTGTATTATTATTCAAGTTCCTAAATAAATCAAATATGATTATTATACACATTTGCTATATTCTGTTCAAATTTGTAAACTAATTATACCTATAATAAATACGACTATTATATGAAAATACTTTATACTATGAACACCTACATTCTAGCCTCATATATGCCCAGGCGGTCGTTTTCGACCGACTGAAAAAAAAATAGTTCCAAATACTGAAATCCAAAAACTCATCTTGGTTCATGATTATGGGCCTATATAGAGTAAATATGCCAATATACATAAAAATCTGGGACCTAAATAGTTCTGGGCATATATGGGTTAATGACATTGAGAATAATTTTTTTTAAATACCTTCGCGAAGTAAACCTTCTGTACGTAGTACTTATTATATTTTGTGGTAGGTACGATGGTGCAACTCAGCCTAAAGTCTGATCTACTATGTCCAAACGTATTTAAGTAGTCAAGCTCTAGTTTACTATGAAACTGCTTGTCAAAACGTGTCAAGTGACAAGCCCCGCCCACCAACTTACCCGAAAAATAAGTTATTTAGTTTACCGACTTAACTACTTAAAGCGTGTAAATCTGCCTTAAGTTGTGCTTAAACTACAGCTTAAACTAAGTAGCGTTGTGAGTACTAAGTAGCCTTTATTTTTAAATAGGTAAAGTTAAACCTTTTTGCTTGTAAAATTTAGTTACTGGTTATGAAATTTTACATTAGTGACGCTTAGGAGCATACAACACCTAAAGACAGTTAGTGCCTACCTGGCGTGTAGTTTTATATTAACACGATCATAACTACTGATACTATTTTGAGGCAAATACATTTCCTTCCATTTTTATTTATTCTTTTATACCATATTAGTTGGTACATAAGGCGAACCATTCTAATATATTTTTTTACTTTTACTCTTGTAGTATAGCTCCCGAGAGATTTTTTACTTTGACATCGAAATAAAACAGCAGAGCCGTTGATCCAGTAGTAAATAAACTATTAAAGAATTATTGAACATTGCTAATAATTCATCGAGTTGACGTATCTTGGAAAATACTGTAACAAAGAACCGAACTGGAATGAAACCAACTGAATTATGTATCACTATTGATTCGATATCATCAGGTCAGTACCTAACTGCCGTAATATAAATATTTGCACAACCCAACCCTCATTTTGTGTCATATCAAGATTATGTAAATAAATATTCTGTCAATCTGCATTTGAAAACTTCAAACGTCGAAACGAATTCCAACTTTCTTACCGAAACTTGACCTAACTTTTATTTGATAAATATTTTTGACCGGGGCAAAAATTACTTTAATACATCATGAGAATCATCATCGTTAAGATTTTAAAATAGCGTGGCTCATTCGACTAAATAAATAAATATAACATGTAGTAGAGCTACAAACATGAAAGCTACTCATTTTTCAAGAGGTGCATGCCAGGAAATCTACTCGTGTGGAATGTCAGTTTGCAATGCGAGGTTCCTCTCAAATCCCAGCTTAACTGGAAACCTACGTACAAAGCTTATCTGTGACATCTTCACTCCAATTGCTCTAAAAGCTTTGAACTTTACCAGAAGCTCTAGCTTGCATTAATTGCAGAAGTTTTCATCTGGTACGGTTCCATAGGGAGTTCAATACTGCACTTTAATAACCATATTAACTTCGACTGAATTTCCTCGTCAAAGGAGAGTAAATATACCGTATATTTGTGATTTTTCAGTCCTTTCGTTGGAAGTTTTGCGTAAACAAATTTTGTTTGAAAGATAAAAATGTACCGTTCATGTTTCTACTTTCACTTTGTCTTATGATGTGTTCTCCGAACCTGTTTGCATTAACTTTTGCCGCTTTACACAGAGAGCAGAGATAAATAAATAATGAACTGGATAAATATTTTCACATTTTCACGGAATTCAGAACTCAAAAAAAGGAAATAAAGTTCCTAGAAAACTTTTGTGTTTACAAAATACCAACCGAATTGAGAACCTCCTCCTATTTAATCCATTTTCATATTGACGTTTCAATCCAAATGAATGTTTTACGCGTTGTACAAAAACTGAAATAAATTTATAATTCCCATGAGTTATTATTCAAAGGAACAGCCCAACGAGGATGAATTAATGGTATTGGCTTTTTGCAAATCGGCCGAAGGCTATAAAAGTTGGACCGTAGCCAGTGTATGAAAAAAGGGTAGAAGTAGCCTGTGTATTTAGTATTTCTTTCATGTCTCTATTTTGTATCTACGGTGTATAATAAGCATTATTGCTTAAGAGCGTTTACGTCTAGCGTGGCATGTCAAGTTTAGGTAATTTCGATGCTATTTTTATTCACACTAAAATAATTGTGACTGTGTGCGTGTTCTCACGCTCTATAGTCAAACCAAAATACTTTGATCCACCATCGTAAAAGTGTGCCAGGCTGTCAAGTGTGACAGCTCAAGGAAACTATAAAATCTTCAAATCTTCCAACACCGACTCCATAATTATAAATCATGGTATACATTAGTCCTAATAAATAATAAATACATAAATTCTTTATCAAATAGTAAATTATCAAAGGTTTTTTACTATTTTGAGAATATTTTATACAGCCTATGTTCAGCAGAAAAAAATTAGGTTAGGTTAGACTTGCGACCTTACACATACACAGTTGCCGCGGCGCGGTAGCGCCGTTTAAGTTTCGGAGAGCAAAAAGTGGCGTAATAAAAATAATTTTGTGTAAAAAAAAGTCATTTTAATTACATTTCCGATTGCTGTTTAGGAAATGTGTAATTTTCCTAGGAAATGTGTCTAATATAATTTACATCACACATTTCCGGGTGATTTTAGGACTTATACACAATTCCTAGGAATTGTATACAATGACGGATTTCATACATTTCCTGTAACATATACAATATAACTCAAAATTGACTGACTGACTGACTGACATAGTGACCATCAAAAACAATACTTGTCAAAAAAACCAAGTCTCGCAACTCAGTTGTTCTACGGTAAAAAGTTGTGAGATCCATGTAATACCAAGTCCAGGTCAGGAAATCTTTAACGTTTTACATAAATATATTGACTTGGTCATCGCATGAAAACACGTGTAAATTAAATTATTTAGTGCGATGGCCAAGTCAATATATTTATGTAAAACGTTAAAGATTTCCTGACCTGGACTTGGTATTACATGGATCTCACAAATTTTACCGTAGAACAACTGAGTTGCGAGACTTGGTTTTTTTGACAAGTATTGTTTTTGATGGGATCTCATTTCTTTTTGTATTTTGTAGACAGCAGTTATGTATCTAGAAAACTGGACCGAAATTGAAAAATTTTACTCGACTTGGCGGTTGCACTACCGTGCCCCCAAATATTTTAGTTTTTCCTTGATTCATACACCAAACACTACTTATATTCCAAATTTGAAGCTTCTAGGTCTGCTAGAAGTGCCTTAGAGTTTTGATGATCGGTGAGTCAGTGAGTCAGTGAGTCAGTCAGTAAGTGACAAAATTAAGTAACTTTGACCCGTTATAATTCTTAAACTACTGGTTCAAATTGAATGAAATTTTAAATATACCGTGTCTTTACAATGCCTGCATAGCTAATGAAAATTCAGCCTTCTAGTTATATCCACAACGAAGTTACAGGCGGTCGAAAATGGCCTGAATTGCTTCGAGAAAAGGATGGTACGGCCGTGCCGCTTTTTTGCTCGACTTGGCGGGGGCACTGCCGTGCCCCCAGATCTATCAACGTACAGCCCAAACCACTGGACGGATCGAGCTGAAATTTGGTATGCAGGTAGATGTTATGACGTAGGCATCCGCTAATAAAGGATTTTACGAAACTCCACCCTAAAACGAGATCCACGCGTTTTATGTATATTCATAAGAATAACAGTAGTTAATTTAGTACCTATTTATTTTGAAAAAGGGCTATTTCTACGCTTTTCTGTACTCTAACCGTAGCCAGGGGCGCAACAAGTTGACATACTACGTCGGTCTTATTAAGCCTGTTCGATTCTGGTTAACTTCATTGGTAATTACCAGGTAGGCTGAGTTTATTTATAGTATGTATTTAATAACGAATTGTAATAGAAGATCGTTAAGAGTAGGCGCACACCGTTGATTTTTAGTTGGCCGATAGTTGTGCCCGATTTTAAATTGTATGAAGAATCGGCCAAATCGAATCGGCGTAGTGTGCGCACTCCCATACATGCCTATACTGATCAACTGCCCGACTAAACTATCGGCCGACGAAAAATCAACGGTGTGCGCCTACTCTAAGTGGCTAGTTGATAATAAAGCTTTAATAACAATCCTCACGAAGTGTTACGGCGGTCCCTATTGAGCACGAATTGAGTCACGAGTCACTTTCTTGAAGGCTGCTCTAAAAAATTTAAATACGCCTATAAAAAAGCTTATGTATGTAATTCACTTAGGCCCGGTTTTTTGATTCATAGTTAAAATAACCAATGGTCAAATTTGACAGATGTCAAATGACAAGTGGTTAAATAACAGAAAAAAATGTTTTTCGAACAATGGTTAACTTGAGTTTTAGTACATTTTTAAACTATTGGTTAACATTTTGTTAATATTTAACCATTAGTCGCAAAATCTAACAAATAGTTATTTTAACTATGAATCAAAAAACCGGGCCTTACACCTGTGGGCTTTTACTATTGGTGTCAAAGTTAACGACCCCTAATAAAGATCTTTCCTTTCTTTGAGACCTTCCACTTCCACAAACGTGTTACTGACGCATTATTAATTAAGTAAAGTAAAGAAAAATGCCGCTACGAAATTTATTCGTAGGTAAAATAACTGTATACTACGAATTACTACGACGCGCCAGAGGCTACGGAATGAAAATGTCTCGTAGCTCTAGGCGCAACAAGTCCGCTACAAAATTGTTGCTACGGTCTTGCTACATACTTTTCGGGCGGTTAATTTTAATTGACATTGGAGTGGAGATTGTATAAAACTTTTAAACTTAAATAATTAAAAATCAATCTCATTATTTATATGCCGTTATTATATCTTATTAGCCATTTCGATTATATTATGACTGAAGGCAAATTCAGAATTCTAAATTTTGATCCTTTTCATTATTTTGTAAGTAAAGTAACCAAGTGCTTTAATTGCATCAAACTACGACTACTACGTTAACGTGCAACAGAATCCACAGTCTATGTAATTAAGACTTTAATAACCGGTATAAACCGGTAAAACTTTGTGGCAATATAATGTTTCGCTAATCTTTTCAATCATAGTCCGTAAGTTTTGATTGCGTAACAATGTGTATTAAATACGCTATTACCTTCTCTATGTAGGTCAAGACACAATGCATAAAGGTACGGAGAAGGCTCATTGCAACAGGTGACAGGAGTGTTCACTAAAAGCGTTCTTTCTCTGTGTATTGAACTCTTTGAGTGGTGTCCATATTGTCATTATCATAAAATCAACAGTCGTAAAGCAGATAGCTTATTTTAATACGTTATAGAGGCACACAGGTCACTTATTTTAATTCTCTAAAAAAATCTGTATCGTATGACTCTATTTCTGATTCTATCAACTCAGTGACCCATTTTAAAGGGCCGTGACGTGAATATTCAGTTTCGATAGCCATGAATGGTTAACGCGGATAATAGGGGTATATTTGTTGTCGGTTTTTATAATTTTTTATTTGTGTACAGAAACTGAATTTACTTAGAGGAAAATAATACTCATGTATACAGAATATTAACGAGTATGTATTAGATTAAACAATGTGTAAGCTATATAGTTGCTACACTGTTTTACCTATTTTGCATTCCACGGTAAATGGGCTATTCAACACAAAATGATTTTTTCAAATCGGATCAGTACTTTATAGTTTCTGAGACTAGCTCGTTCAACCAAACAAAACTCTTTAGCTTTATAATATTAGTAATACCACAGTAATACTTATTTCAATCAATTAACTTACGTAACCAATCTTACTATTTTCATCAGCATGTATTTTTTAATTAAGGGTTCTTTGTAACGTATCTTCCGATAACATGGGTGCATTTCACCTGAAATTTCATTGTTCACCCAATATAAAAGCGTAAGCTTTGAACAAAAATTTTCAATGCACGTTAAAATGAATATTACAAATTTAAAAGGAGCATCGTTTGTTCTCTGCTGGATGTATGGGTAATTTTATAGACGTGTTCCGCTCGTTAAGTTGGCACAGACACGTTAAAAGAAGGCTTCTCATGATAGTTTTTATGCTTGTCTTTCAGCTGTTCATCCACAATATTTATTGTTGTTTTTACAGAATACTTATTTCATCTTACATTTTAACTTGCTCGAATTTTTCGCTAAAATTTTGATTGACATTAGGTACGAGTAATACGAGTATGCTGGAATTGAGTTGGATATTTTTTGTTGAATATTGTTCTCCAGTTCATTACGGATAGATTTTTGTAAAATCTGACATTATCTTCTTGCTTATTTAAGGTACTTATTTGGTTTTTGTCTTTACATGGTATGTGACAAAGACCATACGTATTATAAGACTTGAGATGAATTTCTATTTTTTATTAAATCGCCTAAAATCTGTTACAAATCAACTTGCAAAACAAATTATAACAAAACACAACAAAATATTGATTGTGTCAACATCGGAGTGCAAACGTGGAATAAAGCTGGTCATGAATAACAACAAGCTGTAGCACGCGACGGCCTTACATGGCAAGGTTTGTGGACGCTTGACATGTGCTGATTAAATGCACTGGCTTATGGATGTCCAGAATAGTTATAAAACTCATAAAATAACTCATGAAAGTAATTTATTTATGCAAATAGGCTTTAAAAAAGCACTTTTACACGTCCCAGTATTAACCCTACCACTGCTTCAGGACAATAAATGGGCCAGTGTTGAGAAGAAGCAGCGCAAGAAACTCAGTCACTATTGTCAGCCTCCTTTTCAAGGGTTTACAGACTTTTAAATATACATAGCTATAAATATTTATGCGAGCTAGGCAGTTACGCATCCCAAACATTTTTATCTTTTAGATAATCATCGACTTTATAGTATATTGGTCTGAACTCTTCTGCGCTGTGACAACCCTGATGTCAGATGTGGTAAGGCGTTGTAGAGTTCAGATGTACAGCTTTAGCGTGGCTTTAGATACGGGATGGATACCTACAGCACGGAATGATTAACGTTATATTTAGCTATTTGTATGACATGATTAGTGGACAAGACAAGTCAAGCACTTGTGCTGATTTAATCCTTCAAGGCCCGCGAATCCAGACATAATAGATAATCAATTGTTATGACATTAATTAATGCCGTCTGGGACTCAAGCGGTTAATGCACTGGAGTAAGGGTGTCCAGAATAGTTATATTGGTCTGAACTCTTCTACGCTGTGACAACCCAGGTGTCAGATGGGATAAGACATCGTAGAGGTCAGACATGCGGGTTTAGATACGAGTCTTTCACAGAATGTAATCATCTTTTTCATCGAACTATCATAGCACTTGGGAATTAAACAAGGACCTTTATTCTGTATTGTCTGAGTTAGGCAAGTTGAAATGAAAAAATAAAAGGTCCTTAAAAGTCTTCAAGTGAGATAACAATGCGAATTATGTTAAATACTCGTACGTTTAATTTCTTCATCGATTATTATGTCATCCATCACATTTTTATAGATATCGTTTCATTATCCGATATGGAGACTCTTGGATACCATAGTTGTATCTTCATAAAAGTCTAGAACTTGAGTTGTAAACATTCAATAAAATCTCCTTCCATTGTAGGTTGGTAATTTACCTGTTCTATTTATCTTTACCTTCGCAAATTTGTTACGTATAATCAGGCCATTACACGTTAAGTATCACCTAATCTAGACTAAAAATCTCCGGGACGTTATTCTACGTACTTTCCTTATTAAACGAGTTTGAAAAATGTGTCTCAAAATCTACCTTTGCAAGCTTCCTTGATAAAGGAAGTTAATTGTTACGGAATTTCCTCCTTCCCAAAAGGAGACAGTGAGACAGTGAAAAACACACCTTACGTACGACAGCATTAGTGTTAAAGTCGTGGGTAATTTGTGTTACTTTGAGGCTAAGACGAACATTCTTTTATTTTCATCCGGAATGTACATCGACGGCAATGAGTCCTTATTTCAGACAATAGGGGTGATGACACGAGTTAGAAGTTTCTATTGGACGCCATCATGGGGGTCAAACAACATAAGTATAAGTTAGTAATTCTTTTAGGTAGTCTAGTTTACTAAGGCTGAGTTGCACCATCTTACATTAACTTTGACAAACGTCAAAAAATAATTTTAATAAAAATGAAATTGTCAAACTACATACAAAAAACACCGGTCATTGGAATGGTTACGGTTAAAGTAAGTTAGTGCAACTCAGCCTGAAAGGTTATAGACTTGCTTGTACCTACAAGCATTGCAAAGACACGTTTGTACGTATTAATTATATAAAACTTTCAAACCATTCAAAGACTTTGTCCGTCATATCGATAAAAATATATAATCAGAAGTTTTTGCGTGGAAGAGTAACATAATGAAATATTCATTCATCCTTTTGCGTTAAAAGATACTTAACTAATTAAAACAACAGGTTGAAATAAAACCAAACCACGTTGTGTACTGGTAACAGTAATAGATGCGTTCGATGACGGGTTGTCTGAAAAACTAGGCCCATATTGTTTGTGTACTGCAGCTGCGAACAAAGCTAACGTCACTCTGTTTTTGCGTCAACATTTCCCTGCTACCTAGTCGGGTCCATTCCGTAAAAAGAAATAAAATGTGTTTGAAAACCGGGCTTAAAATAATAATATTTTTTCCTGACGAATTTTTGCTCCCCTGTTACTTGTTACTCGATCCGCACCTTTACGTACGAGTATACGCCTGAATAAAGCTCCAAGGTACGTTTGTTTTGCTTCCATTAAAAAAAATGAAAACCTAAGTTTAAAATCATTTATAAATCATCATCCATCAAATATCCTGTAAATTACCTCATGTAAAGGTGCTTACCTAATTCCTAAGAGCCTCCTTTGTGGTATTTTTGTTCTCACCCGAGGCCGAAAACCTTCTCGGTATTTGATAAAAGGAAATTGTCTGCGGTTACAATAAAAGATAAAAATCACGAACATTTCTTGAAATGCGGGACCAAATAACCAGTCAACTAGAGTGATGTCGTGTCGTCCGAAACATATCGAAAACGATATCCAAAACCCAAGCTACACAGATCTGGTTAAAATGAGTTCTCTAAATAAAATTCAAAGACTTTTAGCTCGATGGAACACGTCTTTGTTGCTTCAATATCAAATGTATGTTTCAATATTGTAAGTTCAATTTCTTGGATCTAAGATAGTATTGGAAATATCCTTTATCTAGACCAGATAGATGCACACAGGAGCTCTTAGAAGCGCGCTGAATATAAAATATACGCATCAACATCATTTACCTACGCCTTTACTCCACGGAGCAAATGCATATTGTGCTTTTCTTTGATAATACACGCCCGTATTCACAAACATTACTATGAGGTCTCACAGTGCGCGCGGACGCACAGGGTGACACACAAACCAATCACAGAGCTCTATTCAACGCTGTGCGTTCGATTTGCTGCTTCACTTAAGCAAGCATCGTTTGTGAATACGGGCGACAGACTCTTGGGTGTATTAATCAAAGTAAAATTAAGATCAGCTGCAAGATTAAAATCTTGGTCTTAGAGTCGTTTGACGTAGAGGTATTGAAAGTGTACCTCTAATTAAAAAGTAGGTAAAAGAAGGTTAGATTAAACCGAGATTAGGTGGGCGGGGTAGTTACTCTCTTGGTTAGTAAGCATCTTGTTTTAATATAGCGCGTCAGTACTAATTAGTGACTAATTTATAGTTTGATACATTAAACAAATCCAACCCCGTACCGTAGCAATCACATTTTTTGAAAGTTGTGTTTCATATTTTATGAAAGCTGTACGGCATGTAAAATGTGTTTAATTCCTGTAATGCCTTATGTGCCTCAGATTTAATTAAACTACATCCTAATAATTGAATAGTGGTATGGCTCAAATGCGAGCGATGTAGGGTTAATTGGGGGTCTTCCGATTTCAGTCTCCGGTCTGTTCAATGGAAGCAAATGGGTTAGGTACCCTTTCAAATTGAGTTAGGGTGCCTAAGCTCAAAAGCCAACTATTTTGTATTGGTGTAACTAGCGAACGAGTGGTCGGAAATAGAACAGAGGTAATAAATAACATAACGAAAAATAACGCATTTGAATCCTTTATGCATTGGCAAAATAAAATACATTGGCAGTCCACCAACCACAAGCGTAAAATCGGGAAAATTCAATCGAAAGGAAAACATGTGAATAATAGATGTTTATAAAATAAACAACGTTCCACAAACTTGAAACAATATGAAACGAGCCAGTCTACAACATATTACCGCGGTATTTTATTTCAAAAACAAAAGTCTCGAGAATTTATGTTTCCCCTAATATTTTATAGCTGCTTAGTTTTACGACGGATGCCTTATTTATGGCATCTGAAACACATTTTGTCCTGAACAACGACGAATGATTGAATTTTCTGAATCCTGATAGATTGCCGACTCCATTTACTTAAGCCGTAAAAACCTAAACATAACGACTAACTTACTTGTAATGTTAATAAGGTGTATGAAAATCGAGTCGGCACTAGGTTTCACGTAACGAGATCCAAGTAAAGCTTCAACCACACCAACGCGTGCAGATCGCCATCACCGGCGCGATCAAAGGCCAATGACAGGTTGCGCGACCCATGACAGTTCACGCGACCTGTCATTTCCCTATGATCGCGCCGTGGAAAAAACTTTAGCCATATCTTTGCTTGCTCTTTGGGTAGGTATTAGAGTACAGTCAGCACCTGTAATATGATGCCCTTCCACTATGACGTCAGAAAAGTAGTTAGTACTCACCCCAACAGCATTGTTCTTCTCATCCACGAGGGTATCAGAGACGCAGAGCTGGCCATCCGCCACCAGGATCTGAAGCCCGAGCCGGTAGACCCCGTACACACGTGGGGCACCCCATCGTCCGCGCGTCAGGAGTTTAAGGGTTATCACCTCCCCCGGGTTCACTGGCCTGATGATATGCCATTGGAAACGCTGGAACAAAAACGATTAGGTTAGTAAGTTTAGACTGATGTCTGATTGTATGTGAAATATCGCTATTGTGTGAAACATTGTGGAATGGCACGTCATAAAGCCAGAAGACGTAGTGTAAGCAGGCCTTCCACTAGGTGGACCGATGATGAACGTCATAAGTTGCATCCAGGTGGTAGCTGAATGTCTGAAGATGATTTTTGTGATAGTAAATACTTAAAGAACTTTCGTAGTTGAACATTGCAAATTGCTTTAGTTAGTCGTAAAAATCTTTGGTATTACTTAAAAGGCAGTTCAAGCCAATGCGACTTCTAAATGGTAAACTAAAGATTACTTTCATTCAATTTTAACCCTTATCTTGGCATGACCAAAAATTCACTACGATTTTAATTTTTTTGATATTTATGAGTTAAGTATGATCCTAATAGGCCAATAAAAATGTTCAAAAAAATATATTGTTTTCAGTTTTTCAGAAACCAGGTGTATCATATATGATACACTGCCAAGATTAGGGTATAGAAAATTAAAAAGCTAAAATATTAAAAAAATAATTTTGAATGAACAAAAACATACATAAATAATTTAAAAAGGTAATTTTTAAACTTCCTTATCAAAACAGAAACTCAGAGTGAAAAGAATATGCCAAATCGAATTTAGCAAACAATAATTACTCAGACTCTTGCTTTTTATACCTACTAATAATGATAAAAGTCATAAAATCGAATAACTTTTTACCACACATAAAAGTTGATTTTATTTTGTGCATTTTATATTTAATCTGCCTATTTTTCTAGTTTTATATTTTCCACAAGAAGCGAAAATAAGCCAACATTGTCATACTTGACGGCATCAGAAGGTAGGGTGGATGGAGTTTAATAGATTTTTATATACTAATTGCACTCCACAAGCTTGTCCACTCTAATTACTGTATTTCCTACTAATGTAACACTAATATCTTTTAAAAATGCGCATTTTTTCTTATATTATGATTTAAAAATACATCACGAAGCACTTGGCAATGTAACATATATGATACACAGGCATATGGACGGTTATAAAATCGGCAAGTAGCAATACACACCATCCAAACCAAACTAAAAACTCAGAGTAATCCTTCTTCTGTAAATTACATACAGAAAATAACACAAATATTTTGTGATATCGCCAATAAACAAATAAATTTACCACGCGTTTGAAGCCAACATGCTTAGGTTATCCAATTTTGTCAATAACTGACAGCCAAATGTATTTTTGTGTGAATAGTTTTTTTTATCTCATTCTATGATATATCTGGAACGTGTTAAGTATAAAATAAATTATTTCTAATGCTTTCGCTGCCCACAGGATTTTTTAAATTATGATGTATCACCCGTGTTACGATGCCAAGAAAAGGGTTAAAAAATGTTCGAAGGTCACTTTAAATATTTTCTACCACTATTTACTCCTAGACGTGATTGAAACTTAATTGAGAAGATTACAATATAAATAAGTGTTGATTGAATAACACCTTCATAAATAGACGATAACTAAAAAGTGGTATCACATACAAAGCAAACACAAGGCAAGGCCACACATACCCCCATCAAACTAAACGCTTCAACAATGTGTTTTAAGCAATTACTTCGCTCGCAATTAGATTAATGTTGTTTATTCAAAGGAACCGAAAATAATATTCATATTCCCTCTTGTAATGTGTGTGCGGGGACGTGTTTAAAAGTAAATAATAATTATCATCTGTCTGATAAATTAAGCACACATAGCTACTCGTAATTGCGTAGACAATTAAAATTTGTTTATGTGTGTGTAATCCATAGACATCTATCTAGAGAGATACCAATGATGATTGCCAAAGATGATTTTGATTTTTGATTGCATTCAGTACGGCTATTCGTTCCCATAGTAATGTACCTACGTACAGCACCAGTACATAGTCAGTCAGTCACGTGCGATTGAATGTATTTTGTTAGTTTGAATGTGCTCATGCTCATTATCCACTACGGTATCAGTACTCAACGTGCGAATAATCTTTAGCAATGTAAACTGTTTACACTTAAAACGTCAACTGCATAGCACATTGCTGTCGCGAGCAATGTGTTCTGTTTTTGGGCATATTGCTGGGACACTGGCCACGCCCTCTTTTCACATTTCCCTTTAGTTTTTGTTGTCTAAAGCGTAAGAAAGGCTATCAAGACCAAGCAATTTAATCAAAACATCTTATTTAAATTGGCTATCAAGACCAAACAATTTAATCAAAACATTTTATTTAAATTAGACGTTTAATTAAGTCTCTACATTTACAGAGTTTCCAATCACATCATTGCGACCTCACCGCAAGCGATACAACCGAACATAACCCAATAATACAAACTTCTCAGCCAATGCGACCATTGGCGGCAAAAGTTGGGTAGACCTGCAGATATCTGGCACAAACTTGTGACACCTGTCGATTGCTGAGGCTATAACGAGAACTTTGCGGTAACTTGGCGTAGAGTCAGGATGTTCCTAATAAGTACAGTTGAGTCACACACAGGCGAAAAGTCGTAGAGAAAACAAAAAAAAATAATTTTAGAAGATTTTGGACGAGATGTATCAATATTATTGATGAATTAATAATATCTCTGAGTGCTGACAGCAGTGATGAAGATTTAACAATACTAATAAAAGTTCTGATAGTTCAACTGAATAAATGCAATTTTTTTTATAATTACGTACTTGTCTTATTTTTCTCCTTAAATTTACGAAAGAAAAATAATAATTCGTCTGATGACTTTTAAAATTCACAAATTATGTTTGAAGTCCGTATCGATTATTCAGTTTATTAATGTTTTTAAGCAGGTCACCTCACTATTAAGATAAAACTGACAGACGTCAAATGTTACCTATTAAAATGACTCCACTATAATATACTTGGGAGTAAAACCTGACATTGCTTTTTCAAAGGCTGAATCGATTTAAGATATGTATTTGGTTACAGTACATCATCGTCATAATCATTATCAGCATCAGGTCTTTTAGTCTTCACTGCAGCAGCATGATGCTCTAATTTTACAGAGGTCTATAAAGGATTTTGACGACACTCACTTTCCTCCAGTTACCTCTTACTAGATCTAATGAGAGAATGCGAGTGGTCTTCTTCTTTGTCGAAACCACACGGCTTGTTTACAGCTTGACATTCACATAATGATCTGTAGTCGCCTCTTTAACGCCCGTTTTCACAAATATTATGAGATCTCACAGTGTGGGTGGACGCACAGGGTGACAAACGAACCAATCACAGAGCTCTATTCAACGCTGTGCGTTCGATTTGCTGCTTCATTTAAGCCTTAAGGCTAGCATCGTTTGTGAATACGGGTGTAAGTTACCTAAGTATAAAGTGAAAAATACTTGAGCAAGGGTTTCCCGTGAACGAGCGACTGTCAACCGTACTTTTGAACGGCAAATTCAGGCACAGTGACAGTGATGTACGAGCGCATTGTTAAGTGACCGATTGGCATGGGAAGGACGGATATCGGCCATCCTGCGATTGTATTCTGACGAAAGAGGGGCTTCAGAACTACCTCTGGATGGTTAACTTAGTGCTGAATGCAAATAAGGCTCAGATAGCGTGCCTCGAATGCCTAAATTTGATTAAAGTTACATCATTAAGAATTATTAATGTATGCTGTCTGATGCATTCAGTTTGTTGCACTAATACCAGCAGAGTGGTTTTCTAAAGAAGTCCCACATTAAATTGTAAGTTCCAGTAAAAGAAGTTGATTTAAGTATGGCGAAAAAAAAATACAGCTATTGTACCTACTAGTATATCAGAATACTTTAAATAGGTACTTAGTTTAATCTTCATTATACTCGGTTAATTACATTCGAAAATTAATCTGTTAAAGTTAGTATAACCAAACATTGTTGATACATTAAGAAAGTTTTTTGCTCTTATCATCACAACATCGTAAGTTCGTAACTACTTGAAACTTTCAGGAGCATTGTCCTCGAAAGGATCCAATATTGCGGTGGCTCTTTGACGAGAACGAGAAGGTAGTCTAAGCTTGTCTCATTCGATCTAACATACAAGTTCCCAAGTACCTTACTTGGAGTTGACAATATTGTCCTTCAAGACCTTTGCAAGTCAAATCCAGGTTTTGTCTTGAACGCCATAAATACAATACTTCTTTAAATTTATTCTAGAGAGTTCTTCAGTTTTCTGAACTTAGGAGATCCTACATTCCTTTATGTAATATCAAGTTGTAAAGTACAAACATAGTTCAGACTATCTGTAAATATCCTTGGTCGGAGCAGCTCTGGTGGAAAGAAAAAGAAAGAGAGAGGAATAAACAAATAAAAGTGTAGACCAGGTGTGTAAGAGAGATGCTATTGCCAGCGAGGAATGTGCAAATGAATTATGTACAATACTTTTTGCAAAACAAATGAAAGATGAAAACCAGGTGTTAGGCCTCAGCCTCGAATTTAGCGGGCAGCGGGGCGGCGGCGGTAGCGGCGCGGGAGCGGAAGGATCTTATGCGTAAAATCAAATAGACCGGTTCTCGAAAACAGCGGCGCGGGAGCGGGAAACGAGCGGGCAGCGCACTCCTTCTTTTGCCCACAATAAATCGAGCGTTAGGAATAAATTTGAATCGAAATAAAATTGTCGCCGTTATTCAGACATTTCGTTTGCAAATAAACACAAATATATCGACAACACAACCCCGAACACAACACTTCGCCGCTGAAGCGCCGCGCGAGCTGCCCGCTTGTTTCGAGAACGGGTCTGCGTTGCCCGCCCCGCTCCCGCGCCGCCGCCGCTCCCGCGCCGCTGCCCACTAAATTCGAGGCTGAGGCCTTAGAGAGAGATGGCAGCTAACAGAGATGACTTTGTAAAGCACTTAGGCGAGCAAAATTAAGCGTATTCTGAAATACATATTATTCTTGCAAAACTCCACAACAGAATGCTTCAGAGCTTTGCTAAGTATCGTGCAGGTTCTTCCCTTAACCTGGTTAAAAAAGGAGGCATTTTACAACTGCAGAGCCTCTTTCAATACTCTACAATACCGCTCACACCTTTGGTGGAAAAGCAGCTTAGTCCAATGTAAAGCATCTCACGTTTGTGTGCAGTTCGTACTAGCGATCGTAAATAAAGGCCGATGCAAGGATGCAATAGCGGGACATGTAGCAGTTAGCATTGTCCAGAGAAAACAAGGTTGCATTTCGAAAATTGATGACCCAATTCAAATACGAGACCACAAAGCATTTTCTTGGGAAGGATCGTATAGTTTAGTTTAGTTGTTATCTAGAAAGTGTAACACTGGTGTTAGATCAAATATGCGTAATATAGCTACCACTAAGTACATCATTATGTCCCTACTTACTATGTAGCGGATAATGAGCTGGTCATTTTCTCCTGTTGATAAATTAACAACAAACTAACGTTATCAACACTGGTGTTGATAACGTTAGTTTGTTGGAGATAGGTACTTTTTCTGGAAAAAGTACCAATCTTTTTTGGGAATGTCATGTCGTTAGGATTTAGTAAGAAACACCGTATCGGTAGGTCATTTCAAAATCAATTAAGGTAAGGTACCTGCAAATTGTCTCCTTTTGAATAATGTTGTTCACTATTAACTAAAGTGCAACAAAATGTTCTTTAAACATAAAAGACGGAGTTCGAAAACCGAACTAATGCCACACCTTGGGATTTTCGAACATAATTTTGGAGCGGGCCAAAGAAACTTCAAAACGACATTTTCAGCTCCAAGCGCCCGTGTAATTCTTGCATGATGCGATCCACCTCAAAGTCCAATCAAAATCCTTTGATGCCACCTCTGCATGAGGCGTTAAATTCGAAATACACGGCAATTTTACCTTGCTATTGGACATCTCAAATTAACTAAAGTGCAACAAAATGTTCTTTAAACATAAAAGACGGAGTTCGAAAACCGAACTAATGCCACACCTTGGGATTTTCGAACATAATTTTGGAGCGGGCCAAAGAAACTTCAAAACGACATTTTCAGCTCCAAGCGCCCGTGTAATTCTTGCATGATGCGATCCACCTCAAAGTCCAATCAAAATCCTTTGATGCCACCTCTGCATGAGGCGTTAAATTCGAAATACACGGCAATTTTACCTTGCTATTGGACATCTCAAATTAACTAAAGTGCAACAAAATGTTCTTTAAACATAAAAGACGGAGTTCGAAAACCGAACTAATGCCACACCTTGGGATTTTCGAACATAATTTTGGAGCGGGCCAAAGAAACTTCAAAACGACATTTTCAGCTCCAAGCGCCCGTGTAATTCTTGCATGATGCGATCCACCTCAAAGTCCAATCAAAATCCTTTGATGCCACCTCTGCATGAGGCGTTAAATTCGAAATACACGGCAATTTTACCTTGCTATTGGACATCTCAAATTAACTAAAGTGCAACAAAATGTTCTTTAAACATAAAAGACGGAGTTCGAAAACCGAACTAATGCCACACCTTGGGATTTTCGAACATAATTTTGGAGCGGGCCAAAGAAACTTCAAAACGACATTTTCAGCTCCAAGCGCCCGTGTAATTCTTGCATGATGCGATCCACCTCAAAGTCCAATCAAAATCCTTTGATGCCACCTCTGCATGAGGCGTTAAATTCGAAATACACGGCAATTTTACCTTGCTATTGGACATCTCAAACTTTGACACTCATACTAAAGCTTTTTTCTACCTACACAAAGACGCAAAGCTTTTAAATTAAAGTAAAATATAAAAATTGGATAGACAAATTAGATCTAGTTAAAATATTCTGGATTACTTGCTTTGAATTTTTACCTATACAGTATAAACTGAAAGAAACGTAAAAACGTGAAATGAAAGTTTTTGACATACTCACAAATACCTTACCTACATTATAATGCAAATCTTCTCTTTGGAGGTAACTTTCGTACTTACTCTTTTAATCTGCATACATTCAAATGGCATTTACTGGGCTCTACTCTTAGGCTCTACTCGTATGTATTCTGTGCGTGCGAGATGCTACTGTACGTAAATGTGCGTGTTTAATAGATTAAAAAAAAACAATTGAGAATAGAAATTGGGCAGTGAAAAAAAATATAATTCTTAGTGGCCAGTGCATAGTCAACAATTGTATGCGGCCTTATTTTAAGTAACTTATATTGAAGTTCCCATTATAGGTACATGTTTAAATATGATTCTCATCATGCCAAGACCAACGGCTCAGACCTGAAATATCTGTTTTCCTAAAATGTACAATTCTCAAAAAGTCGACGTACTCGTCATGTTTGCATTCCTATTTTGTCAGCTTTATCGAAATTTCTTCAATTTAAAATGTGTGCAGTCTTACAAGGTCTTCTACTCTGTAATTTCAGTATGTGTAAAAGCGAACAGTGCACAAAACCTGTCATTCTTGGAGATATGCAATTTTAATTAGTTGACATTTTGAGAAGCTGACATTATGCAAAAGACGTGGTCACATTCTGAATAGCAGCAATAAAATGTAACTCTTTAAATACATTTTAGGAAAACGGAAATTTCAGGCCTGAGCCAGACCAACGATTTAAAAGGAATAAGGAAGGAGAAAAATATCTTACAATAGATTTCATTATGATTAATGCAAACAAACCTTTCTGGACTCAAAGCCTCAAAAACCCTTTGTTCTTCGTTTTCTTATAAAATTATGGCTGTTACGGTCTGTTCATTGAGAACTAATAATAAAACGATTAGCCTCGGTTAGAAACAAATTAATTGAACTCGTTAGTTAAGAGTAACAGTTATTAAAACTGGAAAATGTTATGTAAGACCCTGATCAGTTAATGTAAACTTTGAAAAGCAATATTAAAGAAGTTATTAAATATGTCTCGAATATTTTCCAAGCTATTTTTAAAGTACATTTTTCTATTCACAATGCCTTTGATCCTATGTGGACTGAGACAGTTAAATAAGTTTTTAATTAAGTAATAAAACGTAAATAAAACTAGACTACTTTGTAATAAGTAAAGCACCTAGTAATATTGAGTTTAATATTTATTAAGAAACATTGTATTGAATCTTTAAACATAAAGTAAGAACATACAATTGGAAAACTCGAGAAGATTGGTTGGCATGAAATATCTTTTTCAGTTTATCTTCTAAACACAGCATTGACTTCAATTTAAATAAAATACAAATTGATATTTCTGATAATTCATTTTGGAGACGGATCAAATGATCATTATTTCGGGAAAGCTCATAATAAAAAATCTAATTTTGAAGGATACAAAAAAAAGATCAAGTTTGATTAATTTTTTCTTACTTTTTCCCTAGCGACCTCCGACACTAGCCCATGTTAACATGGGCATATAAATGGTATGGTGAAGTCAGAATTTTGATATCATCATTTTTTTTTTAATTTTCATACAAAATAAATTTAATAAATACCGATTTTTATGAAAACTAAAATAATTAAAATGAAGATATAAATTTTCTGACTTCACCATACCATTTATATGACCATGTTAACATGGGCTGGTGTCGGCTCATATACCCATTTACCTAACACCCTGTATAAAATCTATAGTACAAACAAGTATGGTTAGCGTCACAAGCCTTCAGCAATCTTGAAAATAATGCAAATTGCAACGTTGGCACAGAATTTCCCTTTTGACTTTGGCGTTATTAAAGTCAAACCATATTGCAACCAAATAATAATATGGCAGACAAACATTGACATAGCCCGTCGCTTCTCGACGTTGTGGTACATACCAGACGACACTAGCCGACTGTGGTTGCGGTTCTGAATTTCGCTTGAAGTAAATAATTTTAATGTAGACCATAAATTTACCTTACTGTAAAATGGTTTACTAATAGGTACTAAGGTGGTTTCTAAAGTTATTTTGATCCGTTATATTTAAGTACGAGTATAAGTATTATGATTAGTCGGATAACGTAAACCATTCTAGCTAGACTGGATCAAATCCAAAAGTTGCTAACACAGTGGGGGCGTTTGGCGGAAAAAAAACTTGGAAGCCCTTGTGCAAATGGCGGTTGCAAAGCGGTAAGCGCTGTCACTGCTAAAAATGAATGAACCACGACACTATTAAGGCTGAGTTGCAACACCTAACTTTGACCGTAAAAACGATAACCGATGTTTTTGTATGGAGTTTGACAGATATTTGACGTTTGTCAAAATTAAAATAAGATGGTGCAACTCCGCCTAAGTATAATAGCAAACGTGTTCTCGGCGAAAACTGCAGTAGCCATTTTATTTACAAGTGCTTGGAGCGCTTTTTTCCACCAAACGTACACAATGTGAAATGCTCGTACTAATATTGACATCACTTACACAGCAGTATAATATTTAAAATAAGATTCTACTTAGGCTGGGTTGCACCATCTTACTTTAACTTTGACAAACGTCAAAAGTCTGTCAAACTCCTTAAAAAGCACTGGTTATCGTCATAGTTACGGTCAAAGTTAGGTGGTGCAACTCAGCCTAAGTGAATCAGTGCCGTACCTCGGCAACAGGGCCGTGCCTCCCTTAAGTCTTATCGCTAAACTAATTGCAAGAAACTGGATTTTCTAGAAAACTCAATATCGATGTAGGCCACGCAACACGCTTCATTTTATTCTTGGACGATAAGTAATTTTATCTCGCGTGAAGTTGATCGAGTTAAGTGAAGTTAATGAACGCAAGCGGTGTAAAGTGTTTACGGCGATATGCAGGTAATCTTATAACTCCTACGGAGAGTGAAAAATCGACAAAGTGCGGGAACATGTGCAGGGATAGATTGGCATTAAGTTTCATACTACATACAAGGTAGGTATGTACCAACAATGAATGATTTTCAGACACAAAAAATCCTTAAGAATAAAGAGAAAATATTTTGACTAGCAAAAAAAGTTACGGTAAACTTCATAGGCTCGATTGCACCATCTTACTTCAACTTTGACAAACGTCAAAAATCTGTCAAAATCCATATAAAAATACTGGTTATCGTTATAGTTACGGTCAAAGTTAGGTGGTGCAACTCAGCCATAAAAAAATGATCCAAACTTTTTTTAAAAGGACTACTTAATTCTAACGACAAGCTATTTGTAATGTAGGTATTGATGTGAGCTAGGCCTCACCCTCCCCAACCCGTCTGATCAGCTTGAACCAAATCTTACATTTGCCTCTGTTGAATTGGACGGAGTCGTGTAACTGAAATGGGGACAAGATTATCTGATGATGATGATGAAATAACTTTTAAACATAGGTCTTCAAATTTCCCTTTAAACGTCTTTACATTTTGAAAAGTGGAGCGTGAGGATCGCA
This sequence comes from Ostrinia furnacalis, assembly GCF_004193835.3. NCBI lineage: Eukaryota > Metazoa > Arthropoda > Insecta > Lepidoptera > Crambidae > Ostrinia > Ostrinia furnacalis. The sequence continues at coordinate 168,482 of NW_021130394.1, read as the reverse complement.
TTGAGGCCACGTCGAATGTAATCCCTTAAGGCCAACAAGATATTCAATTGTACTGAAATGGGTTTCGAATATAAATTATTGATAGCTCAGCCATACATTTATCTTTGGAAATATAAGCATGAATAACTGATAAAGTAACAAGCCTCTAGAATTCATAACACGCACATTCAGGCGCGTGCTAGATATAATTTATGTAAATTTTCAGGCATGTCTAATTTTATTTATTTTGAGATAAAAACAAATACGTTTTTTGTCGTCCTTTAGTGAGGTTAACAAACAAGTTGTTATGAAAATTTAAGTATAAACATGACAACACAAAGAAGACTAAATAATTCGTAAAAAGTAATGTGTGCTCTTTAATTAGAAATCTCTGAAAGAGATCAAAGGCAAAAGAAAACGCCTCTATGTACATAAATTATTAAACTTTTACAACGTACTGGAATCAAATCAAATTAAGTATACTTACTTACACGTAGAAACCAAGTTCTTCCATTATTCTGTAGTTCATAAAGATAGCATTCCTGTGCTTCATTTCCGCAAAAAGCGGTGTGTTCACGCGCGAGTGGACTTATGGCTCTTACAACACAAGCAACCAATTTACATTCCCATTAAAGATATTCACTATATATGCTGTTAACGTTTACGTTAAGTGCATTTTAGAACCTGTGAGCTGAACGAAAATGCTCACTGGCACGGTCGTGTAAGTCGTGTGTGTACCTTCAAATTTATTTTTTAAGTGTGAAGAGCACTGGTACGTAATTTATCTGAGAGTATTTTTTAAACTTTCTGTTTAATAATGAAAATTTTGTAAAAATATAATTTCTCTATAATGTAAAAAAGATTATATTATCAATGCTAATGTTATAAATAAGTTAACTACACTAGATACAAAAGCTTTTTATTAACATGTTGTAACTGTAAGTCCTAAATTGGTGGTGTGTTGTGAATGCGGATCAAGAAGGTACCTTACTTATTAATTTAATTGCGATGATAGCATAGTATTATTTATTGCCACTATCTTCCTAGACTGATTCTGGATTTCACATAGTTATCAAGCATAATACGATTAAAGACTCAATTAAAATTACGTACGTACCTGATTGACGTGGATGATCTCGTCATTATCCACCAGGACGGCGGAATTCTTGATGTCCCCTGAAACAAAAAACAGAAGATTTAATTTTAACTTCAACCGTAACTAATGTTAATTTAGTCTAACGCCGGTATTCACAAACATTACTATGAGGTCTCACAATACGCGTGGACGCACAGGGTGACACACGACCCTGGACCAATCACAGAGCTCTATTCAACGCTGTGAGTTCGATTTGCTGGTTCACTTAAGCAAGCATCGTTTGTGAATACGGCTGTTAGTCATTAGCACCTAAAGAACAGTGACAGTCTTCACCAACCACATAAATTAATTAGCGAAATAATACGCAAACTAACTCAGTTATTTCGACAGTGTTACCTTTAAAAAGCAGTAGGCTGTTCATAATTACCCTGCTGTATTTATTTCTACTAACGTAATGGCCTCTAAAGAACCTTTAAAAAGAGCCTATGTAGAGCATTACTAAATGCTCAGGGAGTATTAATCAGCATAGTTGCACTTAAATGAAGGCAAATGGTATGATTAAGGAAAATAGCTTTATCGGCTAAATAAACTCAGCTGTGTAGTAATTCCTCGTAGTGGATAAAAAAAATGCTACCTTAGGTATTTTGAATCGCTGAATGAGAAAGTTTTGTTTTTAGTTTTTACCTAATATAGTGCAATAAGCACACGCCATAGATTAGAAAAACTCGGTAAAAATTATTCGATAATGTATTATGTAACATAGCGTACGATTTTACTCTGCACTTATTTTAGATTACACCCTGTATCAGGGACTAACAGCATTAGTATAAAACCATAATGTTTATAATTTATCCGACAGACAAAAGTAATTCCAAAACAATTACTTTTTAATTCCGAAACACAGGGGATTGAATAAAAATCCTTCGTAATTATCCAACACCGTCAAGGATTCTAATCTTAATTTAGGAGGATTATTTTGTACACAAGGGTTTTGGCCATAATTGTTTCATTGCGGGGACTTTAAGTATATTTAGATAAGAAAGTACCAACGTTTTAGATTACATTGTTTTTGCCTTACGTAAGCGTTTTGTGATAATAAATAACACCATTAACCACGTTATTAGAGATAAGATTAGAAAAAGAGAAACAAAACCTTAATGAATCACGCTAATGGGTTATATCGGAATAATGATTATTTTGGTAATTGAACAGTAGGCAATACGTTAAAGCTATAAATAAACATTGTGTTTTTAAACCTTTACGCTCGTTTAGTCCGAGTTTGTAAACGATTTGCTTTAGTGATATTGAAAATTACAATGTAACTCGGACTCCAGGTTATTCTTTAGTGTTTTAGTCTTCTTCTTGTCGTGTCGACAACAAACGTACACTGTGTACGTTAGTCAGCCCAAAACTCTGCCACAAGAGTAGCGTTTTCAGTAGCCTTTATTAAATCTTTCTGCGTGCAGTTGTTTGAGCACGCAGGGCACGACATCATGTGCTTAGTCGACCGGGGAACAAAACCATACTTACACTCCAAGTTTGAGCCATCCAAGAATCCCCCACCTGAACAGATTGTCCTTACTATGGCCGACCTGCGTCCGAAGTCTATTTAAAGACTTCCAGGTAAACCAGGGGAGCTCATGTCCAGGTGGAGGACTCCTAGACATAGGTACAAAAGGGCAGGGAAATGTTTTTAGTTAAATTGTAATTTATGACAAAAATGTTTTCAGTTTCAGCCTCAATGCAAAATAATGAGGGAGCCGTGTAAGTACAATACATGGTCCTTATTTTTTAGACCAACTTGTTGAATAAAATGAGTGTTTGAAAATTATTCTTGTTTTAGCTAACCCAATTCTTTTCCCAATTCTTTAAAATTCCCAATTCTTTACCCGCTGGCTTGCACGTGCTTTGCGTGCCAGACTATGGTCAGTTGAGGTTGTGGGTTTGAAATCCGCTGGGAGTAAAATAATATTAGCACGATCAACATTAAAATTTGTACCCGTGGAGTTGTGTATATGTTACGGTTAATGTGATAAATTGAAAATTATTAATAATAACCGGTTATTATGAATAATTACCGACAGTTGCGGTAAAAGTGATAAATTAATCACATTTAACAGTGATTATTTAATAATTCAAGCTTATAGTACTAACAAATTTCATAAAAGAGAACAACATCTTGTGTATGTGCTCGTGTACAGCCAAACTTTTGAACGTTTTAATATCATATATTAATATAATTTGGCATAATGAGTTTGGAATGTTTCTTGCATAATATTACTTTTCCATGATGCCTATAACATAATGTTTTGATTTAAAGTGAAAAATAGGTTAGGGTGCGGCGGGGGTGGCCCTTGGGCCACCCCTAAGCCGCCTATTTAGTTTTATACACACATAAATGATCTCATATTAATCACTTTTACCAAATCATGCGGTAATTATTCATAATAACCGGCGATTATTCATAATTTTCACATTTATCACTTTGACCGTAACATATATACCAGTTTACAGTATGAGTATTGAGTATGTATAGACAACGGCACGTCAACGTAACCACTGTGGATCTTTGTGCAGTTGTAATAGGGGCGAGGTTAGGTACAACAAAAATGGGTAGCCTGATGTGCTGTCGTGTGTACTAACAAACCGTGCTTAGTTAGGATAACTATTTTAAGTAGGTTTGGGCTGGATTATTGTTGCGATAGTTGTTACAGAAATCGTAAACTCTTTGAATTTCAGTATTGTACTCTTTTGCATTAGGTGACGAACAAAAGATATTTCAATTATTTTAATCAGTAAGGCACATAAACCAAAATGACACTGCACTCAATTGATGAAAAATAATCTATTGTCTCGTACAATAGCTATTAAATTAAATATTATAATGAGTGCGTGAAATTAATTGTAAATCGAATGCTAAATATGATCTTGAAACCAAACTTTTATCGATGAACCATATTAAAAGTAAACATTATACAAAATACATATTCAAATGCCAAATTATGCATTCTCAAATGAAGGGTAATTAAACACCTTTTATTAATTAGTACGAGTAATTTTGAACTTAAATTAAGCAGTTTTGTAGTGGGTGGCATTGACGCGCCCTCTCACGCAATATTATAATAACTCTCCCGTTTTGATTTATAGGATTCGTGGTGAGTCAGCAATTTAGAGAAATTCGCAATATTTTAATTTAATGAAAGCTCTTTAATGGTAAGACTACTATAAAGGTTCTCAAGAGCTAGATACGTGTGCATGTTTTATCCATTAGCTAAATTCAAAATAAACTACATTTGTCTGGTAAAAGCAAATAGATTTTGTTAATTTTTACACCGATATAGAACAAAACATTTGTAATATCAATTGATATTAAGTACTCCTACCTACTTGGAAGTTAAACAATACACAAACTCGCAAGGGAAATCAAATTGATAATAACATTTTAAAATGATGGTGCTGCTATCATAAAAACCCATTAACGAATTCATTTAGGCAACAATTTATTATTTGTTTTATTTGATGAAGTTGTTTAATTGATTCATTCCGGTAATTTGTAGATACAGATAATATTTAGTTAGTTTAACAAGATTTTTCTTATTTATCTTCTTTTAATCAGTTAAAATTCTGAAGGGCATTTTTTGTTGTTTTTAACTTTTATCTTATGCATGATTATATGCATGAGTAAGCAGTTCGTTCGTTTCAGCCAAATGATGTCCACTGTCGCGGGAGGTGCTAGGATGCGAGCGGCGCAGGACCGATCTTTGTGGAAATCCTTGGGGGAGGCCTTTGTCCAGCAGTGGACGTCTTTCGGCTGAAACGAACGAACGATGTCCACTGCTGGACAAAGGCCTCCCTCAAGGATTGGCACAAGGACGGGTCCTGCGCCGCCCGCATCCAGGCACCTCCCGCGATCTTCACCAGATCGTCGTTCCACCTAGTGGGGCGCCTGCCCACACTATAGGTAAGCAGTGTCTGAGTTTAAACCAAAACAGTGTCTACACACCCCCTTATAGGTATTAAGCTACTAACAAGAACAGAATACTAGCACTCGCTTGGCTCCACAAGTATCACGAAGTAGGTACTCAAGGTGCTTATAACTTTCGGAGGTCTCGTAAGCTCATCTGAGATGAGCAGTAACACTTACTTCACTGTTTTATGACATGTAGCTACTCATATTGAAGCAGAAGCTAGACGAACTCAAAATATTTTCTTGTCTCACACAATCTACAATATCCGGACTGAATAAGAGAAGAAGAAACGTTTTTGTATACTTCCAATTATGTATACTCTGAGAAAAAAGCCTACTACGAGTGCATAACAAAACTTCTATAAACAATTCCTGCATTATGATGTTTTCCGAGTTTTTGACTTAAGTTTGCTGGCTATAATATAGTTTCTGCAGTACGCAACGTAGGTTCAAACAATCACGAGAGACATCAAATTCAAAAATTAAAATTCAAAATTATTTATATAAGTCTTAACAAATGTTGTGAGTCTCATCCTTTTAAGTTTGTAAAGCTTGTGTTAGAATGAGACTGCTATCAACTGTGATCCGGTCACAAAGACCACATTCCGTTGTCCGAGATTTGATTCAAGCGCAGCTATTGCTCAGGCTTCATGCAAAGGTGGTCCCTATTCATGTCCCTAAGCGTGTTGTGACGTCATGATTACCGACTGGAGCAGTGCTCTGAGCATGAAGCACGTTAGCTGCTTAAAACGGCTTAATAAGTCTGAGTGCCTACGCTCCTGCTTGTTACAGCGAACCCAAAACGGTTTTAAGTGAAGTCATATTGCTGAATTTCAGAGTGCAGGTTTGTGTGTGAATATGGATTCTTATTTTGTTTTCACCACTTTCAATATTATGAAAAATCTAAAACTTTAATAACGGTATCGTTATAGCCAATGAGCCGCTGTCATAGTGTCACACTAGAAAAGTCAGATTAGAGGGACGCACGGAAGAGTCCGCGCGCTTTTGTGCTAAGTGATGAATTGTATTTAAAATGAGGCAATACATTGTGAAAGTTAAGTATCCAGTGTTTTATTTATTAGACATCCACCAGCCTTTAACAATACATGTTATTCTCTCATTTATATTAGGTACGGCAACGGCCAACAAAGTAAACAACCAATTCGTACACATTATCCCTAATCGTCAATAAGGTGTCAACTTTTAATAAAGGATGTTACGACATGCTAAAAGGTCGAATCAGACCTAAGGGATCGATAACAATTAAAACTTTTCATTTTGAAACATACTGATAAAAAGTTTACATTGAGCTTTGAACAATACTTTATATTGTTCAAAGCTCAATGCCTGATTGATAAATTGCTCTGTCCGAAAATCTTTCGCTCTAAGTGACCCTTCCTTGAGTAATGGAAGTGTTCGAGGTTCGTTGTATTTGGGATGTGGTAAGGAATTGTTTTACTACAAACTTGCTGTGCCCGCGACTTTGTACGCGTGAAAATAGTTTGAATAAATATTTCCCGTTTGTTATATTTATCTTAGCTTACTGCTCCACCCCATTAACCGAAGGATGAAGTTATATGCCTAAAGCCTTCCTCAATTTTTTTTTCAAAACGGACCAGTAGCTTATTATATTATTATTATTGATATTATGAATTCAATCAAACAAACTCTTCGGTTTAATAATATTATGTATAGAAAGTATAGATTATCATTCTTAATACGCCTACAAATATAAATCCGGCTTTAATCTACATGAGTTTAGCCCTAACGTAGTTACTTTTCATGGACCTAGGCATAAACGTGAAGGTGACACAAAAATGCCTGGGATTAACAGGTTCATACCTTATAGAGATTGATGTAGAGATTTGGGTAACCTAAAATTAGGACATCCAGACTTTTAAACCTTTGTCTGCGCATTTACCACCGTGTCACAAATAAACAAATAATTAAAAGTTCTCAATTATGTGTTAAAAACAAAGTGTAATTATAACGGAAAATGAATTATATTCGTTTCACGTTTCATGAACAAAGTAAATTAGCTGTACTCTGCGTGTAACTACTCGTAACATCTGACGTCAGTGGGTAGGTACTCACTCGTATTAGTATCTCATAATAGAAAAAGCATTTATGTCTTTTAATTCATTTACTAGTGGCCCGCCCCGGCTTCGCACGGTTGCAATGGAATTTCCCGACTTTTCTCTTTTATAATATGCATGTTTTATACCTATAAACCTTCCTCTTGAGTCACTCTATCTTTTAAAAAGGACCGCATCAAAATCCGTTGCGTAGTTCCAATGATCTAAGCATACATAGGGACAGACAGGCAATTTGTATAGGCTTTGTTTTATACGAATATCTAGTGATTTAACCTGCACAAATGTGGAAAAACCATGTAATTATCTATTCGTTCAAAGTTCACTTGGCGTAATAATCTATACATAATCTGAGTACAATACACATCGATACTAACAATTCTGCCGAATATTTATAAAATGTTTAATTGAGTTACAAAGTTTAACAATTTATTTGTTCGGTTATATAATATTTGCGAGCGAAGCAAGGTTAATTGAATTGGAGCGCGGAGACACGCCGTTTAAACACGATATTGAACAAAAGCCTTTGAAAAAAATATTTCTTATCACACCTTCATGTTTCACCGCTATTCGTTTTAGTTGGATTTTATTTTTCTTAGCCACTAATTGCTACTGAATAAATAATGTTTTGTACTAACGCTAAGTACTTTGAGAGTCAAGCACACGATGCGTTGCGGCGTCGTACCTCATGACGACGTAGTGACACCGCTCCGGCGTCGCACCGACGCCGCAACGCATCTTGTGATTTTGGCTCTAATGCTAAGTACAGTTTGAGTCTTATCAGTTTTAATTCCGTAGAGGTCAGGCCTAACCTATATAATGGATAGAAATTAAAAAGATACTTAAACATCTCAAACACAATTGCCTCATTCTTGGCTTACATGGAGGCAAAATGGAAGAGCGAAAAAGGTAATTCTCGTATATGGATCCATTTAAATAATTTATGGCATGGCCTAATAAAAAGACTTTATTTTTTAATAACTTAAGCTTTATTTATTTGTTCAATTACATAGGTTTTAGGTCGTATTTCGATTGCTTGTTATTACAATGTAATATTTATAAAAGACACCGTATTGTTTGTCTTGGTCTCTGCGTTAAGAAAACAATAATGAGAGATTATGAGCAGAGCAGACGCACAGTGTCCTGAAAAGACTCACTGAAGATCAGTTCTAGTTAATACAAGCTTCCTGTTGTCTCATCTAATGACTGACAGACTGACTGACATAGTGATCTATCAACGCACAGCCCAAACCACTGGACAGATCGGGCTGAAATTTGGCATGCAGGTAGATGTTATGACGTAGGCATTCGCTAAGAAAGGATTTTACGAAACTCCACCCTTAAGGGGGTAAAATGGGATCCACGCATACGAAGTCGCGGACGGTCGCTAGTCTTATACAGGGTGTTTCTTGTAAGGTGTCAAGCCGAAGGCAGGTGATAGGTGAGGACTAGACCTATCGATTTCACCCCCATGTATGTTTTACGATTTTTCATAGTTTAGAAGTTATCGTTAATTTTGTGATTTTTTCAAATTGTATGACCTAGTAGGCCTTAAATTTTTTTATCTTTTTTTTGGGTCGATTTTTCTCAGATTTCTTTTTTTTGACAGATTCCCTATTAATTGCAGATTTTTGAAAAAAATAATCAACTTCCTATCTTTGATGCAAGATACAAAATTTTTGCTAGAAACATAAAAACGCAAAACAATTATTCGTAAATTTACAAAAGCTTCTTGCATTCTAATATGGTTTATCATCAAAATTTTCATATTCCCTTTTGTATACCACATGAAGAGCAAGAGCTTCCACGTTGTGGATAAAAAAAATCTTTTCAGTTATTGTCTCTAAATGTGTTCTACATATCGTAAACTTAGGGGATTGCAAATATTACTTAGTCCTAAGAAAGTCAAAAACATGTAACGGAATCTCCGACTTACTACTTTAGTGGAGCGATTACAGAAAATAATGGCCTATTAAGTACATGTTTTTTTGTGTTATTATGAAAGTTCAGAAAATTGCGCAGTTTTTAAAATTATTTTGGACCTATGAAAATTCTTTTTTTTTCTCATACATTTCAATTGAAAATTTTAGAATGTTCCGCTAAAAGCATATTTTTTATGTTTCTAGCAAAAATTTTGTATCTTGCATCAAAGATAGGAAGGTGATTATTTTTTTCAAATATCTGCAACTAATAGGGAATCTGTCAAAAAAAAGAAATCTGAGAAAAGTCAACCAAAAAAAAAGATAAAAAAAAAATTAAGCCACTAGGTCATGAAATCTGAAAAAATCACAGAATTAACGATAACTTCTAAACTACGAAAAATCGTAGAACATACATGGGGGTGAAATCGATAGGTCTAGTCCTCACCTATCACCTGCCTTCGGCTTGACACCTTACAAGAAACACCCTGTATATATTGAGTAAAATAGAGAGAGAAGGAGATTCAAGAATATGTTTACCTAATGGATAAATAAGTTAAGTATATAAAATATTGTACATCGGCTTGGTATTGTGTAAACTTTTGCTCAACATCACACTTTGCTCTTAAACTGTCAATTAAGTGGAGAAAAACCAGTGATGATTGATTAATCCCGGGAATGGCTGCATGGAAAACGCAACGAATTGAATCTACTCCATAGATAAATTCAAACATATAAATAACTAGCTTTTGCCCGCGGCTTCACTCGCGTGAAATTTAGTTTGTCACAGATCGTCATAAATTATAGCCTATATGTTATTCTGGGTTATAAAGAATAATACTGTAAAGTTTCATCAAAATCCTTTCAGTAGTTTTTGCGTGAAAGAGTAACAAACATTGGACAAAATGCTACGTGCTCACGGACCAGGCTTTACAAAGGAGTTGCAGCGGTGGGAACGAGAGGTGGGAATAGTCCCGTAACCATCAACATTATGCGTTATTTTCTCTCTTCCAACGGTGCATGTTAAGTCGACATTAAGTGGGTAAGACCACAGCGTCTTTCTACTTAAAGAAGAAAAAGTATTATGCACAAAACGCTTTTTCCTATGAAAATACTTATATTTTATATTTTTCCTATCTCGTTATTACAAAAGAAAATGCCGGGATGGAAGGATGTCGGGCATTCGTTAGAGGTGTAAAAAATGGACCAATAAAATGTCAATTTCAACGTAGTGGTTGAAAGGTGTTCAAGTTATTTCGCACTTTATTTTAAAATACTCGGGGAAAAGCACGTTTCGCAGATTTTTTATTTATTTCTTGTTTAGTTTTTTCTCAACCAAACCAAAGCTTAGTTTACTGTTTATCAACCAACATTGTATAAAGCGATCAATTGGAAAATCTTTATTATTATCCCAACTAATCCCAACTAATATTATAAATGCGAAAGTAACTCTGTCTGTCTGTCTGTCTGTCTGTCTGTCTGTCTGTCTGTCTGTCTGTCTGTTACGCTTTCCCGCTTAAACCTCGCAACCGATTTTGATGAAATTTGGCATAGAGATAGTTTGAGTCCCGGGAAAGAACATAGGATAGTTTTTATCCCGGTTTTTGAAACAGGGACGCGCGCGATAAAGTTTTTCTGTGACAGACAAAATTCCACGCGGGCGAAGCCGCGGGCGGAAAGCTATTTATTAATAAAATTAATTGGATGCCTTTGGTTGAAAACCGGTGGAATATCTTTGAAATATACTTTTTCGCCGGATTGAAAATCCGCTTTTAATTTAGTTTTAGTAGATTTTTAGTAATAAAATACATACAAATACCATCTCGATGTGAGTTACCTACTTCGATATTGCGGAAACAGTATGGGGTAAATCTAAAACGATTTTCTCGCGATTCGGAAAATGGGTAGTGGCCTGAGTTCACTGTATTCAGAGTTTTTGCTAATTTGTTTCTCAGCCTGTATGGACATAGGCTTTTAGGCTACTTGAACCTTTGAATCTTTCTTTAACTTGTGATATCCATTGGGCTTTCTTAATTACCTTATTCTTCCATAAAAAGCGATCGAAGGTTTTTATCGAGGATAGCGTCTTGGGTCTGCATCTTCCGAGTATCTTTTGATACAAATATTTGCTTTCATCTTATAAAGGATTTCGGTCCAAAACCTTATTACTTAGGGTAATACTCGGCGGATGACTTAGCTTTTCCTTGGGTTATTAGTTTAGACTGGCTTTGAGTACAATATAAACAAAACCTAGCCCAGATTTAAAGTTAGACTGTTGTCTTACACACTATGTTACTACTTTAGAGTTCGGTTTTTGGTTCCTGGCTCTCATCTTTTTTTGTAGCCTATTCCATAATAAAATAGGTTTATACAATGCAGCACAACAAAGGGTAATTTTTTGACGCTATCGTATAAATAACAAAATCAGTACCAATGGAAATGACAAAGCAGTAATTGTTCTTGTGCTTGGGTAACGATAACAACACGGAATTAAGAGTAAACAAGAAAACAGTCCAATATTTACAATACAATTGAAATGCCTCAAAAATGTAAACATCGGGTTTTTTGCTAACGATACCTACAAGAGGTTGGGAAATTACGTATTTTAGCCGGGTATTAATTAAAACAAACACAAAACGCTGACGGCGATATTTTGGGTATATCGAAGCTAAATAATTTTGCCGGACTCGTAGGTACCTACCTATACTGTAATTTGTTCGGAGTTTTGATCTGAGATCCTGTGCAGATAAATAAGAAAGACAATTTTCATTTGTAAGCAAATACACCATTATTTCGTTTTTGTCCGTAAATAATATTTTGATCGTTTTTTTATATTTGATCGGTCAACCTGATATTCCAAAAGGCTGTATATTGATCGCATAAGTAATAGGCTAGGACTGTGCTAGTACAATGATTACATTTATTTAAAATAGAAACGTTATAAGAGCTAAATGAGAACTTTAATGGCACTTGAGTCAAAAAGCTATACATAATAAGGTCAATGTGTTGTTGTTTTTCACGTCTACTGTCGAGTGTTTTGTTATTTTGTTTCATACGTACGCCCTTAACATAAGATCCACAAGTATTATTTTAAGTGTTTCTCATTATTCCAAAAATATCAATCATGGCCTATTTGGTCCTAATAAAAAAATATTTTTCTACTTTTTAGTGAATTGTTTAATTTCTTTTTGTTATAGTTACCGTTAAAGTTAGGAGGTGCAACTCAGCCTAAGTGTACATTAACTTATAACTTAGTTACCTAGTTAAGGTTTGCAAAGGTTTGTGTAAGTTCTTTATGCTGTCATGTTGATCTCCAATAGTAGGTAAATATGCTTGTTGTGATTACTATCTAGCCTAGTTTCGATGCATACCCTCCGTAGAGACCAATCCACAGTTCAATCGAAGTCCAATCGACAACTAGCTGGCGTTATACCTATGTGTTCTGTTTCCGTACGTGCTATCATTATCACCGAGCAGGCAGGCCGCTTGTTAACATCCGTTTTTTTACCGGACAACGCCCCGATATTTTCGCCGGATTGCACATAGTTCACTGCACATGCATCGGACATAGGTCCAGCGAGATAATTGACAGCAAACAATGGATATCCGTTTTTTGACGGTCCGTCGTCCAGTGATAAAACGGATATCTACAAACGGCCTCACGATTACTACTTGTAACTACGGATCACGCATTGTTTTGTCATCGCAGATAAGTAACGTTTTTGTTATTCATGACCCAGAGATATGCTCTTACGAGTAGGTTTCCCAAATAGGTATATGGGTCGGCGTATGTATCCTCCTGGCTCCGACTTCCATCTCACAAGAAGCGGTAAAAACTTCATGATACCGCACTGTAATATACTTAGGATGGGTTGCACCAACTTACTTCAACTTTGACAAACGTCAAAAATCTGTGAAAATCCATACAAAAAGTGAAAATCCATACAAAAAGCACCGGTTTTCGTTATAGTTACCGTTAAAGTTAGGTGGTGCAACTCAGCCTTGGAGCTGCCAATTTGCTCTATTATTTAGATAGAGTGTTGTAAGATATAAAAAAAAAGTAATTGACCTTGCCATCCGACGCATGATTTGGAATGAAATTCGCGACGGTCATGCGGTCACACTTTCTATGAGCTACGATGTGAATGCTTCTAGAACCTTAAGGACGCCTTAGTTGAATTACTCAAACATCAACCTTACAGTCAATTCGATATAAGACAAATATTTGTATTAATTGCTTTTTGGTTGAATTAATATCCTACATGACAGGACAGGTTAATCTTGCTACATTGTTGTGCTTGCGGTTCGCTTTGTTGTGATTTGTCCCATGCCCTCAGACTATCCCCGTAGATCAAATGACCAATCTCCAGTTCAATCGAAGCCCAATTACTGGCTCTTGACATGCTTTCATGGCGTAGAGTTGGTTTCAGTAGGCTCATCTATGGTTTTAAAGTCCGTTATCTTGTCATTGTGAATTGTGTACCAAGACCGTTATACCGAGTGATTTTGTTATCAGTATCCAAATTTTTTTAATAAGCTCTATAGAACAATTTAAATATATCAACTTTATCTTACATTATTAAGGTATTTTTCGCGAAAACAATTATTGAAAATCTAATTCGCGGATGCCCACATCTTAATTTTTAAACGTTAAGGCTTATTTTGTCGCATACCATTATGTCTATTAAGCTTTGTAGTTTGATTGTGTGTACGTATTTTTCTGTGAACGAAGCAAATTATCCACGTGAGCCACTTTTGTAACCACGCCCAGCGGATAAAAATAATTAAATAAGAAAAAAAAATGTTTTCTTTACGTAAATCGATTAAGTTACTGATTCTGAGTCACTCCTAAAAATTTGGAGACTGATAACAAAATCACCCCGTATTATCTGGTTTTATTTATGGGAAAACTTATCTTAAGTAAAGGATTACCACTAATCACAACATCTAGAATGGCACAGATGCTATCGCTCCGGGATTAAATAGTTTTAGGACTTGGCCTAACTTTAGTCCTTTTAGTATAGCTGTAAAAGATATCGATAAAACATTTTTAAATTTACATTTGTTCATTTACTGTACCCACCACCACCACTGTACCCAACTTCCTCTTAAAACACTTTTTTATGCTGGACAAGGAGGGTATTTGACCGCCCTACCTGGTGTTAAGTAAGATGCAGTCTAGGATGGTACATATCCGCCCTGTAAGTGCCTATTCAATCTCGTCTTGAAAAGGCCCGGATCTAAAATGACCTATTGCTGAAAACTGCATTGAAAAGAAGAACCTACTATTTTTTGTATCCTATATGTGGCCGGTTCCAGAGCAGCTTCACAGAGCATTTAGTAAGAGCTGACCACGTCATTTCACTGCGACTTAATTAAGGCCAAACTACAAAGCGATGCCTACAGCATGACTGATTACCTTGTGGACAGTAAACGCTTCGAGGGCTATTAACCGAAATCAGACAACACAATTGATGGATCAGATCCACGTCAGTGGAAACATTTAAATTAGCAGGTTTAATTAATGTTTTAAGGGCACTGTTGTACGAATGTAAACTCGAACTTTAAATCACGATAATTTCCTAATATTTACATTTAAATATATTAGACGCTAGACACCTTTGCTTTCAGGACAAAAACAGTTATCGAGATTCTTGTAACAGTTTTTGGGACCAACATAAACCATTGATCGTTCGTTCGTTCGTTTCAGCCAAATGACGTCCACTGCTGGACAAAGGCCTCCCCCAAGGTTTTCCATAATGAACGGTCCTGCGCTGCCCGCATCCAGGCTCTTCCCGCGACCTTTACCAGATCGTCGGTCCACCTAGTAGGAGGCCACAAACCATTGATAAAACGTGTAAAATACAAAACGTCTACTTTTACCGCCAACCAAAAATATTTCGCCGACCTAGTTCGGCTGCCCTAGGTGCCTGTTTTAATATTAAAGGTGTCCATAATAAGCACGAATAGGAAATCTTAAGGGGCTCCCGGGGGAAGCCGTTAGTTTCCTCGAAAATGAGGCACTGGATTACTGAACCGCCTACTAGAGTAGACTATGATGAGGCTGGGATTGTCTGAACCGTGTGTTGGTATCTCGATATACATATTTATACTACTTATCCTATTATAAATCTGAAGAGTTTGTTTGGTTCTTTAATTGAACTACTGTAATACCTCTGTCCAAGTGTGAGTTTAGGTACATCAAATCAAAAAATGACATTAAATGTATGATGGATTGTACAGCGCCCCTAGCGGGAAACGTTCAAAAACTTTCATACATTTGTGAGCGCGTTTGATGTAAACTCACACTCAGACTGGTCCCAATTGAAAAAATACAAGATTTATACCACTTTACGTAATAATTTTGTGTTTAATAGCATTTATCGAGGAAGGCTATATAGGCTGTAGGTATGTATTTCCGCTACGACTCGTAGAGCATCAATGAGAAATGTTGCGAAAACGGCAATAATATTCAGACACAGCTAGCCTAGTATACGAGCTAATATTGTTACTTATAGTGTGAATCTTGAGTTGCTATCTTGTGATTTGACGATAATATACTTTTATGCTTACAAGTTTTTATCAAAACAATAAACTAGGTAAGCTAGAGATATTAACCCAGAAAATTGGGATACCTAAGTACAGTCACGGAATGAAAAGGTTCGTCAGTTTTCAAATTGATTCCTTCAACGAATCGCGAGCACATATTACCTTTTGAAACTATGTTACAGAATAATCTCGAGTTAGAGAAAATAATCTTTAACTGTTCGTCAGTAAAGTTCAAAATTATTCAGATCAAAGTTGTTTGACGATTTATCTTGTCAAGAAGATTATCATGATTGATAAACTAAAACCTTCTTGTTGGTTCAAACTGCCATTATTATTTCTTTTAAATAAAAAAAATAATATTGTCAATTGGTCAATGTCATCATTGCATTGCACTGATGGGATAGAAAAATAAACAAGCAAAACCTTATTCGTTAGCAAACGTCATATTTATTTAAATGTTAGCAGCACTGTTTCTTGCACTGTTATGTTGGCAGGTTTGACTCTCACAGTACCTAGTGCAAGCGAAAACCGACACTAAGGTGACGAACCTTTTCATTCCGCGACTGTACTTATATGACATTTTATCGGACACATAATTTCTGATACCTATTAGATGCCTGTTAAAGGAAAACATGATTCCTTATTGACGTGGTAATATCTTAGATATACTATTTGCCATTAGTATAGGATAAGGGTCGCGCGAATCCAATTCCATCGCGGTAAACAATATTTTGACATCAAAGAGCCCTATTCATAGGGCTTTTGCTCTGCTCGCCGCTAGGTAGGGCTGCCAGGTCACCAAAATTTTGGACGGACATTTGGGAACAAGTCCCGGACACAGCCGGACATCCTACATTATTGAGGATTTAATTGCGCTTCAGCTAGTTTGCGAAATGTAAAGACCCTAACAAAAGCAGGACAAGCCGGACACCGTTTATTTTGGCTGTACTATCAAAAAGCCTCTCTGTCCGGCTCTATCCGGACGCCTGGCAACGCTATCCATAGGGATGCCACGCATGTTTGAGGTCAGCGAACAAATACTGACGTTATTTCCATTCACTATTGCGGTATGCCGGGCAAAGAAGAACGGTCATCTGTGACCCAGGCCCGACAGAAACGAGACATACCTTAGTTTTTTTGTCATGTCTTAATTAGTTAAAGTATATATTTTTTATATTCGAAATCTATGTATAACACCAAAATATTACCCTTTGTTTTTGTTCAGGCGTTATACAAAAACTAATACAAAATGCCTATTTATAACCAAAATTGGTAAATGTACGTACCTAAATGTCTATTACAGCTGCTATGGAATGTATCTAGGTTTATACAGGTTTATTAGCCGGATTATACAGGGTGAAAACGAGAAGTTACAAAATCCAAAAATTCAATGTTACCAGCTTCCATAATCTGTAACCTATTATTGGTACCATTTGAAAGAGCTCGTGAAGCACTTTCAGAATCAGTAACTAGTTTTTAGATATCTTGTATAGTTTAGAAATAATCGAGTGAGATCACTTCTCGTTCCATATGTATAACCACCCTGTATAATCCGGCTGTATCTCCAGGTCACCTAGATATATTCCATAGCAGCTGTAATAGACATTTAGGTACATACATTTACCAATTTTGGTGATAAATAGGCATTTTGTATTAGTTTTTGTATAACGCCTGAACAAAAACAAAGGGTAATATTTTAGTGTTATACATAGATTTCCAATATAAAAAATATATAATTTAACTAATTAAGACATGACAAAAAAACTGAGGTATGTCTCGTTTCTGTCGGGTCTGGGTTTTTTTTGTATGGCGCGTGACCGTTCTTTAATTTGATTGGCTCGCATATCCGAATAATTCGTGACAAAGCTCAAAGGGTCCCCAAACGCAAACAAACAATGCTCGAATTCCGAATACGTTTAGTTTACATTTAATCTGGCATTCAAATCCAGAAACCAACTGGACCTTTTTAAATCAGACCTGTCCTGTGTTAAAGTGAAAAAAATCTCTAATTTTAGATTAATATTGGTCCTTTGTGTTCTGATGGAACTGTCAAGTGAGTTAATATGCATTGAACAGTGGCTCTATATTTCGTCATAGCTTTAATACGAAACAGTAGATTTCAAATACATTAGACTCAGAGTCTATTATTAAAAACAGGCAGATAAAGGTGACTGAGTTTCTTCTGCCACTTCTTCTCAGCACCAGCCCATATATGTTATTTGGGATGTGTAAGCGCCATGGAAAAGACCTAAGTACTGAATAAAATCTTGGTCTTTGCTTACCGATTCGGTCAAATTAGAAAAATATTTTATAAGACTTGCAGCTTGTTGAGCGGTTTGTAGGTTCATTGTAATTCAGAGATAAACAAAACATTTTTGGAAGGTTACATTTTATCTTTTCTATAAAGTTGCGAAATATTTTCGAAACATATGAAAAGGGATCGCCAAGGGAGATGCTTGTGCGGCTTTGGCCAAGGTACTTGGCTGACACTTCCTCAGATGAGGGTAACTGGTATGTTATGTTAATTTGGAAATATTTACTGTATAAATAAACCAAAATATACATACATACATGTTCATGTCCAGCCAATCGTATCGTATACAAAGTTCAATATGAAATAAATATAATCAAGCAGAAAGTGTTTTTGTTACACAAAATTTAAAACTAGGTACTCGTGTTTCTCTAGACTTTTCATGGGTTTCTTACGAATACTATAAAGACTGAAACTATTTTCAATTAAATGCAGAATCAGATGGATATTTCCAATCTTCAATTTCAACGTAGCGTTAAGTTCGTCGATATTCTACTACTAATTGAATTTGAAGAAGGTTTCATGGGTTATTATCAGTAAGATGTTAATAATGTGCGAGCTCTAATAATACAGTAGGTAATGAAATTTTATTTGGGGTTTCACTAAGTCATGATTAAAAATTAATATCTTATATGAGTCGTGATACTCAGAAGTTTCACATGTTGATGCCTACGTCATCACAATTAATTAATTTTCGGGCAGGTGTCTGTTTTATTACTGTACATGAACAAAATATCCCAGTCCATAGATCACTCAAATGTCTATCTGTCAGAGGCAATTTTCTCTGAAATAACTGGATGGATTGAATGTATAGGCACAGTGGTGTGGTTTGGTTACCAAATACGGATGTGATCTGTAAATAAAATAGTGTTGATTTTGATTCAGAAGTACGTATTTGATTTATTATTTTCAAATATGCCTAACATAGTACCTAATTAAAAAGTTAAAAAAGAATTAAAAATTAATATAACGCCTTAAATTCCGAGAATTATTATTCTAAGAATTCAAAGTACCTACATAATACTTCAGTTATTATTTAATTTAGTTAACTAAATGTATAAAACCTTCTACCATGTGACCCATGGGTAATCATACATAATCTTGGCGTATAAGATTATTTTCAATAATACTTATTATATTTCTCAGTCAAAACTGAGTTTTATCCCCGAAGCTTAAGAGCAAATTAAAGTCACAAAGAGATTTAAGTAAATGGTTAATGTACCTCGGTTTGTGCAAGATTAGAAGTTTTTGGGGCCTTGAAGTTCTTGAAGTTGATGTAACTACAAGAGCTGAACACTCATGTTGCGGTTATAAGAGGCTGGGTAATGGCGCGTAATCCTCATAAAACCGTAAAAAATGTTTTCTGCTCGCACTTTTACCTACATAAAGGCATCCTTATAACTTTACCTTACTGCTTGTGTTGAGTGAGATGATATTACCTTACAATCTGTTTTTATCAACGCGGGTTCGGTCCCTGCCTCCGCTTGACCATTGTGCTAAGCTCACTCGTGACACAAGCATATTTAGCTTAGTACGAGGGGCTAAAGCGGTTCTTATTTCAAACTTATTTAGTCTACTGCCCACTTTGAGAATAAATTATTTTTTAGGGCCCCCCATTTTTGTAGTCAAGAGTCGAGCTCAGTCGGTGTCTAAGAGTCCTCCTAGTAGATGACGCCTCCCAAGCCTCTACACAACGTCCCAATTTTTTTTCTGGGTCTCTTACCGCCCCCCTTTAATCCTGCAGCGCCCACAAGGGGGCGTTATCGCCCACTTTGGGAAAGACTGGTAAAGGGACTCGTATTAGTAATTTGTGAAATAACAAATTACTAATAATCTTTAAAAAACACTTAAACAAGTTTAGGCATAAGGTTGAAATGAAACGTACGGGACTATTCCCACCTCTCGTTCCCGCCGCTGCAACTCCTGTGTAGCCAGGATCTACAGTTTGACCGCCAATAAAAACCCAACCTGTGAAAGTCAAATTTGTCCCGGAGAACTACCAAAATTAATCAGAAGAAGTTCGAAGTTAAGGTGAGGGGAAATGAAACGTAGGTAACTCAAAATTACTTTGTTCGTAAAGTACTGCCGAAGAGGAGTACCTATATTTAATCGCGTTATTTTTTCATTCAGCTCTCTAAAATAACGCAGACATGTAATAGAATTATGGCAGCCGTAAATCAAGAAAAAATATTCCTCGCAATGAAATTATTAAGAGAACTCCGTATAATGGCATATTTCTGGAATGATAAAGTCTAAAAGAGGCTACATTCAAGCTATATTATGAGGATTATATTAATAGTTGATTTTGTATGGATGTATGTATAATACTAAGAGATAAGTGGTTATACTTTCTGTGGGAATCCAAAAAAGTGGGTAAGTAAATACTTAGAAAACATTTCTTTAAAATTTTGCAAAAAAAAATATTAAACATGCCAAATGTTTACAATAAACCTTAAAAACTCTACTATTCTTAATTAATAAAGAAGAAACTAGAACAAAGAAGCATTAAATTATGTAGATGGAATTACCCACAAAAATTGTTGATCCTAAGACCCATAAGAAGGTGTAAGAGTTATGTACTATCGGCAACCGTGTTGACTACCCATTGCCGGTCATGTCGTTTAATCGTAAAGAATCGCCATTTGATGACAGCGAGAGCAAAAACGATCGATTACCCACTGATCCTGAAAGTGCTTCATGAGCTCTTCGAAACGGTATCAATAGTTACGGAATAAACTATCCGAAAATTACAAATCCAATGGTTTACATAATCGAGTGAGATCATTTGAATCGTTTCCACCCTGTATACTATACGTGACTATATCCAGTAGTCCAGCTGCTTTTGCTGCAAAGAACATTAAAACTTGCCAACAAAACTCATTTTGGAATTTAATGGTTATTAAAGAGACTACAATAATATATCTTCACTAAAGTCGTTGAAATATTCGTACCTACCCTACTATTCTTGAATGGATTTTAAATAGTTGTAGGATATTATGTTTTTATTGCATGTAATTTACACAAGCTTTAGAATTTACCTGTCTGAAATCTAATAAGTAACAAACATTTAAATGAGCTGAGCTACAAAGCCTTTTTCATCACTTGATAAAGTCCCTGATAGCCTTTTAGTTACTTATCTGTCAGTTAAATCTGGCAGATTCTATCACCGGTAACCTTTATTGTAAAGTAAAGATTGTGTTTTACAGTAAAAATATGAGAATCTACTTCAGCATAGATTAAATATCCAATGTTTTATTTATAAAACAAAATATATAATTTCTATTATAAACTGCACTTTCTGTTTTATTTCGTTCCGCATTAAATACATTCTTCTGAAACAAAGCGTCTTACATTTTTGAACAGCTACCGCCAATTAAGAAAGCTTTCTTAGGAGAAATATTATTTCACATTTCTTTGAACGTGGACCGAAGGAATTATATTTTTAATTTAGTTTTATAAAGCGCTGTAATTCTTTGCGCTGTTCAACTGTTTGCTGGCTGTGATTGCTTTAGAAAAAACAAGGAAATCCGACTTTGAAACCTTCAGAGAAGACCTATTAGAGACTCAAAACAAACAATTTACTTCTAAGTAACTTATGGAATATAAGTGTCAGAAGTTCTTGAAGTCAGGGCCGGACCGTGAGTTTAGGGGGCCCTGGGCTAATATTTATACTTAGTGGCCTACCTAATTACTCAAATTATAGAAAAATAGCTTTCCGCCCGCGGCTTTGCCCGCGTGGAATTTTGTCTGTCACAGAAAAACTTTATCGCGCGCGTCCCTGTTTCAAAAACCGGGATAAAAACTATCCTATGTTCTTTCCCGGGACTCAAACTATCTCTATGCCAAATTTCATCAAAATCGGTTGCGAGGTTTAAGCGGGAAAGCGTAACAGACAGACAGACAGACAGACAGACAAACAGACAGAGTTACTTTCGCATTTATAATATTAGTTGGGATGTGACTAAAATATTTGACTTGACTTAGCTAGGGGGCTCCTTGAATCCACGAGGCCCTGGGCTGAAACCCAAAAGCCATATGGTATATCCGGCCCTGCTTGGAGCTCTAAAGTTAGGTAAGCTCTTTATGTACTGACTACATGTGGGTTATGATAGAGTTTTATTACTCATATTATTTGCTTTCTTAACAAGGGTGCTTGTTACGCTTGCTGAGAGTAATAAAACAGCTAGTTACACTTAGTAGACCACAATACAAGACATGAAGAATGTTCGCATCACAGCGTAACAATTGTGTGCGCTCGTTCATTTCAAGCTACGAGTATAGTACGTACATTCGTGCAATCATACGCTCTTTTGCCCTTTTATGCACTTTTGGTTCAGTTGACACACAGGTTTTGGTTGAAATATTATTTTATTAAAGCTCACAATTATTATCCCAAATCAGATGTCGCAGCATGAAATCCTGAGGCTATGAAACATTAACTTCTTTGGGGCATGGTACCTTTACTTAATTTACTGATAATAATAAACATCAAACCATTTATGTAAGTACTCTTTACAAATGTGTGCTTGTATTAGGACTGGATTGTCAACAATTATAGTCCAGGAGGATGGGGATCAAAAATGGCAATAAGGCTAATGTTTATTGCAATTTAGTAAAGTTATTTTACGTTTAAATCAACCAGTTTGTTTTATAGAGACTTTAACTGAAGAAGATACTCTATTGCAACTCCATTATGTAAGCAATCGAGGTAACATTCTCAATTAGTACTTAAAGACTAGTACCTCTATAAAGTGAGTACCGATCACGGAACCAAACAACTTCTTGAGTGCAGCATACAACGTCGTTCAACTGAAGGGCTCTTTGAACAGTTTCCCAGAACACCTTTGATGGAAATGCCGCAACAAAGGGAATGCATTGGCCATAAGGAGAAATGCATTTCATATGATGTTCACGTTTGACGTTTAATAGATATTAATGAACCAATACGTTTTGAACAAACATATGTATGAGCTTTATTGCCATTGTAGTTAAGCAGGAGTGCCTGCTTTTATATTCTTGCATATTGAAAGTTTTGTGCAAAGTAAAGGCCACTCTATGTTACTTATTTTGCTATTGTTCTATTTTTGTGGGTAAAAGGTAATGTAACAGCTATTTCTTCAGTTCAATATCACTTAAATGTTTCGACATTCGAGATACTGTGCTAGTTCACCTGTTGATCTTAATACTAGTGCAAAGAAAAACTTTTCCTTATTATTTTCCGATCACATCGGCTGTTAAGGTTCTGAATCGAATAAAAAGAAATTCTCTCGAAAACTGTGAATTATGTGAATAATACAAAAAAGCGAGCACGACTCACGTGGTGAGGGTTCAGTATTCTTAAATTTATCATTAAAATGTTTCGTCTTTACTTGCCAGACCTTTGGACATTATTCTTTCTTAGGCTGATTTACGTGTATATAAGTAGTTAAGTAGGGAGGTAACTAAATTTTAAGTTAATTTTTCGGATAAGATCGTGGGCGGGGCTTGTCACTTGACAAGCAGTTTCATAGTAAACAAGAGCTTGACGTTTGGATTTAGATTTAAAATTAAGTTAAAATTGAGTTATCTATTTAACTACTTAATACTTGTAAATCACCCATTAAAGCAAACTTAATTGTACATATCTCTCTAGTGAGAGTGACATTCAGATTATACATAGAGTGATCCTATAACGATTATTTCTTTTTTAGACGCGGAACCCGAAAAATATATATTCTGTGGCTTTACTCCCCTGCCAGCCACAGCGATTTCTGCCTTCCACCAACACTTGTTTACTGATTTTTGCGTCAAGTTGACGGGCTGTCTCAGTCCCCATGTTTCATTATTGACGTAGCGAAACACAAACTAGGTAATTCCTTCCAAAATAAGTCCAGTTCGCCAGAACATCAATCAACCGCAATAACAATTTACTCCCAATTAATTAAGCATGAACTTAATTGTAAAGTTCATATTTTACTGTCGGCTCTACATTAGTTTCAGGGGTACTTTATTTACTTGGAATTTTCTTATTTAGCCAAAGAGGATCAACAATGTTTCTATTAAACGTACTTAATTACATTCTTGCTTCTTTGGATCACTGGTCTTTGCTGTAAAGCAGTTTTATTAGGTTAGACATTGGAAAATGTTATACTCGTACTTTTCCAAAACCATTTTGCGTCCACACAACAATTGCGTAACAATTTCTCACTTAATAAGAATTTCTTGAGATCTTTAATTTAGTAAAGTAATCCGTGCAAAAATAAGTGTGCCTCACTCTAAAATTTCAGCGCGTAACTCATAATTTATGACAGTCGTCATTTTTCAGTCAGCGCTTTGATCTACTTTTACCTGACTACCCTGAAAAGAAGGGAAATGTTTTTGCAGATGTTGGTACTAAAAATACTAGTAATATACTTCTGTTTCGTTCTTAATCATCATCATCATCATCATTTCAGCCATATGACGTCCACTGCTGAACATAGGCCTCCCCCAATGCTTTCCATGTTGATCTATCGGTAGCGGCCTGCGTCCAGTATCGTTCTTACATGAGCTTACTATAAATGTATATCGTGAAAATATGTGAAATAATGCACAAGCGGGCACATCCGAACTGGTTTTTTTATGCTTCTGAATTAGAATGTTTTCTGATGAAAACTAAATCATCATCAGGAGGACAACACGAACGGCACACTAAATCTTCATTTCAATTCCACTATGGCAATAAAACACAACCATCTACAGAGAACTCAAAATCCACGAATACACCCATTTTCTTTGTTCGCAAAGTGATTGAATAACTAACAGTATTCCGGTCTGTCCAGTTTCACAGCCCAAAAAGGGAAGTTCTCTGAATTTCAATCAAGTGAGACAGCTCAACAACGTTTCAGTGAAAAACTTTTGTCTCTTGTATTCACGTAGCAGCTGAAACAGAGTCGAGCGATGAAACGCAACTCCACGTCAGTACCTGGATGGAAACAATCCATTCATATAATTTTTAAGGTTCGGTATCCACGGTAAAAACGGAACCTTATTACTAAGACTTCGCTGTCTGTCTGTCATCATGGCTTTATCTCATGAACCTTATTAGGTAGCTAGACAGCTAAATTTTCGCAGATGATGTATTTCTGTTGCCGCTATAATATTAAATACTAAAAATATATAAAAATAGAATAGAGTAAATATTATCTCTTGTACAAAAAACGTAACTTTTAGCCGTTTTTTGCTCGATATTACTCACAAAGCTGTATCAGCTGAAAATTGCACAGGTAATGTATGGCTGTTGCCGCTATAACAATAAGTACTAAAAAATGAACAAAATTAATATTTCAGGGGGCTCCCATACAACAAGAGATTTGTACGAAACCCTTCGTGGGCGAGTCCAACTTGCACTTGGTCGGTTTTTCAATTACCAGCACCGCTTTATAGCCGGTAAAAGGCACAATCAGCTTGATGGGCATTGATGCATGATGCTGGTAGATTTTACCAGTAAATGTGTGATATTCTACATACAGTTCAGACACTTTTTCAGTGGATTGTTCAAAGTAATAATAAGTGTTTTTTAGAAAAGCCAAAGGCCTTTTACTGTGAGAAATACTGGGATTTAAAATCTATGCAATGTATGAATGTTGATATTACTAGAATGTTACTGAATTTAGAACAACATATTCAAAATATGTTGTTCTAAATTCTAAACTAAACATGAACTAGCATTAAATAATAGCAAAATGATACGATTGCTGCAGTGCAGTTAACTATGTTTTGAATTAATTAAACATGACATGATATTTATTATTTTAACCAGTGAAGTTAAAACTAACTTTAGAACTGTGGAGCTGTGGACCATCGCTAAATCAACAAACGTTTAGCGCAGTTTGAACGAGTTTTGTTTTTGCACCTGAAAATGAACTACTGAAATAACAGATTCGTTTTGATAAAATTGTGCTAAACAATCTTGAATGGCAAAATGTACGTTTGTGCCTCGAATAGTCATAGTTTTGGAGGTTTCACTTATTAATAAACTAGAGACCGCACGCGACTTCGTACGCGTAAAAACTTAGGACTTTCATACGAATTTCCAACCCTCGTTTTACCCCCATAGGGGCGGAGTTTCGTAAAATCTATTCTTAGTCCATTTTACAACCTTTAAGGAACCTACCGTCAGTTCTGCGTACTATATGCCCTGCCTATTGCCACTTCAGCTTGCTAATCCGTCGGGCTATGTCAGCGACTTTAGTTCGTTTAGGGCATATAGTACGCAGAACTGACGGCCGATGGGGCAGCAAGGTTCTGGAATGGAGGCCGCGTACCGGAAAACGCAGCGTGGGACCTCCACCTACAAGGTGGACCGACGACATCGTAACCTTTACGATGTCGTAAATCGTATGTTGCTACCTAGCAGGGAAGCGCTGGATGCAGGCCGCTACCAATCGATCAACGTGGAAAGCATTAGGGGAGGCCTATGTTCAGCAGTGGACGTCCTATGGCTGAAATGATGATGAAAATGATGAAGGAACCTACCTGCCAAATTTTAAGTTTGTAGGTGTTATCGTGTCCAGTGGCTGGGCTGTGCGTTGATAGATCACTATGTCAGTCAGTCAGTCAGTCAGTCACCTTTGAGTTATAATGTATACAGGGTGTTAGGTAAATGGGTATATGAGCCGACACTAGCCCATGTTAACATGGTCATATTTTCATACAAAATAAATTTTATAAAATACGATTTGTATGAAAAATAAAATAATAAAAATGAAGATATAAATTTTCTGACTTCACCATACCATTTAAATGCCCATGTTAACATGGGCTAGTGTCGGCTCATATACCCAATTACCTAACACCCTGTATATTTAGATGTAGTACCTATATAAAGTTATAATTTTGATGTTAAGTGCAACTTACAACACCATATTATTATTTTCATACACGTGTGTTATTATTATATCTAGTAGCAACAATAAAAAGTTTCCGTGCTTCCCAACGCTTTTGCCACGCCTATTAGCACAGAATAATAATAAGTATATGCTATTACTGGCAGATAATTATCACTTTCATACCTATGATGTGATGTACCTATGCCCTTAATTACTAGAATATGATAGTCATTTAAAGAGAAATTCGATATAACCTGAGAATAAGTTCATTGTGGTTTTCAAGTTGGTTAGTCACTGGTTATCCTCAGGACTACTCCCAGCAAGCTGTAGACCCTTAACCGTATTTCTTTCTTCCTTTCTTCTTTCTTTTCAGCCAAATGACGTCCACTGCTGGATAAAGGCCTCCCCCAAGGTTTTCCACAATGAACGGTCCTGCGCTGCCCGCATCCAGGCTCTTCCCGCGACCTTTACCAGATCGTCGGTCCACCTAGTAGGAGGCCTGCCCACGCTACGTCTTCCAGCCCGTGGTCGCCACTCGAGAACTTTCCTGCCCCAACGGCCATCGTCTCTACGAGCTATGTGCCCCGCCCACTGCCACTTGATTTTAGCAATTCTGCGAGCTATGTCGGTTACTTTGGTTCTCCTGCGGATCTCCTCATTTCTGATTCGATCACGCAGGGAAACTCCGAGAAAGAGGTCAATCGTCGAATCCAACTCGGATGGGCAGCGTTCGGGAAGCTTCGCCATATACTCACGTCCGAAATACCGCAGTGTCTTAAGTCGAAAGTATTTGACCAATGCGTGTTGCCAGTGATGGTATACGGATCTGAGACGTGGTCGCTTACTATGGGCCTCATAAGAAGGCTCAAGGTCACCCAAAGGGCGATGGAACCGTATTTATACTCATATAATATGACGTATAAGCAGTTGCAGTTCGTACTGAAAGATGGGATCCCCTAATAAAAATGACGACGCGACGTCGCTCCCCACCATACAAAGTGGCATTATTGTATTTCCAAGCACGCGTGGTTAATAGGCTGATATTACACTTTATGACGTCATATTTACTGACTCCAAGATACTTGTTACATATGAAAACTTGCTGAAAGGGAAAAATATATTCTACTTATATTATAAATGCGAAAGTTTGTAAGGATGGACGGAAGTTACTCTTTCATAAAAAAACTACTGAATGCATTTTGATGAAAGTTGACAGAATTATTTTATAATACGAGTATAACATAAGTAGGCTATAATTTATAACATTACAACGATAAATGTGAAGTCGTTATTACTGTGAAGTATGATTTTAAAAGACGTGTGAGGAACCGCTACAGTGGAAGCACTGTAACACATTAATAATTTTCAAACAATTTTAAGAAGCGCAGTTCCAGCGCCTCTACCAAAGTGACTCCGTGACAAAGACGTGTGGCTGTTGCACTTCTAGAAATTGTAAGAAAACTAGTAGGGGCGCTGCAAGCGTGCCACAGCGGCGCCACTGCACCCGGATTTGAAAGCGCCCTAATTTCTCGCAGGCGAAGCCGCGGGCTAAAGCTAGCGATGTACAAAATAAATAGCATCCCCAACGTTCTTCAAGTTTAATAAGCTGTATGCTTAAATTTCGCGTAACAAATGCCGGTGCTTCACAACTGAACCTCAAAGGAAGTGAAACGTTTTCATTGAAATTTCAGGGGTGTGCCCGAATTACCCACTCTGAGGGAGACAGCCATAAGTTGTATTTTATTCATGCGTTAGATGTAATTTGGCCAGGAACGAGGGCGGGGATAAAGGTAGGGCTGTATATTTCCTTTGACACGATGTTCCGAATTATACGACTTTAATTGTTGGTTTATTAACAACTACTTTTTCCTAGTTCCTCCCACCGGTGTTACTTAATACTCGTATTCAAGTTGACATTTTTTATCATTTGAAAATTATTTTTTTCTTCATGAAAGACATTTGTGTATTTTCAGTTATTGTAATTTTAAATTAAATAATTATGCACCTATACATAACAAGGCACAAGCGAACGTAAATCTAGCTCAGCCTCTCGTAAACCACCAAAGCAAAGTTCTTTAAGCTAAGTATTTTTTTCTAGAAATCTAGATCTAGAAAAAAGCATTGAAAAGACAATGTCAAAACCAGAGGATTAACTCGAGACAACGCTGACTATACAATATTTTAGTACAAATCCCCAAAGACAAGTATTGTTTTAAAGGATTTAGCTCCATACCCATGTTAAAGTTTGTTCAGATCCTGGTTTGTATAGAATATTTGATAGCCTTGATACATTCAATGTGGTAGGTAGATATACCTATTTCTACCGAACTGAGCCACGAGAAACTGTCTGATATTCAATTTCTTAGAACACCGATCCGATTAAATTGATCCAACAATTTGATTCCATAATCAACTATGATTCTTGGAAACGCTTCGTCTGTCTTTGCAGGTCCTGTGACAATTGGTTCAGCAGTATTTTACTACTTGGCCTTAATTCACAATAGTTTAGCTCCACTAATATTTCAAAGCTCGTCAATTTGAGTCTTACGCCCGTATTCACAAACAGTACTCTGAGGTCCCACAGTGAGCGTGGATGCATAGGGTGACACACGAACCAGTCACAGAGCTCTATGTGCATTCGATTTGCTGGTTCACCGTTTGTAAATACGAGCGTTAAAGTATTTACGATTCTAGGTAATCTCTACCGTAAAAGAATGCTCTGTCTTTGGACCTCCTGTGACAACTATGATGTAGCTATTAAATTTTTGCTATAATTTATTATTCACAATAAAAATCCATCTCTGCACTTTAATTACAAACGTTAAAGTTTGTGAGAATGTGTGATCAATTGATCTTAAACTCAGTTAAAATGAACATAGGATATAATTAGCCATTTTTATCAAAACTTCTGCTAGGCTAAAGCTAGTTATTATTATAATTACTATGAACAATAGAGGCTTGACTTTAACTTTGATTTCGATAACAACTTTATTGTGGATAATTTGAATAGATATTTTAGATAGGTACTTATACAGGGTGTTAGGTAAATGGGTATATGAGCCGACACTAGCCCATGTTAACATGGTCATATAAATGGTATGGTGAAGTCAGAAAATTGATATCTTCATTTTAATTATTTTATTTTTCATACAAATCGGATTTTATAAAATTAATTTTGTATGAAAATTAAAAAAAATAAAATGATGATATCAAATTTCTGACTTCATCATACCATTTATATGACCATGTTAACATGGGCTAGTGTCGGCTCATATACCNGTATGGTGAAGTCAGAAAATTGATATCTTCATTTTAATTATTTTATTTTTCATACAAATCGGATTTTATAAAATTAATTTTGTATGAAAATTAAAAAAAATAAAATGATGATATCAAATTTCTGACTTCATCATACCATTTATATGACCATGTTAACATGGGCTAGTGTCGGCTCATATACCCATTTACCTAACACCCTGTATAGGCCACTATGTTAACTACCCATTTCTGCTCATGACATCTCGTTCTATGGCTAAGAATCACCATTTGATGAGAGCGAGTTCAAAAACGGAAATGGGTAGTTAAACATTGTGGCCGATAACGTACGGTCTACATCATTAGCATCAATCATCAATGAAAGGGAAAATTGAACATTAATTCTCAGGTTCCAACTTTAAACGTTAAAACAGCTTTACAAGAAGCCGCCACCAGACTAGAAGCAATTAAAACGTGAGTTTGGTTCCAAACGAGGTCAAGATGCGCGGGAACCTTACGACGGCTCCAATTAACAGAGTGCTTGACGACAGCTTAGTCTATACACTTTTGTGGCAAAATCGCCTCTATTACTAAGGACATAAGAAGCCACCGTGCTGTGCTTGACGTGCTTCTGTACAGCAGAAAGTAACATTCTTCGCCAGTCCAATGTCGATAACATAAGGTTCAATTTTATGATTCTTCTTCGGAAACTTCTGTATTTCACTGCTAAGTAGTGGTCTTCGGAGACATTTCAATTATGCTGCTCCAGCAAGGTGGTAAGAATCTTCATGAATGGCGACCAAACAGGTGGAGTGAGGATTCGTGAATGGGCGCTGGCTGAAGCTGAATGCGACAAGCCAAAGGCAGACTAAGATTGTTGAGTCAGAGGAAAACAGCACTGTTCTGTTCCGGCAGTCAGAGGTAAGATAGCCAGTTTCTCTGTGGTTGAGGATTCCGGGTGAAGCTCGCTTCCACCTTCGACCAGAGGTGGAATTGTGTAAAGCAATCGTTATCATTTGACAGTTCATAACTTACGATAAAGTCAGTTAAACAAAGCGTTTGACAGATTAATCGTACGTTATGAACTGTCAAATGATAACGATTGCTTTACACAATTCCACCTCTGATCATCATTTACCATCAGGTGGGATACAGGCCAAAAGCTTCCTCGTTGTGGATAAAAAAAGGTGGCGCGCGTTGGGGGAGCCCTATAAGTCTTCAGCCTCTAACAGAAATTTGAATTGGGTCCACTTAAATCCGTGGTGCAACTTATGTTACTAAGTATTGCAAGGTCTACCTTAAGATTTTAAGAAATATGTCTTTCCAGATTGAAATTAAAGGCTCTAAATCAAAACGTATTTTTGCATCAGACTGTACCATTATAATAGTTTTACATCTCCAGAGTATTTAATATCAAAAGAATCAAATATGCTAGACGAGTGCCTTTGAAAACCTATTTAACTGAATTTAGAAGAAACCGACTCGGTTTTCACAGAAAAAAATAATGTAAATCCAAAACACAAAGGAACTTCATAGTTGTTTTTGACGTGGAATCTTATTTTTGTAGATTATCATAGGAAATAATATTATTATAGTTTAACGCTTAGCCTGAAAGAGATTGTCAGAAAGTTAAAAAGCCCTAAATTCAAAATGAAAATCCATTTATTTATTTATTTCTACTGTTTTGTTACATAAAAATTTCAGCAAAATGGGTTTTGAAAATGTACCTGAAAAAGGTCGCCATTATATTGTCCCAAATTGAGAGGCTTCGTAGGTTGTTTCAGTATTTTATGAATATTGAAATATACTAAACTTTCTAATGTGAACCCCGTTTAAAAGTTGGTCGTGCGTACCTCTAACGTGGTGCTAAAAGACGAAACGTGAGCTGATTACAATAAATTTCAAAGGGAATTGCCTAGAACAGGGTTTCTCAAACTTTCGACTGCACGAACCGTTAAAGTTTCCAAGTGAACCCCTTAAAACTAGCTACGAGTAATTTAAACCCCCCATCCCCCAAAGAAAATAATTGAGAAAAATAAGGTTTCAATTTAAATAAATTGCCAATGAATAATGACTTTTTATTATTAATGTGAAGATTCAAGCACTGTTTCTTTTCGCAAATGGAGTCAATTTTAGGATTAATTTTGGACAATTTTAAGTCTGGCACCATTACGTAAGTTTTGTCGTGAACCCCTAGGGTTTCGCGTACCCCACTTTGAGAAACCCTGGCTAGAAAGTTTATAGTAAAGTCATCATTATAAATTATACATTAACTCTTCCTTCCTGTGATTGTGAGAATCGTGACTGAATGTGTAATAAAGGTATTACATAAATTAACAAACTCAAGCTTATTTCAGCCATTGTTTGAGTTTAATATTCTAACCAATTTTCATAACTATTATTATAAGTGAATTAGCATTTTTGCATATTAAGAAGCTTAGCGCTAAGCTTCAGCAATCACTAGTTACTTAGTTATTAGAATTAGGTACCCTTAAAATCCACAAAGGACTTTAGAGTAAATTAAATCAAAAAGTATTTGCAAGTAATATTTTAAAATAGTTAAAACTCTAGGGCTGAGTTGCACCAATAGTTGCACCATCTTATTTTAACTTTAAAAAACGTCAAAAACTGTCAAACTTCATACAAGTTACGGTCAAAGTTAGTTGGTGGTTAGCCTAGGCTACCTAGGTATAATTACATAGTTAGCAAGGTTATTGAATAAGCTCAAAGCTCAAAGCTCAACGAGGCCTATCCGTAGTAATTTGATTGAGGTGGAACCTCAAAGAGGAGATCAGAACCTTTAAAGATGTTAAGTACTAGTAGAGATAAAAGGGATGTGAGATGCAGTGTGTAAAGGGCGGTTATAATTTTATTAATAAACTACCTGACCCGGCAAACTTCGTAGGTATAGGAGCTAATGCAGGATTTTAATGGTGAAAGAACTTTTTAAATCGGTCCAGTAGTTTAGGAGCCTATTCAATATAAAACAAGCAAATCTTTCCGCTTTAATATTATAATAAATACTTGTAAAAGGTTGGTATCTCCTGCCTACTTTGGAGTAAGTGGCGATTATGACTTTCATCTTCACAGAAAATCTTGAAATACTGATGACAAAGAAGTTTGAAAAAAAAATGGTTACTTTTTCGTAATACAATAAAGAGATACAAAATATACTATAATATTGTAATACAACAAAAGCTTTTTCTCACAAGGCCGGCACACTTAAGCCTAAATTCTCTGTAGTACCCTATTATTTTCTAAAAGTAGGAAAAAGATAATTCTGTAATCTTCTTATTTTAATCTCTTCTATTCACCTGGTTGTCAACACCAATCAACACGCATTTTAAGCTAGGCTATTGTGAACTACAAATTTAGTATTTTCCAGTCTACTAAGTGGAGAATCCGTACTAAGAACACGTTTTCAGAATAGTTAGATATTTACTACTTACTTATGTGACTTGTAAGAAAGCTTTGTACTAAAATTCGTAGATTTCTTTTATTATAAAATGTATTTGCGAAAAAAGATCTTTCATATTTATTCAGTCGCATAATAAAATGCGTAAAACTTATTGAAGTAGTTAATTTCTTTTCTCCGTGATTTTCTTTTAATATAAATGTTATTTGCGAAAAAGATCTTTTCATATTTATTCAATCGCATTTAAAATGCGTGAAACTTATTGAAGTATGTAATTTCTTTTCTCCATCATGGAGACTTACTTGCAATAGAAAATCTTTAGGTGGGTAATTTCTTTTTTTTCACTGAATCTTGATCCCGAAGATGATTATAGAAAAACATTTATTAGGACCAGTGTTGCCAACTTAGCTACTTTATAGCTAGATTTAGCAACTTTTTGATGTCAGGCAGCTACAATTTTTTTTTACTTGTAGCTAAATTTTTTAGCTACTTTTTCTAGCAACTATTGATTATGATAAATTTTTACAAAGTATTTGTAACTCGCTATAGCATGTCTTTCACTTCCGCATTCAAATGCTGAGGTAGAAAGATTGTTCTCCCAAATGAATTAATAAAAAATAAACAGAGGAATAGAATGAGTTTAATAACTCTGAATTCTATTTTATGCATAAAAGATTCGCTCAGGAAAAGCGGCCAGTGCTGTCACAATTACGTTTTTCCTAAAGCCGTACCTAGTTGACAAAATGGGATATTAGATAATTATAATATTCGGTAGATAATCAAAATATTGTCTTCTTTTATTTGTTAATTAAGTAGTCACAGTATTAAAGTTAAGTTGATTAAAGTTTATAGCTGATTTATTAACTGCAGTGTTTATTTCTTTAGTATTTTATTTACTTCTGAATTCAGCTACTTCTAGCTACTTTTTAGGGAGAAAAAAATACTCAATCTAGCTACTTTCTGTTAAATTCCTAGCTACGAGCCTTAGGTAGCTGTTGGCAACACTGATTAGGACTGTAAGATACGAGTGTAACCGTATTATCCCTATCAATTGTTAAAGTGCATATCCATGTAACATATTCAACGTTAAAACCGTTGATGAACTGATAAATGAATCAAAAGGGTACCGCTGTAGATCATTAAAAGTTAATCATTGCTATTGGAAATACCATTATTCGGCAGCCTATTCTTTCTATCTAACAATCAGATACATATACCTATAGATGACCATGACCAGCAGACCATGCCATTGTTTAAAGAAATCGTTACAAATTAAAGTACAGTCACGGAATGAAAAGGTTCGTCAGTTTTCAAATTGATTCCTTCAACGAATCGCGAGCACATATTACCTTTTGAAACTATGTTACAGAATAATCTCGAGTTAGAGAAAATAATCTTTAACTGTTTCTAAGTAAAGTTCAAAATTATTCTGATCAAAGTTGTTTGACAATTTATCTTGTCAAGAAGATTATCATGATTGATAAACTAAAACCTTCTTGTTGGTTCAACCTGCCATTATTATGTCTATTAAATAAAAAAAACTATTGTCAATTGGTCAATGTCATCACTGCATTGCACTGATGGGATAGAAAAATAAACAAGCAAAACCTTATTCGTTAGCAAACGTCATATTTATTTAAATGTTAGCAGTACTGTTTCTTGCACTGTAATGTTGGCAGGTTTGACTCTTACAGTACCCAGTGCAAGCGAAAACCGACACTAAGGTGACGAACCTTTTCATTCCGCGACTGTACAGAAAAAAATACTCAATCTAGCTACTTTCTGTTAAATTCCTAGCTACGAGCCTTAGGTAGCTGTTGGCAACACTGATTAGGACTGTAAGATACGAGTGTAACCGTATTATCCCTATCAATTGTTAAAGTGCATATCCATGTAACATATTCAACGTTAAAACCGTTGATGAACTGATAAATGAATCAAAAGGGTACCGCTGTAGATCATTAAAAGTTAATCATTGCTATTGGAAATACCATTATTCGGCAGCCTATTCTTTCTATCTAACAATCAGATACATATACCTATAGATGACCATGACCAGCAGACCATGCCATTGTTTAAAGAAATCGTTACAAATTAAAGTACAGTCACGGAATGAAAAGGTTCGTCAGTTTTCAAATTGATTCCTTCAACGAATCGCGAGCACATATTACCTTTTGAAACTATGTTACAGAATAATCTCGAGTTAGAGAAAATAATCTTTAACTGTTTCTAAGTAAAGTTCAAAATTATTCTGATCAAAGTTGTTTGACAATTTATCTTGTCAAGAAGATTATCATGATTGATAAACTAAAACCTTCTTGTTGGTTCAACCTGCCATTATTATGTCTATTAAATAAAAAAAACTATTGTCAATTGGTCAATGTCATCACTGCATTGCACTGATGGGATAGAAAAATAAACAAGCAAAACCTTATTCGTTAGCAAACGTCATATTTATTTAAATGTTAGCAGTACTGTTTCTTGCACTGTAATGTTGGCAGGTTTGACTCTTACAGTACCCAGTGCAAGCGAAAACCGACACTAAGGTGACGAACCTTTTCATTCCGCGACTGTACATTACCAAAAAAATCAATTGTATATTTTCAGGATATAGAATTCCCAGCTAGTGGATGCTCAAACGAATTTTAAGTATCTTTTCGGGATAACGTTACATTTTCCACGACATTCATTATCAGACCTAAATATATTACCATATTTTATTTGTACTTTTGCTTTTGCAAACGAATTTCATATTGTAGCGTGATTAAACTTTTATGTGTCTCTCTTACCGTAGCCCGGGCTCGGAAAATTGTAGCAGGGAAATAAGCCGCACTTACAAGTAGGGATGTTATGGATATCCGTAACCGTAACCGAAACTTTCGGATATCCGAAATAAAAAAATATCCGAAACCGTAACGTTTCGGATGTAGGCAGTTTAAATTGTTTTTATATAGCATAGAGTAAAGGCATAACAGCCTGATTTACCTTTATAATGCTATCTAGTATCAATTTTTATTTTTTGATTACTTTTTGTTCGATGTAAATTGTGCGGCCATGAATGAAACGTGTTGAACGACTATTGCAAATTGCATTCTAAGACACAGATATCCGTAACCGTAACCAAAACTTTCGGATATCCGAAATAAAAAATATCCGTGACCTTAACCGAAACTTTCGGATATCAGAAATAAAATATATCCGTAACCGTAAACGAAACTTTCGGATATCCGAAATAAAAAAATATCCGTATCCGTAACCGTAACCGAAACCGGTTTAATATTATTCCTATATCCATAACCGTATCCATAACCGAAACTACATATCCATAACATCCCTACTTACAAGGCCATCTGTCGATACCTATACAGGGTGTTAGCGGGTTTACAACAAGCTTGAGGCATTACAAAGGTAGTTTTGTAAGTTACAAGAGCCTTAATACCCTGATCTTTCCTGTTCTCTCATTATGAAAAGGCATTTATTTATTAGATTAATGGCAACTGTACTTTTAAGACTTTTAGACTAAGCGCAGACCACCGATTTTTAGTTGGTCGATAGTTGGGCCCGATTTTAGTTTGTATGAAGAATCGGCCAAATCAAATCGGTGTAATGTGCGCACTTCCATACATGCCCATACTGATCAACTGCCCGACTAAACTATCGGCCGACGAAAAATCGATGGTCTGCGCATAAGCTTAGAGAGAAGGCACTTTCAAAAAACTTCTGCTAAATATTTTTCGAATGAGAAATGAAGTTTCTCTTGACCTATCGTCAGGTTTTTGACCACAAGATGCATTATACAGGGTGTCCCAAAAAGTATTGTCAAGCCGAAGCCTTAAGGTAGAGCATCACTAGGGCTATCCAAATCACCCCCATGTATGTTCCGCGATTTTTGATAGTTTCCTAATTTAGGATTTTTATTTGGATGTTTTATAATTTAGCCAATAAAAATTGTCTCTGTAATTTTTTAAAAATGGTTCTAACATGTAGGTTTTCCGCTTCACCATACATTTCTGTTTGCATAGGGCACGTTTGCCGGACTTCGGTGGGATCATGTTGTGATATTTTGAGCCGTTACAACTGAACTTTCACCGCTGGGTTTGTAATTCAATACGGAATCTCAAACGAGAACGTTCTCAGGTGTATTACAGGGATGTTTTGTGGCTCCACCCTTTGAAGTCGAATTACAAACGCCTGCAAAAACCGTTGCTCTTCTTGTTCTAAATGGGCCTGTTTTGTGCGACCAAACTTATTGCTAATGGTTTAATTTAAAAGACACCAAACAATTCAAGTCAAAAACAGACGAAAGTGCCTAAATTGTAAATCTCTCATTACACTAAATAGCAACAATCGTTTTAAGTAATAACAACCTACATAAATATATTTTTAAACATATTTAAAAAAAAAATAGCTACGAGCCCATTACTAAATATTACCATTTTACAAGCTCTCCTATAGAATTCACAGAAATAAATCCAATTATAATTATCCAAAGTTTTGGGTCGTTCCACTGGAACTTGGAAAGGTACGAGTATAATAAGGATACAATGTGAAATATTTATAAGAACTTTGAGTAGAAAAGCAGGTCATGTCTTTATTTTTATATTTCACTAGCTGACCCGGCGAACTTTGTTCCGCCTTAATGATAGATCGCCCGGTGCTTTGTCCTGCTGGAAGCTCTTCTGGAAGGACTGGTCTTTTGTTCTAAACGTCCTGCCAGAAGATTATCGCAAGTCCTGCCCGCAGTACGCAATTTGTACGTGTTTGCTTGCTGGTCCTTCCAGCAGTACGGTGACCTTCAAATTTGAACTCATCCTCACCAGAAGTAGTAAACACTTGGTTAGTGTTTATTAAATAAAAAGTCATGTCGTAGAATCATTTTGTTTAACCAGTATTTTACTTTTCTTAATATATTATAAACTTGTTTATCTTCTTTCAACTTAACTAATAGGAACTATAATAAGGAACTTTAAATTAATTACTTTGGTACGTCACTTTGTATTAGAAATTACACCTATCACTTACAAATACACTACAAATTAAAAACAAAAACAAGAAATAAATTATAAATGTTTGATTAGGCTGGAATACTTCACATTCATTATAATATTATCGCCAAAATGTTGCCGACTCCACGCCCGGCGCGTCAAAATGTGTCGCGCGAGCGCGAACGCGCTGATTTAAGCTTTCTCCAGTAACACTGATATTATTATACTGTGACTCATCAAAGTCATCATTGTCAAAAATATTGACAAATCGCGAACTGTCACGGCCAAAAAACTGACACGCGTCCGTCCTCCGTAAGCGCCACCGCGCGACTGATTGAGATTGTCCAAGCCGTCATGGACGATTTTTTCCACATTTTTTAACATAGTAACTAAATAAGACGCAATATAAAAATTTCATCCGTTAAAAGCCCTGGAGTTATTTCTGAACTTTAGTTTAGTAAAAGATTTAGAATCTCAAATCGCTTATTTTAAAAATAAAACCATAAATAGAAAACGAATAGAGGTAACTTTGGGAATTTATTCTATCGAGTCAACTTCATCAAATCGTGTTTCCATCCGTTAATAGCCCTAGAAAATATCCTCAACTATGCCCAATAAAAATCTTAGCCTTTAATTTTACTGTTTAGTACCTCAAAAATGAAAAATGAAAACCTCATTTTCGCCATTTTCTCTGCTACCCGGCCTTAACTGCTTCTTCGATTACAATAGAGTTAAACCATTTTACTCGTAGTTTCCGACTATTTTCCTTCTTTTTATGTCTCACACATTGTAGATCTGATATCAGATTTTGGTGTCAAGTGATACGGAAATGTCGATCTTACTGATAGATTACGTGATTTTCCAGAGTAAGGATTACTTTGAATTTTTATGATAACGTGTAACTTACTTTCTTTTCGTCTCCGGAGCACATAATATTTTTGTAATATTTTTGTAATCTTTACGTACTTACTTACACGTAATTATCTTCTGGGGCACGTAATATTTTTGTCATTTTTACAAGTTACGATTTTTCCGGAGTACCTACCTAATATAATTTATGTTATCTGCGTGTAGTAAAAATATTTTTGTTATCTGCGTGTGTTATCAGCGTTCTATGGAGAGGGCCTGCTTGCTTGGTGTTTCTTTGCTAGATCGAATCAGATATGAGGAAATCCGTAAACGAACTAAAGTCGCTGACATAGCCCGACGGATTAGCAAGCTGAATTAGTTGCAATGGGCAGGGCGGCCGATGGGGCAGCAAGGTTCTGGAATTGAGGCCGCGTACCGAAAAACGCAGCGTGCGACGTCCACCTACAAGGTGGACCAACGACATCGTAGAGGTAGGGAAGCGCTGGACGCAGGCCGCTACCAATCGATCAACGTGGAAAGCATTGAGGGAGGCCTAAGTATGTTCAGTAGTGGACGTCCTATGGCTGAAATGATGATTAAGATGATAAATAGTTTGTAGGAAATAAATACTCGTACATGTTAGTAATTTACGTTTATTCTAAATTTTCAACTAGCGTCCAAAAGTTGCCGTATCTAATCTACGTTTACTAATTTAAACGATTTACACGAAGTCGTTAAATCTTAGATATAATACGAGAATGGTATTAACCATGATAAAAGTTCCGAAGTTATTTCAAACTTTGCCCCCTTAAGATTTCATTACCTTAACAGGGGCGTTTTGAGAAGTTTTTCTTTTAAACCAACACCAAGTTTTTGTGTTTGTGTTGTTCTACTTTCTATTACCTACTGACTTATTATTTTTTGCCTTTGAAGTATAATAAGTAATTCAGTTTTTCAGTTTGTTTTAGGTTTTAATAGCTCTATTTTGAATTTATATCAATCGTCGAAAAGTGAAACTTTTAAGTGAGTAACTAAGTTACTTTATGACCGTTTCATAAGGAAACTAAGAATCACTATAAAAATAGTAATTTCCAAATCCCATCTTGGTATTCCAATCGATTCCAAAACCTCCAAGTCTCATTACTCATACTAGCGTTATGTAATTTCTAATTTTCAAAGACACTATCAATTGTATTAGATTTATCCTAAACTAGCTGTGNGAGTAAGGTTTATTTATTATGTATGTTTTACAGGAAAAAATTGGCTAAGGCGACTGTCTTCCAGCTTTGCAACCTGCCTGGGCGAGTTTGTTGTTAGTTTAACTTCAAGCGGAAAAGTTTCTGTCGTTTGACAAAGACATTTTAACAGAAAAACGTTGAGTAATTTTTTTATGTAAGTAGAATATTTTATTCCGCTATGTATGACTTCATTTATAATTTAGGGGTGGATGGAGAGGATGAGAAGAAGACCGGCTTTATTAAACAATGTTCAACATCGTTTTGCCGTTTCTTCAAAGTACTTTCGGCGGAGGCTGCAGTTCTTCATAAAGTTGGTGTGTTTTCTGGATTTTACTTAATAATATTTAAATACCTGATTATACAAGAAACAGACGTATTAATTGCTGTTTCAAAAGTTTAAAACAAAATAGATACTTTTCTTTTAACTTTCTTTTGACGGATTCAAACAATTTGCAAAAATAAAAAATATGGATCTAATAAAAACACACGAAAAAGTTATTAATTATACATTCTGAACAAAAACGGTATTTTTAGTTTTACTCCGCTAGAAATGTTGCATTTTCATTCAAATTACAGGGCAACAAATTATGATTTATTCTGGCGAGCAATATAGAACGCAACCGTGCAAATGCATACATTAAAATATGCGCTTTTACACAAACAAAAGCTAGTTAGAAACCAACTAAAATAATCTCTGGAATATTCCATTGTGTCCATTTACCGAAATAATACAACAAATGACGATTTTTAACAATTTTCACACTAAAACGGACGAATTAATAAAATAAGCTAGTTAAAAACCTTTATTGTAGAAAATAAATTACTTTTATGATTTTTAAATATGACTCGGAATTAGGACCTTTTTAAAAAATACTACGTCACAAAACTTTAACCTATTTTACATATTATTTAATTTAATACAATTTGAAAACATAATTTTCATAGTTTGACCATGTTAGATTTATTTAACTGGATAGGCTTATGGTAAACTTGATTTTAAATTTGAGGATCGGATTAAACGAGGCCGTTTTGAATAAAAAGGGTTCACCCTCAAATAGTTTATTTTAGTGGGGGAAAATTATAAACATACGTACGTAGTTTGGTATTTATGATTCCACGTACTTATTTAATTCTAAATTGCTAAAAATTACACAAGAATATAAAAGTTTATGTGAAATTAAGCCAAAGTCAAAGGCAATATTTTGGCGTTCTAAACTTTGTCATGAAATAAATGTGCACGTTTTCGCACAATAAAAAATATGGTTATATACCACGCTAATTATAATATAATTTAGTCACAAATAGGTACAACGTTAGACAGATAGAATTACATTGGAGTTTAAATTAAAATGCCGACCGTCGAGTAAATTACATTTAATTTGTAACCATACTTAATGAACTAGTCATTTTGACTTAAGAACTTTTGAAAAACAGGTTAATACACTGAGAGATTTTATAAGAGTCGAGGCTGAGGCTTTTATTACCAGCACCAGAATATTCAGGAATTTCAGGATGTACTTACGTGTTGAAACTGCTGTTGATAAAATGTACTTTATATCGAAGCTCTCCATACAAAGCGCCGGTCGAGAATAGTCAACACCTGTAGCGTGCGCACTCATGCATTATGTGACGTGTACGGCACACAACAATTTCACAAGTGCCGATCTTTTTTATTGCCTTATACTGCAGCCATGTGTAAAAACAATAAAATTATAATAAAAAAAACTTTTTTAAAAACAAGCTTTATTCTGAAATGCAGTTGTACTAAAACGAAAAAAATAATTGTAGGTATGCTTGGTTCAAAGAATTTCAAAAGCTTGTAGCGCAAACAGAAAAAAGAGGAATAAATTCCATGCGCGATACAAGCTTTTGAAATTCTTTGAACCAAGCATACCTACAATTATTTTTTTCGTTTTAGTACAACTGCATTTCAGAATAAAGCTTGTTTTTAAAAAAGTTTTTTTTATTATAATTTTATTGTTTTTACACATGGCTGCAGTATAAGGCAATAAAAAAGATCGGCACTTGTGAAATTGTTGTGTGCCGTACACGTCACATAATGCATGAGTGCGCACGCTACAGGTGTTGACTATTCTCGACCGGCGCTTTGTATGGAGAGCTTCGATATAAAGTACATTTTATCAACAGCAGTTTCAACACGTAAGTACATCCTGAAATTCCTGAATATTCTGGTGCTGGTAATAAAAGCCTCAGCCTCGACTCTTATAAAATCTCTCAGTGTATTAACCTGTTTTTCAAAAGTTCTTAAGTCAAAATGACTAGTTCATTAAGTATGGTTACAAATTAAATGTAATTTACTCGACGGTCGGCATTTTAATTTAAACTCCAATGTAATTCTATCTGTCTAACGTTGTACCTATTTGTGACTAAATTATATTATAATTAGCGTGGTATATAACCATATTTTTTATTGTGCGAAAACGTGCACATTTATTTCATGACAAAGTTTAGAACGCCAAAATATTGCCTTTGACTTTGGCTTAATTTCACATAAACTTTTATATTCTTGTGTAATTTTTAGCAATTTAGAATTAAATAAGTACGTGGAATCATAAATACCAAACTACGTACGTATGTTTATAATTTTCCCCCACTAAAATAAACTATTTGAGGGTGAACCCTTTTTATTCAAAACGGCCTCGTTTAATCCGATCCTCAAATTTAAAATCAAGTTTACCATAAGCCTATCCAGTTAAATAAATCTAACATGGTCAAACTATGAAAATTATGTTTTCAAATTGTATTAAATTAAATAATATGTAAAATAGGTTAAAGTTTTGTGACGTAGTATTTTTTAAAAAGGTCCTAATTCCGAGTCATATTTAAAAATCATAAAAGTAATTTATTTTCTACAATAAAGGTTTTTAACTAGCTTATTTTATTAATTCGTCCGTTTTAGTGTGAAAATTGTTAAAAATCGTCATTTGTTGTATTATTTCGGTAAATGGACACAATGGAATATTCCAGAGATTATTTTAGTTGGTTTCTAACTAGCTTTTGTTTGTGTAAAAGCGCATATTTTAATGTATGCATTTGCACGGTTGCGTTCTATATTGCTCGCCAGAATAAATCATAATTTGTTGCCCTGTAATTTGAATGAAAATGCAACATTTCTAGCGGAGTAAAACTAAAAATACCGTTTTTGTTCAGAATGTATAATTAATAACTTTTTCGTGTGTTTTTATTAGATCCATATTTTTTATTTTTGCAAATTGTTTGAATCCGTCAAAAGAAAGTTAAAAGAAAAGTATCTATTTTGTTTTAAACTTTTGAAACAGCAATTAATACGTCTGTTTCTTGTATAATCAGGTATTTAAATATTATTAAGTAAAATCCAGAAAACACACCAACTTTATGAAGAACTGCAGCCTCCGCCGAAAGTACTTTGAAGAAACGGCAAAACGATGTTGAACATTGTTTAATAAAGCCGGTCTTCTTCTCATCCTCTCCATCCACCCCTAAATTATAAATGAAGTCATACATAGCGGAATAAAATATTCTACTTACATAAAAAAATTACTCAACGTTTTTCTGTTAAAATGTCTTTGTCAAACGACAGAAACTTTTCCGCTTGAAGTTAAACTAACAACAAACTCGCCCAGGCAGGTTGCAAAGCTGGAAGACAGTCGCCTTAGCCAATTTTTTCCTGTAAAACATACATAATAAATAAACCTTACTCTACAACTTACCTCTGAACTCCAAGCGCGCGAACTTCTCGCCCTTGCATTTCAGTAGTTTGAATCGGTTAAGTTTCACTACGAGAGACATTTTCGGTTTTTTTTAAGTTATCATTATCGCGAAGAACAAGGCCCGGAGGCCTGGTAATTTTTCCGACCGGCCACTGAGTGAGATTTTTAATTTATCGCCCGAGAGAAACTATCCGCTACGAAACCGTGGTAGCGAGATACAGCATGAAGAACTTTCGCGTCCCGCTCCCCGAGGGCGGGAGAGACCGTACTGTTACTTGGAAGCGGCCGGAATGGTGAAGGGCGGGCGGCCCGTCGGTCCTTATAAAGCTACCCCGCCCGCCCTACACACCCCTGCCCCGTGACGCGTCTGCGTGCTACGCCGCGAAGCCTCAGCCCGCGCAAATTCGTAGCATGACACCTGGAATGTGGAAATAAAAC
The DNA here is from genome assembly GCF_004193835.3 of Ostrinia furnacalis. Taxonomy (NCBI): domain Eukaryota; kingdom Metazoa; phylum Arthropoda; class Insecta; order Lepidoptera; family Crambidae; genus Ostrinia; species Ostrinia furnacalis. Next base: position 123,829 of record NW_021130394.1, on the reverse strand, counting down.
TTATTCTACTTTAGTATATTTAGTTGAGTTTCTTTTGGACATATTAATATTTGGGAATAATTAAAGATGCATTACAAAAGGATAACTTTTTCATAGCCCTAAATAAACGTCATTGGGAACGAAAATATGCAAAACAAGTCATAATAAAGATTTCCTCTCTAAAAATTACTATTGTTGCCTTCACAAAAATATTCCATTCCATTCCATATCCAGCAGGAGCTCCACCACTATTTGACAGAACGGTAATGAAAAATTTTCAGGATAACTGTAACATTGCGAGAACCAAGTAGGAAAGTGCTCGCTTGGGATACAGCTCCAACTTGAGTGTATGGATAAGTAAAGCAACAAGTAGTAAAAATTCTCTCTAATTGGAAAAAATACTCAATTTTAGCATTAGTTAGTGTTTCATGAACATAGTATACCTATCTCGAAAGATATGGACTCCAAATAATCGAGAACGCTAAAATACGCTCTCAATATGTATTTTGCAGCAGATTTTTTTACTACTCCTTAGAGCAAGAGTTTTTCAATGCATAGAAATGAGATTTATTTTAATTACGAATTTATTTTGATATAAATTAATCTTTTGATTTAGCCTAGCTAGCGAACATCATGCATAGTGACGGATAAAAACAAACATTCTCAGCTATAATTTTTTAACTTTATACAAATCTAATAGCAAATTGCGTGTACTCGTATTTTGGCGAACTTTGGTTTTTATTCGCCTTGAATACGTTACTAATAATACTGGGAAATTCCCCATGACATTGTCTACTATATTAAATATCATTATTTTATGGTTATCTAAATAATGTCAAAAGTATAGTGAAGATAATGACACCTGATGGGTGTACCAGTGTACCTAATCAAAAAATAAACCTTATTGAAGAAAATTTCTAGGATTTATACTCAACATTCGGTACAATTCCATAATTGATGAGCACAATCGAAATGTGAGCTGACATTTATCTATCGTATCTTATTATTTGAAACGCATGACTCATAATAAATAACTGAGCCAATAAATACTCCAGAAAATTTTCCAGGTTTACTGCGGAGGTTGCAGACGAACTAATAATATTACAAAAATAAGCTGAAAGCAAGGGCACAACATGATTCATAATATCTACCTACGATTGAAAAGGGAAATTATGAGCTGAGATGTTTGTAAGTGGGATTTCAAAGACGTTCAAACCTACGCTAGTTAAAAAAAACTGGCCTAAATTAGGAGTTCTATAATAATAGCAATTCTTAATTCAAGTGACCAGTGTGCCTACCATGAGTTTACGTTAGGTGAGCTCGCTAGCGAATACGTCAAAAAATTCTATGAGGATTTTATTTCTTGAAAGTAGCCGCTAGGGGCGCTGCACAATATGTCATACATTTAAATGTCATTTTTTTACGCAGTCGCTAGCGAGCACACCTAACGTAAACTCATGGTAGGCACACAGGAGTTTGTTAGTACCTAATAATTAATTACACTTACAGCCGCGAGTCATTTAGAAAACTTTAATTTTCAATTTACTTAGATTCAAAAAACAGAGGGAAAAGTAGTTAAAAAGCATTGTCATGCTAATAATTAGTTATAATAATCCATGTATTCTAAAGTCATGGTTATACCTAACAAAATTACTGAAAGCTCGAATCACTTACCAAATTAATAGGCACATTATAATCTTGAATGTGGAACTTGAATGAAGGCGATTATTAATAGTTAGGCGTATAATATCAAAGGTCTCTCACAACATAATGGAATTAAGGTATCATAGTAACTCACGACTTTACTTGTCCTCATCAGTTATTTAAAATGCAATAAGGTCATACTCATAGCTCTATTAAAGTCCTACCTCGTAATACTAGGTAGCATTATTTATGGGATAATAGGGTGAGGCGGTTATCACACTGCGCCGCGCTCCGCCGCGGAGCGCGTGATTTCATATAAAAAATCCCGCGCGCAGACGCGTTGTCAGAGTGAAGTGCCGCGCGTGTTTTCTATACAAACTGAGATACTTGCATACAATGATTAAATCTGTCGTCCCGCGCTCCGCGGCGGAGCGCGGCGCAGTGTGATAACCGCCTAAGTAATACCAGCGCGTCATCGCATGCCTTAATTTTAGATTCATTGTTAAATATTTTATGATAGACAGTATTCTGGGTCATGAATTTTCTTCAGTTTCGAAAGAAATAGTAACATTTACTCTTTTTTGAGAGAATATTTCATAGGTTCGTCTGGCTCTGCGGGCGCCTTCCTTCCCAATTGTTATGTATACGCTAACATGTAAACAGTTTTAAGTTTGCACGCTTAAACTTATAGTATTATTATTAAACGTACTTATAGTTAAAATGAGTAAAAAAAATTCTTGTTATTCAAATACATCTTACTAGGTACCTAATTGGGTATCATTTTTTCCATAACTACATGACTACATGCGTGTGGAGTAATAGGTATGGAAAAATTTGCCATTTGAATGCGTCGTAGAAAGACTCACTCATCTACGTAATTCAACTATATATTATGTGTATCCATAGCAAACAAGTTACAAAATATAAAATGTACAAATCCGCTGCTTTTTAAGTTATAATAGGTAATATTGATAAACTCAAATTAGTTAAATACTTTCGTTAGTTGTTCTCATAATTAATAGTAATAAGTTGCGGAACTACTCGTATAGTTTTAAAGACGTTGGTTTACTTTGACACGTTAAAATTATGATAAAGGACTTATAGCTTAGGGTTCTGTCAGGTCGATGCAAAAATTGAATGCGGGTAAAATAGAGGATAAACTTATATCAAAATTTTAGTAAGAAATTAAGAGTGGTTGAGAAATGTTTAGTGTTTGTTTTAGTGCAATCAATAACAGATTGATAGACCGAACTTCGCGCTGGCTTATCCATGCTCAAAGCTTAGGTACTTACGCCCGTATTCACAAACATTACTATGAGGTCTCACGGTGCCAGTAGACGCACAGGGTCACACCACGCACTAACCAATCACAGAGCTCTATTTCACTTAAGCAAGTATCGTTTGTGAATACGTTAGGTACACCTTACACTTACAAGTGATTAGATCACCTGTCATCCGCTTTGCAATGGAGGGAAGTCGAACCTTAATTTCGAACTCCTCCTATGTTCTTCTGATTAATTTCGTTGCGGGTCCAATGACAGTTTAACTTTCCCCCGGGACAAACTTGACCTTCATTGGTTGGGTTTTTATGGCGGTCAAGCTGTAGATCCTGGCTACACAGCTACAGGAGTTACAGTGGTGGGAACGAGAGGTGGGAATACACTCGGCATCAAATAAATCGCACCTCCCGCGACAAGCACTTATCAAACGTATGCATCCCCACTTCCCACCAACGTTGGTACCATTTGAAAGCCTAGTTCTAAACTTCATTTCATTAAAGGAAAGGTTTTTACCCCAAAAATGTGTCTTTACAAGGATCCAGAGTCACTTCTTCAAAAAATAGGTAGTTACGCTATAGCCATTTATTATGACTATTAAAACTGTTAAGTTGGAATTAATCGCTATGCATCTGTTAAAGAGGACACGTGAGATCTTTATTTGGTTTTATAACCATAAAAATTGGTCTAATTGATCCCAGAGGTAAGCCCAAAGTGAGGTCTATTTTCAAGTCACATTTATGGTATATGTTAATCATTTATTTAGAAACTAGCTGTGCCCGCGACTTCGTCCGCGTGGAATAATGACTTTGGGTAGGCACTTTTAATAATTTAGTCTAATTATTTTACAAATAGCTTTTGCCCGCGACTTCGTAACAGTAACTGTCCTCTCTATAGGTTGTCTGGAAGAGATCGCTTCATAGCGATAAGACCGCCTAATTGTACCTTATGTGTTCCTTTTCTTTCTATTTCTTTTTATGTGGTGTACAATAAAGAGTATTTATTATTATTATTATTATTCGTCCGTGGAGAAGTCGAAAACGTTCTCATACGATTATTTTGAAATGTTTTAAGTTATTTTCTAAATGTTTGAATACTTTTAAAATATAAAAATCAGGTTAAATAAACATGAAAATATTTTTTTCTTATATTTTATGAATATGCAGCTCGGCCTTTGATCCGGTGAAAGTTACTCGGTGGTATTATTTTTTTACAACGAAATCGAAAACTACACCTACCGCAGTATTATTGGTAAACTTTTTTTTATATTTTCCTACGGGTGCTAGAATCACCAAGCTTCCAGCATGCCCCTAGCCGTGGGAGAAGGAGCTTTTCCTCAAGACTACTCCCACTACCCCAAGGGCCTCCGCCAAAACTCTCGCGCGAAAATGAGTTTATGTATACAGCGCAAGCAGGTGCCCGCGGCATGACTTTCATGCATTACTATGCATTGTTGGGCGAGCGCACGCAGCGGGCACCCACTCCGAGGTTAAGTGGAGGCCCCTAGAGTATGGTAGTCGTTAACATGACGTCATGATTGTAAAAAAATGCACTAATGAGTAATTAATATCAACTTTGAAGCAAATCACCACTAAAATAACTTTCTACCCCTTTTTAACATAGTTAGGGGGTGCATTTCACTAAAATACGAAACACGTCTTCCATTAATTCTGTTATAGAATGCTTATGCAAAATTTTAAGTAGATTGGACGAAGGAATCTCGTTATTTCATACAAACTTTGCCCCTCCTTTTTACCTCCTTAGGGGTAGAATTTTGGAAAATCCTTTCTTATCAGATGCTTACGTCATACAAAGAACACACCGTCCAAGTTTCAGGTCTTTACGATCAGCGGTTTAGGCTGTGCATTGATCCATCAGTAGCGCGCGTAGTACTTGATCATTATTTTGCTGCGATGTGATTTTAAAACTGCGATATCTCCTAAGATATTTATTGAAATCGAATGGTGTAAAGGGCAAGAATGTTTAAAATTAAATACTTGTGGTGAATAATTTATTTATTTGGATAAGGATTAATATCATGTTTATAAAAACACCTTCGCAAATAATGCATTATTTTAAAACAGATTTTTTTTGCATAAAAATGGTTACTATGAGCCAACCTTAAAAGATAGACATATGCTACCGCGGACTTTTTTAAAGAACTTTTAAAGGGGAACAATCCTGTCATACATGATTTTTGGGAAACTTTAACCGTTTACGCAGCGTCAGCTCTCAAAAGGAAAAAATTCACTGATTTGAAATATTCTTGATTGGTGCTCCGCTCCTATTGGTCTTAGCGTGATGATAAATAGCCTAAAGCCTTCAGGAACTAACGGGCTATCCAACACAAAAAGAATTTTTCAAATCGATCCAGTAGTTCCTGAGATTAGCGCGTTCAACCAAACAAACAAACAAACAAACAAACAAACTCTTCAGCTTTATAATATTAGTATAGATGAAATGTATTTTTCTTTAAGGATATTTATTGGGCTTTCAAATAACACCAATATTGTTGGAGTACCATAATTGTGTCAGAAGATAATCTTTAAAGTTCGCGTCGCGGAAGGTGCGGTTTATTTGATGTTGAGTGTAGTCCCGTTACAAGAGATTATATAGACATGAAGCGCATTAAGCCCGATTGTACCCAATCATAACATTCCTAATCATTTTAAAACTTTAACTAACACAAACGGTTTATCTTGCTTGTGAAGTTAGTTTAATCTTGTTACAGCTACATAATACTCGACCCAAAACGTACCCTGAACCAGAAGTAAATGTCCTGTAACTTTCAATTGTATTTAATTATGTCATTTGCGTAAATTACTCGAAACAGATTAACTAGTTCGTTTTAAATTAAATATTGAAGGCATAGAATTATATAGGCATTTTTGTTTACCCATTGTTCATAATAATTCGTAGTTAAATAAACTTAAATGCCATTAGCGTATTTTTTTACTAACTATAGTTCTACGCATTAGTTTTTTTATTTTATTTTTGATGCATAACAAGGCAGGTATTTGACCACAATCACACCTGGTATTAAGTGGGATGCAGTCTAGGATGGGACTTTATCTGCCCTGTAAGTTCCTATTCACTCTTGCCTTGAAAAGGCCCGGATTATAGTATTCGGGAAAGACAGCATCAGACAGCGAATTCCAGTCCCTAGCTGTTCGTAGTTAAGTTCATATTTTTATGTTAATCACTAAAATACGGTTTAGCCCACAAGTTACAATCGACAGGAAATATACGATATGATAGGTACTCCTGTTCCGAGAGGCTACTACGGATTGAATAAATTATCGTTAGGATGGCTGATTTAGTACCAATAACGTATAGATCACTTACGTGCATGGAATAGAGACGTTCTCCACATGACTTGTGCTGCTTTACGGTGCTGCTTTGCTAGTAACAGCCGTTGAAACTCGGATATAGCTTTGATTAGCAAATTAAAGGTTCATCAAGATAGATAACTGGTGCAAGGATATTAAGATACTAAGGCTGGGTTGTACCATCTTTCTTTAAATTGACAAATCTGTAAACTCCATACAAAAAACACCGGTTATCGTTATACTCGTAGTAACGGTTAAAATTAGGTGGTGCAAAAGTGTAACTTATTGTAAGTGATTTCAAACTAGGTCATAACTTCCTGAATTCTACTAAAGATGATAAAAATATAGTGACACGAACTCTCTTGTAATAGAACTTCGATTCTAAAAACAGGGCCCAGGTGTGCTCTCATACGTAATGTTTTATGGAAGAGTATGCCGCTGTAAAAGTTGGCTTTACACAGCGGGACAGGAGAATTTAAATAAGGCATATAAAAATATAAGTTTGCCATGGAATGATAGGTGCGCCGTAGATAGACATGTGACACTGCGCTGCGCTATGGGTTCGCACTTCGCACCCACTCAGTTAATGCTATTAAATGTGATTCCCTTGAACTTACATAACTTTTTAATGGAAATATAACCGCCTCTTTTTTGTAGGCGTAAGAGTTTAGTAGGTACCTACTCTTACTCTCATAAAGAGAAGGTTCGAGATCGAGAGAGTTAATTGTCATTAAATTATTCCCAGATTGGTGCGGACTTAAAAATCAATGTCCATACCTAATTTGATTAGTTTTAAAATTCCATACATTGGATTTTGAGCTGGTCGCGGTACACAGACAGACCTCGATTGGCGGCTCATAGACTCAATGAGGACTCTATGAGGTTAGAGTCTCCCATATCGATGGCTCCTGCGTAAGTGAAAAAAATAGATTTTACAGGAGAGCCATTTAAGTGGCCAGAACCATATTTTTGGGTCATATCTTCTGACCTACTAAAACGAATTTAATGAAATTTCACATTTAGCCTTAACATGTAATGCTTTTGCTACTGCTGTTATCAATTTTTATATTTTTCTTATATATTTTGAGATTTGATCTTGACGCAAAAGAACATGCCGTTTATAATCACATCCGATCTTTCCTAGTACCTACTTGTTACAACGAGAGCAAACTTTCCGAGAGGCGAGTCACCTCAAATTGAAGGAACAACCATAAAATGCTGTAGGTGGTCAATTCCTACAGTCATCCGCCCGTCACTAATTTAGCAAGACTCGTTAATCTTTTGTGGGGGCCGGGTCAAAGGGCTTTCGCAGGGTATTATTGCAACCTTTGTCTTAACATCCCTCCTGAAGCAGCGAACGAAATTGGCATGGTCCACCCACAATGGTCCGGACGAAATGAACATAATAACAAATAGCGCTGCTCACCGTCTCAGATGATTTGGCAATGCTGCCATCGTTGAAATATTGCTTTTTCTTAATTTGATATTTTCTTCACTAAAATGATTCTTCAAGCGCTTTCAATTTAGATGTTTCGTGCCGGACGTTTGACGTGTGTTTGCAAGACCGCACACGGTAAATTGTATGACAACTGCGTCGGAACATTTATTGTCAATTTTGTAGTGTGCGGTCTTGCAAACGAACGGCAAAGTAGGTAAATACAAAGTGTTTCTACCAAAACTCAAACAAAACACAAAGACTAGACCAAAACAGTCCTAAATTTTTTTTCGTCAATTCTATGGTAAGTATCTAATGCAACTACGATCAATAAAGAATAAGTATCTACCTAGTACGTTCCAACTAGGACGTAGTAGTTTAAAAGATTGCATCTCTTTTGTTGCGTATGAAATCCCACAAGCGCTCTTGACCACTTATAAGCTCTTTATTTTATAGATTTCCTCTATGATGTTTATCCACAAGACACATAAAGGTAAACTGGTCGAGAATGCTTCAGTGCATTAAGTTCGCCTTGTGTACAAATTTATTTTGGCATTAAAGTTTAAATAAATAAATACCTAAATAAAGCTTTAAGCTAAGGTTATTACATCTTGAATGCAATAGATGCAGTATTTAAGCAGGCAGGTATTAAGAGTTGAAAACTTGTTCAAATGGCTCGCACCAAACTTGTTAACAAAGCCTCTTAGGCATACACAAATGAACCCTAATAAAAGCGTAACATTACCGCGTCAGCCGAAAGTGTGATGCTTGTCACTAATTTCTTCCCCGTGCCCATACATAGCTAAAGCTATCTAAGTTATTATCTGCTTTTAAATTTCTCAAAAAAAGTAAAACGTGTTTCACAACCCCCTAGATGGGCGAGTAAGTGAGTGAGATCTGTGTTCCTTACTTTCGTCAAATGGTCTGTAAATGTAAAATGTATGAATAATAATATTCAAAATGTAACAGGAACAGTGCCTGTAGATTTAAATTTTCTGCAATCTATACTAACGTCACATCCGTGACCTTGACCGTAGTTTTTAAGGTTCCGTAGTCCTGACAAGGAACCCTTATTTAAGTGTTATTTTTGAACCAAAATGAGTATTGCTCGACTGTACACAACGGAACGTGTCCTGGTAAAATCCATTAAAGGCAACGGACGATAACGCTACGTAAAATCCCCGAAGACAATGTTTACCGAGTATTATCCATATAACCAACTATCGTGCCGATGCCGCTGTATCAATAGGACGACACACCGTCTACTCAGCCATCGCTAAGTAAATACAATGACAAACTGTACTTACTATTATTGTAAATTGTAATATTTTAACTACAAACTGAACAGAAGTAGGTATATAGCCAGCCATAATACATAATATGTAGACTACTTGTAAGTGACCAAAAAAAATTGTAGCTACCTACATTATGAATTAAATCCAAAAATACACAATAAACAGTAAAGTAACACAGTTTGTTGCGAAATCGCACCTGCTACATTATATTTGCTATAATGTGCCGTTGGAAATCATTCCTACGTAAAAAAAAATTACTTCTACTTTCAAGAATAATTAAGTCATGGCCGATGTTTTGATTTTTCGGACGTCATACACAACACGCGTCGTCTTTAAATACTCTCGTAGTACCATAGAAAAAACAATTTACTCTGCTATTTACCTACTTATATTAATTTTAAGTCTATGTAAACCTAGGTCAGAAGTTCGAGCTTTAAAGACGCACCTGAAACAATTTCAGGCAATTTATTGCATAAATCTGAATAATCCTTTCAAAACATAACTTTAAGACAACGCAAACTTTCAAAGACTCTCTAAGTTAAAGTCTAAACTGCGTCTAGAAACTACAAAATAAGGTTGTAACCCACACCTAATTATATCGACGTAATAAAAAACTCTGTATAGTATGGAACAAGGTATTGGGTGTGATAGAACTTTAAAATGGGATGGCATAGACTCGTCCTTTAGTGACAAGAAGATGAAAATAGGTACCTACTAACCTACCTACTTTCTACACAATAAGCTGATTGGTGATGCTTAGCACTTGAATTTTCCGAACCTCCAAGTTTTTACAAGGCAAAGTTTATTCAATAATTAAATAGGTGCTCGTACTTACACGGGCAATATTTTGATACCTAGGATACTTAGTCTTATTTAAAGTTGCACATTAAAGGAGCATTTAACTTTGCTGGAAATTTAAATAAATTAGTTTTATCATACGTTCTTACAGGAATATTCTACCGACAGACCTAAGACCTGTAATCAGCGTATTAAAGTTAGTTAAAGAGCTAAATTAATAGCAAGCAATACCCAGTAAAGGCTAACTTGGAAGTAAAGGCAAGACTGAATATGAGAAGGGCATAATATCTCCAATATCAAATCCGCTTTAGACTGAAAGTTGGTTCTCAGAACACGCCACAGTGCAAGAAGGGCGCTGTAGTCATGATCCAGAACTTTATATGATTGCTTTGTTTTCATTACAGACCTAAAAGGACTGTGGCTTGCCACGGGACTTTATAAATACACCTCTCGTTCCCATCGCTGCAGCTACCTACTGCGTAGCCAGGATCTACAGCTTGACCGCCAATGAAAATCCAACCAGTGAAGTCCATGTTTGTTCCAGAAGAAAGTTAAACTGTCACCCGTGTGGATGTGGACCCGCAACGAAATTAATCAGAAGAACATAGGAGGAGTTCAAAAGTTAGGGCACAGAATAATAAATGGTTAGGGAAGAACTCCCTCTAGTGCAAAGCCGATGACAAGTGACAAAACTAGGGTTTCAATAACCTTATTTAGTAGTTACATACCTAATAATATAATATTCACCGACTTAAGTGTGGGCACTGGCTCTTGTAACACAGGTACATACACCTAGCACAGGAGTCAGGGGTTTCGCAATTTTATACTGTACTTGTTTTTATGTCAATAAAGTTATTATTTATTTATTAATAACTACGAGTATATTTGTGCGTATAAGTGAGCTATTACTGATATTGTTGCTTACCAGTAAGAGACAGTAATGCTCTTACGAGAGCAAAATGAAAAAAAAAGAAACAAATGAAGTTTCTAAATAAAGATTTAAGTAAGACTAATTTATAAAAAATAAACTTCATCACAGTGCAATGAGTTAACTTAGAACTGAAAAGCAACACTTAAAGGTTTCTATTGTTTATGTTTACTCAATTTGATACACAAAGAGAAACCCAATTTACTTACTGCATAGAGACTAAGTCTACTAAATTTATTTATCTTGTGATAGAAGTCCAATAATTAGTTTAAAAGCAAACTTCAGCTTGCAGTGACCTAACTACAGTTTGTTCTGATTCGAAGTTCGAACTCCTAACTAATCTGGGAGACGGGAATAGATACAAATGTCTGTCAACCGGCCGGCACTATTCCTTTGAACATTCATATATTGCATATTGATAATTTGTCTTGAGATTGGAATCAATGATATGTAAATCAATAGTAATTGATCCAATCTATTTTATATTTATTTATTATTACACACAAGACTAAACTGTGTCCGCAACTTCGTACGCGTGAAAATAAATAAGAGTTTCAATAATATTTCCCGTTTTTGCAGCATTTTTCTGTATTTTTTCCCCTATTGGTTGTCTGGTGATGTTCCGCGATAAATGGACTATCCAACGCTCCTGAATCTTTCAAATCCTGATATTAGCGCGTTCAAGCAAACCCACAACCTCTTCAGCTTTATAATATTAATATACCTGTATATATTTCCGAACACAGAAAACATCTTTCAGGATCTTTAATGCTTCAAAATTACTTACTTCTTACTTATCACAGGGTTAGCTCTTTGCGCCATCCTACTTATAGATGTACCTCAGTGGACAAACGCCCACACAGACTGCCCACTTAATTGCCCAGTAAGTAGTTATCTGCTTGAGCTGACACTTAATTCTTGATAATAATCAAAGCGGTTAGTTAACAGTTGCATCAGACATCAAGGCTGATTTAATTTACAAAGGGCTTAATTACCTGCTCAGGTTCAGCTCCAACTAGGGTATAGTTGAAAGCTAATTATTGTCGTTAACTTTGCAGGTCGTCCTCGATTAGATAATTAATATTAGCCTACACCAGGGTTTTAATTTAATATAAAAAATACTGTTTCATTAGATCCATTATACATGTTTTCGCCAAGTTGCATACCAGAATCCCATTATCGCCCATGCAACAATTTAATAACGAGTTCGCAACTGCATCGCTCACGGCGACGCGACACGTCACAACTTTAGAAGCTGTCTAATATTCAGCGTGTTATCTCCACAAATCTGCATATGCAGCCGATTAGAGTTGCGGAGTTAGCAAATAATAATATATCGATAATACTTAATTGATAATCACCTGGGGATCAGGTGCAGTGAAAATGGCTAATGGCCAGCATATAGAGCGAGGGGACCGTGGATCTTCGCTCTACATATATGCACACGCCCCCATGCCGTATGAACACCTTACAGTGGGTTCCAGGGCATAAACCTGCGTATCAAAGTTCCTGCGACCACATAGACTGGACTAGTCTATGGGCTGCTAGGAATGTGGGACGCAAATACCGTATATCCTTCGTTCGTTTCAGCCAAATGACGTCCACTGCTGGACAAACGCCTCCCCAAGGCTTTGCATAGCGACCGGTCCTGCGCTGTGTTATACAATCTTAAAACAAATATTATTTTTCTGTTGAACTGATATTTGGTACAACCTTCGCAGTATACTCGTAAAAAAAGAAGTCAATCATCATTATAACAGCTATTATCGATAATAGAACTAACGCAACCCTAGAGATGTGAAACTCACGTTACGAAACACATTATTGCATTCTTAATAGACATACCTGTTGAAACTCGGCAGTCAAAGAGTATCATAATAAACTAGTACTGACAGGCGATTTTGCTTCTGCTCACGTATGTAAGCCCCGGTTTTCAACAAGGCGGAGCGGAGCAAAGAAGTGTTTTGAATAACCAATCGGATTTCATTATTTCTACATCTCCACTCCGCTCCGCTTCGGTGGAAATGGATCGAGCGGAGAAGAGCGGAGAAGTGGACTTGTTTTTTATACAGGGTGTCCCAGAATGGGTGAATCAAAGTGATAGGGGAGGTAGCTCTACTAATATACTATCCCAAAAAAATATGAAAAAAAAATTTGTGTTCGGATTTTTTTTTAAATAAAGTGATCTAAACTCGAAATCTAGTTCATTTATTATTTATTTTCAAAAGTTTGTTTACAGACAAACGGAGCGATCATGTACAATTAATATTACTAAGAAAAAACTACAAAATAATAAACCCCAAACGCAGCAATTATAGCCAGATACTCAGGCAAAGCTGATTTATTTTCATTTTAAAAAAAAATTGTTTCCTTATTTTTAAAGCTTTTTTTTTTATTTTTTAGGGATAGTACATTAGTATGATTTTGATTAAATTTGATTTACCCATTCTGGGACACCCTGTAGAATTAGACAGCGGCGGCGGCGCGGCGCGGCGTATAGCGGAGTTTCATAGATAGCAAAGACAGACAGCTGACAGCTACGCACAGCTCACACATCTCCTTTCGTCTCGGCTCCTCTCCGCTTTGGTGGAAATAGGGTTGCCAGGTCCAAAAACACAAAAGCCGGACTTTGTGCTTCATTTGGCCGGACATTTTACCCTAAAAGTCGGTGCAATTAGTGAGCTCGCGAGTGAGTACTATCATCATCGGTTGCCTAACGTCTTGATGCGTGCGTGCCTTATTCTGTGGCTCGACTTTCGCCTGGCGCGGTAGCCAAATAAAAAGCCTAACAATAGCCGGACAGGCCGGACATCGGTTATTTTGGCCGGACACGCAATCAAAAAGCCTAACTATGTCCGGCTTTATCCGGACGCCTGGCAACCCTAGGTGGAAATAGCCTACCAGCTTCGTTGCACACCTCTTATCTCCGCTCCGCTCCGCATTGGTGGATCCGCCATAGGGAACTGAGTTATACTTGAGGGATTTGCGTTAACTGTGTATTAAACATAAATCATGATATTGTATGGGTTCGTTCGTTTCAGCCAAATGACGTCCACTGCTGGACCAAGGCCTCCCCCAAGGTTTTCCACAATGAACGGTCCTGCGCTGCCCGCATCCAGGCTCTTCCCGCGACCTTTACCAGATCGTCGGTCCACCTAGTAGGAGGCCTGCCCACGCTACGTTTTCCAGCCCGTGGTCGCCACTCGAGAACTTTCCTGCCCCAACGGCCATCGTCTCTACGAGCTATGTGCCCCGCCCACTGCCACTTGATTTTAGCAATTCTGCGAGCTATGTCGGTTACTTTGGTTCTCCTACGGATCGTTCGTTCGTTTCAGCCAAATGACGTCCACTGCTGGACAAAGGCCTCCCCCAAGGTTTTCCACAATGAACGGTCCTGCGCTGCCCGCATCCAGGCTCTTCCCGCGACCTTTACCAGATCGTCGGTCCACCTAGTAGGAGGCCTGCCCACGCTACGTTTTCCAGCCCGTGGTCGCCACTCGAGAACTTTCCTGCCCCAACGGCCATCGTCTCTACGAGCTATGTGCCCCGCCCACTGCCACTTGATTTTAGCAATTCTGCGAGCTATGTCGGTTACTTTGGTTCTCCTACGGATCTCCTCATTTCTGATTCGATCACGCAGGGAAACTCCGAGCATAGCCCGCTCCATCGCCCTTTGGGTATTGTATGGGTAATTCCTCCCATAAAGGCAGGTCCCCCACTTGGTGGACCAACGATCTGGTGGAGATCGTTGGCGGCAACGCAGACCAGTCGTTGTGGAAGGCCTTAGTCCAGCAGTGGACGGTATTAAGTTAAAACGAACAATCGATGTGATAAAGTTCTAACAAATATATTTCCTTGACCTTTGTATAACACCAAATATCTGGCCCAAACTAAGCAGAGATATGCTGTAACTAAGGCTAGATAACATAGATATACTTAAATAGTTAGGTACCTACATAACCAACAAATAATACAAAATTATGTTTACATACATTATTGGAACTATAACTGCTCTAACTCATCGCATTAGCATTTTGCCCCCTGTGGAATTCGAACCCGGTAAGTTCCACATCCGTACCAAGAAATTGTTCTAAGTACTAGAGATAGTTAAATAACCAGTTTACCTTTAATTACACATGTACTTAGCTTTCCCACTTTAACGTCAAACCTCGGTAAATGTATGTATTTGTCAAAGCTATCTATAAAAGCTAGAGGTAGGGTAAACCGTATAGCTATTGCCCACTTAAAGATTTCAAACACATTGAGATGAAAAATTAAAGAAAGTATTTTAATTATCGACCATTTATGACTTTTTTCTTATAACTCAATAAACTGTTAAACAGAATATTAACACTTTTTAGTTAAAACTTACGTAACTTAGAAAATATTGAAATAAATTTAAAATCCTCCAAAAAGTACAGTCATTGCCCATTACTTACACTAATTGCCCACATCAAAGCACAGTAATTGCCCAGTATCTTAAAACAAAATAATCAATTTTAAAATGACAAAATAGGCTTTAAATAAACAAAACAAAACATTAAACTTAAATTCTAGTAGTACAGTCTTCAAAATTTCAAAATAAATTGCGTTTGGCCTTATTAACATATTATCAAATATTTCTTGAGCTGATGTTGATGAGTCAGAATCGGTAGAGACAGAATCATCTACTTCAAAACATAGATGACGCAAAAATTTGAATTTTATATGTAAATTTTATATGTATTTATTTTTTTATCTTCTTTGATATCAGTTCAAGTGGTTGCTCAGAATGTTCAATTAGCTGTTGGTTATTCTTCCCTAAAGTTGTATCTATTTCCTTACAATTAACATTTTCACTAGTAGATTTAACGTAGGATTTTCATTTTTTGTATTTGCGTTTGAATTTTTATCAATTTTTTCAAGCCAAACCATATTTTTCAGCAATTTATCTTGTAGATAAATTGTTGGATACATCTTGTACAGCTTCGATCGCTTTTTGCAAATTTTCTATGCTATATTGAACTTTTGGAGTCTTTGGCATACTGAAAATGAAACATTAAAAGCCATTTCAATATTTATGCCTGTAAATTGCAAAACAAGTCTAGCAATGAGCAACTTAAACACTGCTACTGCATGGTGGCAACACTCTAATAATAATTGCCCTGGGCAATAACTATACATTAACATATGGCAATGACTGAAATGATGGTGGGCAATAACTAAAAATATACAGATTTACGTGCAGTGATTACCCACCGTTAAAATGACCGTTAGAAATCAAATTTTATCAGTTATTTTCATTGATAATGGAGAAAACACTTATAATTTCATCATGACTATACACCATTAGTTGAATATTAAATAACTTGCAAAAAAAATTTAACCTCTAAGCAAGTAATTCCTTAGTAAAATTGTTAAAGTCTTTACCTGTTTGAGTAACATTTTCACCCGTCTTGACAAAATCCGCCATAACTGTTTTTTGTTAGTGTTTCCTATTGTAAATTTTAAATCTACTGTACATTGATCTCGGAGCCATCTACTTAGTAAATTCAAATCTAACTAGAGTGCTTCAAAGTCAGCACCTGACAATATTATTCTTAAAGCGGGCAATCACTACCAGTGGGCAATCACTCTCTGGTTTACCCTATATTAATTTAAATATAAAACTCAAAGGTGTCTGACTGACTGACTGACATAGTGATCTATCAACGCACAGCCCAAACCACTGGACGGATCGGGCTGAAATTTGGCATGCAGGTAGATGTATGACGTAGGCATCCGCTAAGAAAGGATTTTAGGAAACTCCACCCCTAAGGGGGTAAAACGGTACCACGCGTACGAAGTCGCGGGCGTCTGCTAGTTACCACATACTGTAAAGAACACTATTATGTAAATTTAAATTGTTACGAGCAATATTTTTATCACAATAACTTATTAAGGATACTTTTCAGGAATCAGAGCTTTCTCTCGTAGAAAAAAAAAGCTCAAACGTATTCATAAGTTGATCCATTCTCGTTTTTTACGAGTTAATAGCTTAGTGCTCTTGGAATCTGTTTTCTGTAACTTATAGACAACAGCACATAAGACTATTATTTTTTGTCGCAAAATCGCCCTTATTATAAGTACATTACAGGCGACAGTGTTGAATTTAATGTACCATTTCTAGTACCTACATTAAAAGCCTTATCTTCAAAAATTCGTAAGTAACTTAAATAAGTTACTTAATTCTTAAATAAGAATTATTAAAGTGCCGCATTTTGTTCATCGCAACTGCGTTAAATACGATCTTAATATTTTATTTACTGAATAAAATTACAGTCAGCTTAAGTTTGATATCGATTAATTATGTAGTTAATTTTATAATAGAAAAGGAATACTTAATTTGTAAATGAAAGGGTATTTTCCGAGCCCTTTTTCTATTTATATATTTTTTTAATCCCATTTTAAAGAGCTTTATCAATTTTATATATATATTCTTTAGTCTATTTTCTATGGCTTTTCCAGCCAAAGGCATTTAGGCCTCTTAAATAAAGTCAATAATGCTCTTAGCTTTCAAGAATGAAAGGTTAAAAAGCACTTTTTTTATTTGATGCATTACTATGGCACTTTTTACATTGTTTAAATAATCTTGCGACTTTAAAAAGGTCTAATTTATAATTAGCAATCCACTTTTTGTAATACTACGTCCATAGAACTTATTTTTATTTTATCTAAACCGCTTAAGTTAGTCGCTTGAAATTTGGCATGCAGGTACCTTAGTAAACTTAAAGCTTAGTTACAACAGGATATTGCAAAATTCCCACGGGAATGGGAGATAGCGGGAAGAAAACATTTGTATGAAAAAATTGGCTTTCAGGTAGATGTTATGAAGTAGGCATTCGCTAAGAATAAAAATTACGAAACTCCACCCCTAAGGGGGTAAAACGGGTATTAAATAAATCTACAAGGACGTATGATAGAGTCTCCATAGATTACAAACTTTTGTTAGCATTAACCATTCTGTCGAATCGGGTTGCAATAAATAAGTACGCACAGTAAATTGGAGCCGACCAAACTATCGGCTAATAAAATTCTAGTTGATGGTTATTCTCAGATTTATGACCATTAAGTAATTAACTTATAATTTACCAAACCTAAGTACCTACCTACACTCGACAGCAAATAAATCGACCTCCCGCGACAAGCACTTTCAAACGTATACATCCCCACTTCCTACTAATATTGGCACCATTTAAAAGCCTAGTTCCAAACTTCATTTTATTAAAAGAAAGGTTTTTACCCCAAAAATGTGTCTTTTGAAGGATCCAGGGTCACTTCTTCCAAAAATAGGTAGTTACGCTTGAGCCAAATTTGATGGCTATAAAACTGTTACGTTGGGATTAATCGCTATCAATCTGTTCAAGAGGACACGTGTGATTATTATTTGGTTTTATAACCATAAAATTTGGTCTAATTGATCCTAGAGGTGAGCCCAAAGTGAGGTCTTTTTTCAAGTCACATTTATGGTATATGTTAATCATTTATTAAAAAATTTAATGTGTTTTTCTTCAAGGATATTTATTGGGCTTTCAAATAACACCAATATTGTTGGGGCACCATGATTGTGTCAAAAGAAAATCTTTAAAGTTCGCGTCGCGGAAGGTGCGGTTTATTTGATGTTGAGTGTACTTACGGTTCTAGGCATCCGCCTGCCTATATTCTATGTACCTAGATAAATAGTTGTGGTCCCATTTTACACAGTAAGCCAGCCATCGGGGAACTGGTCCCAATTCCTGACGCCTCATGTGACTTTTTAACACTATGGCTGAGTTGCACAAACTTGCTTCAACCGTAACTAAACAATAACCGGTGCTGTTTGTATGGAGTTTGACAGTATTTTGACGTTGGTTAAAGTCAAAACAAGTTGGTGCAACCCAGCCTATGTATTTCTGTAATATGTTCGATAACTTACGGCTCTAGGCATTTGTCTGCCTGCATTCTATGTACATAAATAGGTAGTTGTTATCGTGGGAAATTCCCTGTTGTGTCTGCTGAATAATCTGGGTTACCCAGCTTGTTATCAAGTAAGCAATGGGTTTTTTGCAGTGAACTGAGTTACTGAGTCAGTGAGTTGAAATGAACTGGCAAATGATTTAAATTAAATAAGAAACAAGCAAATAAATATATGAAAAATGCGTATAGTGCAGCAACGATTACAAAATCGGAAATAAAAAACGGAATAATCGTACATAAGATTTGTATTTTCAATTAAACTAATTCAAGTATTGTCGATCAGGGGGTGGGATTAAATGATATGACGCGTAATGTGCATTCTGAAAAGCTTGTGTACTGTCTACTCGTAGTAGGTACTAGATACCCAATCTAAAGGAGACTGATGCCCGTTTTCTACATCAATCCCTAATTTTGAAGAGACCCCTATGAAAACAAAATGCCTGTTTAAATATGTTACCATACGGGTCACTTAAAAATTAGGAATTGATGGTGAAAACGGGCATAAAACTTTTATATTGCGAAACTCTCGCTTTCAGATACAAAATAGAAAATTATAATTGCTTACAAAATACTGACTTTCTCTAGTTCATTAGTATGATAAAGATTATACCAAGCCGTCTTTAGACTTCAAAGTTAGAAACACAAGCTGGAAAGTGGAATTGTAGAGTCTGGTAAGTATACCAGATGATGTCCCGCATGAAGGCACTTAAGGCTTTACTAAGAGATAACTAGTATCTACAATCTCCCAGAAAAGGTTAGGATGTTAGGGCCCTCACCCAAGGCGACCTTTTGTAGTGCGACTAACACGCGTTTGTCGCATTTGCAACGCACTACAGAAGCGATGCCAACGCGCGACCGTGTCGGACGACATCGGGGAGAGAACGGAGGAAGGGTTACTGAATCGCCTTTGCATCGCAACAGAAGCGCGACAGTATTGCGTTTGCATTGCGACGGAAGCGTGTTGGGCGAGGGCACACAGCTAGCGAGCGCATTGCGTGCGACTGTATCGATGCGAACGCGCGACAGAATCGCTACTGCATCGCTACAAAAAGTCGCCGTGGGCGAGGGGCCTTATTGCTAAAACCTTTCCACTATTAAAAATGCTGCCTTTCTTTTCATAACCGTGAAACTGAATTTAAACTACGTAGGGATCGCGATGAGTTTCTTTGTATAATTTGAATTCAGATAATATTATTTTAACTTTATAAAATAGAGGTCGAGTTATGCATTATACTTACTTGAATTTTAGAGAGGTAGAAGTAGAGGATCATACTATCCCACTAATATTATAAGTGCGAAGGTGTGTATGTTTGTTACTTCTTCATGTCTAAACGGCTGGAGCGATTTTAATAAAATTTGGTATGGAGTTAGCTGACATCCTGGATTAACACATAGGCTGCTACTCACCGCGGGTAACACCGCGGGGCACAGCTAGTTATGTTATAAAGATGAACATATTTATTTGTGATATAAGTAGTTATGCAGCTAACCCCCGATTCTATTACGCTGATGCCATGTTGACCACTGAGCGTTGCACGTAAGCGGTGCTGATATAGCCGTTAGAATCAAAAGTGCAAGATGTGCATTCTTTTTTTCCTTGTATTGTTGACTCATTATTTTTGTTGTTTGCTGCTGGCTGCTACGAGCTGTAATAATAATAAACCACTGTATTATTTCAATCAGTCTGAGCTTGAAACTTGTCTCTTTTTAAAAATCTTCGGAGGCCCTTTGGGATTTAACTAGATACAGGTTGCTGAATGCTGATGTTACATGTATTAAGGGCGCTATTCTGTTAAAATACTGTGCGATTTGAGGATACTACAATAAGAAAGCTAAGGTGGAATTGCTTCCTTCCGAGCGGGTGTTATGCTCGTGGGCCTAGGTGTTAACCATCTTGGGTTTCTATTTATGCTAGTCTTAGTAGAACCTCTGACACCACGATGCAGGTTTGTAGGTGCAGTGCCATAGTAAGGTCAGCGCCATCTGTTGGATAATGACTGTAGTGGCGTGTCAATAGATGTCACCACAATACTATGCAAACTGGATAACGAATTCCTGGCCCCCTAGACAAAACGCACTTTTTGATCGAATCGAAAATCGAATCCGTCAAAACTCCATACAAAAAAGGGTCTTTTCGACCACTTTTCGACTGCTTTGCGATTATAATTTGCACTTTGTCTAGACCCACTGAACACTCTGTAGAAACGGCAGTGGTCAGTCATTTGCATCCGAAAAAGTCCAGTCCATAATATACATATCCAGGGTGTTAGGTAAATGGGTATATGAGCCGACACTAGCCCATGTTAACATATAAATGGTATGGTAAAGTCACAAATTTGATATCATCATTTTAATTTTTTTCATTTTCATATAAAATAAATTTTATAAAATCCGATTTGTATGAAAATTAAAATAATAAAAATGAAGATATCAATTTTCTGACTTCACCATACCCATTTGGCTCATATAGGTACCCATTTACCTAACACATAATGTATATACATTATATTTTTATGTTACATACGTTTTTGTTGCAAAATATTAATAAGAAAATCAATAAATATCCTTCCTTGGAAATGTCCACTACGCTTCTAGTCCCAAACTAAGCAAAGCTTGCACTTGTACTATGAGTAGGTAGATACTAGACAACGGATATAAACATACTTAAATACTTTTTTAAAGCCACAGTGTATAACTTGACGTGCTGTCATCTGTACAACTACTTATCAATTTTTATCTAAAATGACCCTAAATACAGCATTATTTGTGCATCCTATGAGTAAGTGCGCACGAAAAGAATTTCCTAATGCGCTTCTGATTCATGACGAAACGATTTTGGCGAGAGATTGACTTATGTAGGCGGAGAATCCCGGTCGAGAAGTTGTCATGACCTATTGATAGCGTTATAATGTATATGACGATAGCAAGTAACCTTTCTAACGATACAGTATGAACTCTACATAAAATTTGATACCAATACAAATTATGTAAAGTTCTGTATTACCTAATAGATTTATTCTTTTTTATTTTGATTATTTTTCTAAATAACTATCGCACTATAAAATTTTCGCAAAATTGGTGTAGGTCATTATTTAGTTAGACCCCATAATTTGCCAAATAAATTAGTTAAAACTAAAACTATGAATATCTAATCATAAAATGCATTTCATTTCTCAACAGACCTATTCATGTGATATACTTAAATATCACAGTACCTATGTAATACAGAAATCGGATTACATTTTCCGTCGATTAGTACAGCTCCAAAATTATAAATGTTCAAATTGGATGTTATTACAAGTGCCTAGAGTTCACATTTGGCCGTCGAGTTGGTGTAAACGTCAATCGTTTGCAGATGTTGTCAAACGCGCCCCCGCGCCCGCCCCGTGCTGCGTCACCACACGGCGCGCGCGCAGGCGTTGGTGTTGACGACTGGTTTCTGTCGGTGCCGGTCCATCGAGCGCTCTACACGCATGTTCAAACAATTTAGCAATGCGCAGCTGTCGTTGAATGCTGAATTTAGTAAGCGTGTGCGTTTTGCGTAGGAGAGCTGTGGTCGCGACTTCATTCCATGTGAGCACGCACTACTCATTCTGAGTTAGTTGTGTTTTGTTTCTTGGGAGTGCCACAGCTTGGACTGTTCTCGACTGTTAACACCAACCTGACAAGCGGCAAAATGCACGACACAATACGCAATCAGGTACACATTAACACATATTGGTTATTTGAGTCAAAATCAGTGTTGCTCCCACAATCTTGCCTTGAACTTATCCGGGAGGTCGTGTGTTTATTTATGGTATTTTATTTTTGTTCATTTATTACTCAACGTGATGACACACGTGGTTTTGATTCAGCAAATAATCTTTTGTGGTTCATTATGTCATAAGTTTTATCACAGTGTAACGAAATAATTTTAATAATACGAGTAATATGCACCCACACATTTGTACCTACTGTAGAGCGCGGCGGTCCGCGATAATGTTTGCTCTGTGCGATAGTCATTTATTTCGTTGATAACTTGTATGTATATTTTATTAAGAATCTATTATTTTATATTAAATCATGAGTACCTACTTAACTGTTTATATAGGTAATATTATTATGACATCTGTTTTATTTTTCGTTTTTATGATTTTCTCTTTGAATTTCCATTAGAAGGTATTATTAGATTACACTTTGAAGTTCGCGAAGCGAAAGCGGTCCTTTTTGAGCTTTCTTGATACATTAGAGGCTATTTCATTTGCATTATCATAGTAAAAAGTATCTAGATCTAATTTCTGACATACCTTTTATAAATTCTAGTCTCTGATGAAATTAAAACTCTTACTAAGCAGGTATATTCCGACACCTTGTGTCTATTTTAAAGGCAATAAAGATATTTTAGCTCATAAACCTGCTTTACTTACCTTGCCATGATTTAATGATGATGAACAAAGCAAATTAGGCGTCGTGTGAAATGAAAACAATAGAGCATCTCTATTTGAGTCAAGCATAAAGCATAGATAACACGAGCCCCTCAAGTCGTAGTCATCAATTCTCATAAATCATCATTTTATAAATTATGTATGTAGAATTATTAGTTTTAGGGATTCATCTTTATTCCATTTTAGTGGTAGGTATAAACAGTTTACATTATTCAGAATGTAAAGGTTAGTAAATGAACAAAATAAAAAAAAAATGTTTGGCTAGCTCCTTGCTATTGGACGGCATAGCAGTCAATATAAGTTACAGTAGCTACTGCTAAGTGATACTTTCTTGAGTAATATCTAAGACCCCCGCAAAGTTTATAATTAGTTAATGATCTGCTTTGAAGCTCATTTGGAGGAACATTAAATTATTGGTACTAAATCTTTCTTTACATAAAGTGTCAATAAATAAAAATTCGAAGGAAGTCGGTTATTTTGTGCGCATAAGTAAGTAGTAGGAGTATCTACCAGCTTAGACCATCTTGTGTAAAAACATGTCATGTTTTGTTCATCCCCCTGCAGCTTGTATCAGAAAAGCCAGATGTCCAGCTATGGTCTGACATAATTATCTTTTTATTGATCAATTACGTCGTAGTTGATATGCATCGATTAATAAAAAGTATCAATTATCCGATGGATGATAAAAATTATGCCATAAACAGCGTGACTGTCACGTGACAGTGCTACTTACATGGAGAACTCATCCATATGTATGATTATTATAATTATTCGATCCGTCATAGTCGCTCCATAACGTAGGTGGGTACTTCTCATTTACACACAAATTTGATGGTCACACAATAATAGTTCATAAACGGTATAAGTTAGAAAAATAACTTTGAAATCAGATGATAAAATATCTATTTAGCTACATACAAAATAAATTTTATCGTAATAGAAGCAAAAATAATACGAAAACATCACATGAAACGATAAAAAACGGGGTCATTTTTCGCGTTCTCATCGTGTCACACCTTCGGTTGCAATGAAACATTTGGTTACTGCATTCACAATTTTCATTCAATTTGTGTGACAATTCTGCATGTATTTAGAATGCTGGCCTTTTGTAATTGTGGGGAAAAATATTCGGGTAAGTCTAAGCTTCTAAGTGACGGGATCAGCTGTACAGGAATGACTCCTGTCGTGGAAAGAACTATAGGCACTATATTTACTTTATTTAACCTCCACATGCGTGTTATTTCTTCTTTAAGATCTGTGTATTTGGAAATTTTTTCAGCTATTGTTTTTTGAAGGTTGTGTGTATTGGGGATAGCAATATCGATCAGGTGTGCAGTTTTATTGAGTTTATCAATTAGGGTTATGTCTGGCCTGTTATAATGTACTGTTTTGTCGGTAAGAATCGCGCGGTCAAAATACAGTTTATGAGAGTTATTTTCCAAAATGGTTTCAGGGTTGTACTTGTAATATGGGGTGGATGGTGGAGTTAGTAGTTTATATTTCTGGGCTATTGCTTGATGAATTATGTTTGCGACCTGATCGTGGCGGTATTTATAGTCTGTTTGGACTATGGCCTTACATGCACCTGTGATATGTTGTATCGTTTCCGGAGAACTATTGCATCGTCTGCAGATATCGGTCTGTGAATTGGGCAACTTCATGATATACTTTTGGTAATTACGCGTTTCTATAATTTGGTCCTGTATAGCTATAATAAATCCCTCCGTCTCCGGGAATAGCTCTCCTCGCTTCAGCCACTCGTTCGACGCCTTGCAGTCGACGTTGTTGTGGAGAAGATCTTGGAGATGCCGCCCGTGGAGAGATTTCCTAATCCACTCTTGTAATTTGGTGTCTTTGTGAGTCTGATTTTCACATTTTTGTGTGTTTTGATCTATTAGATTTAAAGGNCGCCTAGAACTAGACCAAGCAGTAACTTGAATAATGTACTTGATTAACTGTTAATATAGTTAGTATTAAGTTATTCAATCAATTTATTAGTATCTTTCAGGCAGAAGTCTACGCCATTATTGAATGTGCGGAAGCTAACCTGCGAAAAAATTATGCCAACCACATAATTTACATTGACTCAGACAGTCAGGCCGCGCTGATGGCCTTAAACTCCATCTTAATCACCTCAAAGTTGGTAGAAAACTGCATGAGTCGACTGAATACCCTAGGAAAACGTGACAGAGTAAGAGTAACGTAGCTGAGATGGGTTCCAGGTCACGCGGGAATCGTGAAACTGGCCAGAGCGGGAGCGGAGGGAACACAATATGGCCCAGAACCCTTTTGTGGCATTTCCAAAAGTCTCGCTCGAATGACCCTGGAAAACATCTATTTAAACAAATCCTTTAAGGCATGGTCAGTTGGTCAGACACGCCAGGATTAACTCATTCCAAAGCTCTTATAAAAGTCTATGACCGAAAATGCTCTAAGCAGATCATAGGACTGAGTAGGATCAAAATGCGCATCTTAGTTCGAGCCTTCACTGGACACTGCAGCTAAAACAAGCACTTGTCCACTATGGGACTGTCCGAATCAGGAACGTGCAGGATGTGCCAAGAGGCAGATGAAACGCCACTACACATTCTCACGGACTGCGGACCTTTGATGCGCAAGCGGAGCTTACACCTGGGCAAACACATCCTAAGCCAACAAGATGTAAAACATATCGCCCCCAAAAAGATACTGCAATTCCTAATGGATGCAGGACTCGGAGGCGAACTGTAAGGAAAATAGCGGCGATCACAATAGATCGGTACCGGTCGCAGTTATACTAGGACTTTATTGAACTAGAATAGCCGCTCAACTCAATAAAAAAATAGTTCTTCTGCGTTTGAAACACAAATTAGTACAGTATAGGAGAGGAATAAATTGCAAATAGTTTGTACAGTATCAGTATCGGCGCGCCGACAGCTGGTCGTCGGCGGCGGCGGCGTGGAAAAATTCGCGGCGGCGGCGGCGCGCCGGCGTGGCGCCCACCTCTAGTTGCCAGTGATGGTATATGGATCTGAAACGTGGTCGCTTACTATGGGCCTCATAAGAAGGCTCAAGGTCACCCAAAGGGCGATGGAGCGGACTATGCTCGGAGTTTCCCTGCGTGATCGAATCAGAAATGAGGAGATCCGCCGGAGAACCAAAGTAACCGACATAGCTCGCAGAATTGCTAAAATCAAGTGGCAGTGGGCGGGGCACATAGCTCGTAGAGACGATGGCCGTTGGGGCAGGAAAGGTTCTCGAGTGGCGACCACGGGCTGGAAGACGTAGCGTGGGCAGGCCTCCGGCTAGGTGGACCGACGATCTGGTAAAGGTCGCGGGAAGAGCCTGGATGTAGGCAGCGCAGGACCGTGCATTGTGGAAAACCTTGGAGGAGGCCTTTGTCCAGCAGTGAACGTCATTTGGCTGAAACGAACGAAGAAGTAAGATCAAGTAACTCACACGTCAGAACCCTCTTTGCTCTCCCAATGAGGCCCTTTACCGCCAGCTTCTGGTAATCAGGGTCTCTCCCTTCCAGCTCCTTCAGGGTGCCGTCAGCCGTCTCCTTGTCCTTGAATCCCAACCCTGGGACTGTGTCTGGGGGCAGTTCAGGTTTCTTGGCTTTCTCTTCCATCTCCACGTCGGAGTCTGAACTGGAATCCTGTAAGGAAGATGGGATAAGATAGTAATTTATTTCAGGTTAGTTGTTGTAATACGAAGGCGTGTGAGCTTTAACATGTGGTGGTTCGCTACTGTTTGTTATTCAAAAGTTTTGATAGAGATTAATATACACGTACACACAGAAATAAAACTCACTCGCCTTCCTGAATTGCAAGAACAATATCGTCGCCGTCGACATCATCATCATCCTTGCATCTCACTAAGATCAGGTATGACGTGATTGCGGTCAAATACCTGCTTTGTTCTGCATAAAAAATAAAAAAGACATCACAATAGTTCTAGCAAAAACTGAGGCATTTTTAATTTGATTAAAATTTTACCTAATATGTATAATAAATTTAACAAGCTTATGAACATCTACCCTATGAATCACTATGCTTGCAAAATGCATCTTACGACTTTGCTGAAAACTTGGAGCTATGACAAGACTGAAACATTTTTGCATGAAATAAACTAAGATAAAGTTAAAAATTTAAATCCAGTATAATTTACAATATAGGCTTCCCTAAACGAATTTAACCTAAAATTAATATTAATTAATTATGCAAACACATAACTTAACTTTTCATTAAATAAATTAATAAAATTACTACTACATAATAACCACACACACACACACACACACACACACACACCACACATACACACACCACACACACACACACACACACACACACAATTTTCAGTTCCTACTCGTAAAATAAGTCAATAGATATACATGGTATTTCCTAGCTGTATAATTTCATAATGTAAATTATTGTAAATGGAGAGCGGGGTTTTCTAACACAAGTATCTACTTATACTTAAAAGAAAACCCCAATCGAAACCCTGTTTTTTCAAACCTGATTCTGAATAAACAATTTTGTATTTGTATTTTTTTTTTACCTGGTCATCGCCATTTTTGTCTTCCTTCTCCTTCTTCTTCGGCACCTCTTTCTTTTCCGGTTTCTTATCAGTCTTCTGTTCTTTGTTTTTGTCCAATTCTTCTAGCCAGATCTCGAACACTTGCATTGCTTCTTTGATGTTCTTTATTTTGTCTTCTGCTTTTGTCACTGTAAATAAGTATTGGAGGAGTTAGTTCAAGTATGCTCCAATAGATGGCGTGGATTGATAATTTACATGATGGGACAGTGGATAGGACCTAACCTATGGCCCATTTATTGTCCCGAAGCAGTGGTAGGGTTAATATTGGGACGTGTAAAAGTGCTTTCTAAAAGCCTTTGAAGGTATAGCATGAAGCCCGGCCCTTCTAGTGTTAAAAAACAGTCTGTTTTCACTTCGCAAACAACTTATCGCCAAAGTTTCATTTCCCAAATGAACTTTTAGCAACTGTACTTTTCGCAACTAATTCATTTGGTCAAATTATCACTTGGCCAAATTTTACTTGGCAAATATTTATATAGCAAATGTTTTATGTTGCCAAATATTATATCCCAAATAATTTGTTTGATCAAATTGACACTTCACATAGGGTAATTGCGCCGGTTTTCCGTCCAGCTCCTGTTTTCGTCCATTTGACCGACTTGCCACAAACAAATACGGAAAATTAGAATACAAACCTAACTTTCCGTGCAAGTTTGGACTTGTTACAATCTATAATATCTAAGTAACAGTTCTGCCTGCATGAAAATGTAATTTGACAAGCAATAACTCCAAAAAAATCTACGGAANAAAGTTTTAGGTGGTGCAACTCAGCCTGAGTTTGAGAATCCTTATTGAAACACAAATATTATGACTGCAAGAAAGTACAAAGGTTTGTCAGGCTGGAATGTGACCGAATGAACACCGAGTCAACTCTTTCAATACGCAGAACCTATACCAGCAATTTTTAACTGCATTTAATTTGCCATCATAACATATCACCATATCACAACAGCAATGGACACGTGCGCATTATTTCCATACAAATTACATAACTAATGTCATTACTTCGTAGGTGGTTCGACCGCAAGTGTCGCGGCCTCGAATTACAAAAACCACGGAACCGGAGCTCTTTAATTAGCAGCTCCACAGCTTAACAAGATACCTCACACTGACGCACAGCAGCGAACGGGAATGGACTGTATCATGCCTGAAAAAAGGTGCTATTTCTGTCGGCGAAGGGTGGGTATTAGTAAAAACGTTAGTCTTTACATGGGGGGACTTTCTATAGTTCAGTTGGTGACTAGGTTTGGTTTTTGTCCCGGTGGAACTCGAAAACTAAGAAGTTTCAACCGTTATGATGAATATAACACGCAGGATTAGATTTATAAAGCCTACATGATGAGATTATAAAATTAAATGGTAATAAGTTATTACGCTAGAGAGTCGAGTACGGATCGCTCTCAATGCGCTCTCGCAGTGCGTGCGAGGGCGATGTGTTGATGTTTGGTGTGGGGACGGCGGCGAAGTAAAATAAGCACTGTCAATGAAAAAGTACCAAAATATGCAATAACGCTATAAAAATAGCATTATATGCGTTTGCATATGCAATAATGCAAATGCATATAATCCGATGTCTAGTAATAACTCAGTGAAATGTGACTTTTTAGAACTAAATTAAGTACGAGTAACTTTTCATTATAAGGAACTTTCATCTTGATATAATCTTGAATAGAAAGCCGTTTTTTAACAACTGAAAAACTTTAGCACAACTGAAAAAAACGATGCAGTTCAATCATCTTTTTTCTCTACATCAATTGTTTGTTGCAAATTCTCTTCAAAAGCGAATGCAAACGGAGGCACCTAATTTCATACTTGCATCCTCTTTTGTTATCCAAACATCGTATTGTGTAAAGACCACTGTACGTACAGTTGACATCAACTCTGCCAGTTACCAATTAACGCTTTCTTTATCTCGAACGTTCCATTTCATTTGATGCACTGACATTGTGATTTTAAATGATAGCAATTAGCCTGTGTTGGGCACTAACCCCGTTACTACGCTAAGTGAATTCCCCTTTTTGTTTCTGTAGATGGGAGATAACAAAGTTACTGGTTAGTGACGACACCAGACACGTTTATTATAATTCCATTTTCTAAGTAAGTTTTATCCAGGATCTTTTGAACATCACTTTTAAGTTTGAGGAGTTGTTTGGTAATATTATTTTTGGAAGTTCCTCTTATTTGAACCCCATGGGATCACTTCTCGGAAATGATCCCATAATGATCATGTAATAAAATAAATTTAATCATAGTAAGCCAAAAATTCAGTGATCGCAAATTATTGGCAGTCAGGAAATATCGAGAATGTATTTCAACTGCAAAGTTTTATTTTTGAATCCGACTGATATTGTGTTATGTTAGCAACGATGTTAGCAACGAAAGGATTAACGCTGATTTGGCTATCAAATTACACCTGAGGAACGCGGGGAGTCGTACGGGATAACAAAAAGATATTCCTTGTGGCATTCGAACGTTGGCCGCGAGCTAAACGCCATGACCCGAGAGCCTTCTAAAATATCAGTGTGTTGTGTACCTATGATTGATGGCTTGAATTGGCAAATTATGGTATTGGTGAATAAGTTGGTTTCAGACTATTTGTATTTAANACTTTTTAACAGTGATAAACCCATAAAAACCGGTAAAAAGATGTGGACGAAAACAAAAAACAGCTTTAAACGTTGTTGTGTTTTCGTCCATGACGTCATGAGCAAGCACTGGGGTGGACGAAAACCAAAATTGGCTATTCCTGTAGATTAGTTTTCGTCCATTTGTCCTTCGACCTATTGCAATATTTTCCCAAATTTAGGTAAGAAACTTATTTAAATCTTTTTTATATCATTTGAAAGCTAACAAAATTACCTTTCAAATGATATACCACAATCCATAGTTACTGTATTGTAGAATTGGTTTTAAGTTAATAATTCAACTGCACCCTTTTTTCTACACAGTGGTCGAAAACTAGCGTACACTAGGACGAAAACTGATTTTTTTGAACGAAAACTAGTGAAATCGCCTCTTTTGCATAAAATATTTTTTATAAAAAAACCCGTGGTATTTACTTATTGTCATATAATATTAACGTAAAGTAGACTATATAAGGACTAAAATGACATAATGATACATATGAGTAAGGGTATTTTAAGATATTCATTTCGCATCACAAAGTTGGCAACTCCGCTAATTGGACGAAAACTAGCGCACTTACCCTACTTACCCACCGTTACCCACAAATCAAAGCATAAGGCACATGATCATGGTTTTCACAATAATTTTATGTAAAACATTGCAGAAAATAGTATGGTTGCAAAAAGTAGGTATTGCAGAAAATAGTAGGTTAGGTTAGGTTAGAACAGTGACCCTTAATGCGCGAAGGCGAGCGAAGCGTGCCGCGGCAGCGGCCGCCGAGCGCTAGAATCACCTCTATTGTTATTAATCATTTGGAAATTTCGATACAAAGAATGAAATAAGGAAATTAATGTAGAACAAATTTTACCTATAAACAAAATAATAACCACAAGCTAATTTGAATACCATTCTATGCACCAATCAAATTATTTTGTAAATAGTTTATCGTGAAATATTTTTGCCTAATGAAACATTTGGCAAACCATACTTTGCCAAACAATAATTTGCTAAACAATAATATGCAAAAAATAACATTTGCGAATTAAAAGTTTGCAATAAGTTGCTTTGCCAAATGAGAATTTGCCAAATGAAAATTTGCGAAACGTTGTTTGCGATGTGATAATTTGGGAAACGTTTTTTGGCCAAACATTAGTAATCCCATTAGGACACTAGCATATGACTTACTAATGGGAGGATGTAACTTTAAGGCTTCGCCATATGTCAGACAATGGTCACCAGGGGGGGGGGGGGGTTCACCAGACCATTCTGGGGTGCCTTAGCACCAGGATCACCTCGGGTGTCAAGCCATGCTATGCCGCCATTGCACAGCTTGATGTGACGTCATCGATACTCACTTGAAAGCACTCTCTTGGCTCTCCCAAGCAGTCCTCTCACGGTCAAACGTCTGTAGTTAAGCGGGTGCTCCTCTAACAACCGAAGGGTCTCCTCGGCCTTCGCTTTGTCCTTGAACCCGAAGCCGGAGTCCTCTTTGTCGTCTTTGCCCATGATTCTGGAAAAGAGAGTCACTATTAGCTACTTTGTCCTACCTGTATCTTACTGAAAATAAAAGGGAAAGTCGGTGAGAATTGAATAGGTTTCGGTCTAAAGTTCTCCACTGCAGAAACATAAGAAGATTTAATGAAGGCTACTGACAACGTCACTCTTGTAGTGGAGTTTTGGGCTGACAATGTGTAGGTTTATTGTCGACACGACAAGAAAAAGACTGCAGAAACACGACCCTCTTCAATTTAGGGAATGGAAGATTGATCTAGATTTACCCACGCTGCAGTTGGCCAGAGTTTAGGGAGGCATGATGTTCGCTAATGTTTGTCCCAGTCGCGTCTATTACGACATCCACGTATGTGTGTATTGCACAAATTGCTAATAGTCCCGTTAGCCCCTCGTAGTAAACTAAATAAGCTTCTCAGCTTCTGTTACGAATAGGCTCACCACAAAGTCTAGCGCGGTGGGATTCGAACCGTTTTCCTCGGATTTCGAGACAGGTATGTCTCGCGAGTCGGCCAGTCCGACCCCTTCACCGTTCGGCTATCGTGGCTTTTTAATTTTAATTGCTTCTCTGCTGGAACTAGATGGTAACACGCTCGGTTATTTATGTGAATGATTCTTATTTACTTACTCGAAAACATATTTTTATCGATGCAGTAATGCCGATGCCGTGACGACCACGAAAGGACAATGTCGCGGCCTTGTGAATCCAAATTTTATTATTTGCATAAGTTCGCGCTTTTCGTACTGTTGCATGTAAATTAGGAAGTATTGTGCTGTTTTCGTTACATCGACTAGTAACTAATTTACTAAATAACTATTCTCCAAACTAACATTTCCCCCCCCCATCATTAACCCCCCCCCAATTATTGTTGTACCCCAACAATTGTCATGTATCAATAATTCACAATTATTGTGAAACATTGGGAATCACTATGCGCCAATAGGAACTGGCCATTTTATTACAAAACAGCTGAATATAGAAATTGTGAACTCACATACCTATACTTGTAATTAAATCTAAACAAAAGGAGACATGAAAATTGATATGTATCATTTGTGAGACATTGCGAACTTTTTTTAACAGCCGAATTAACCAAATGTGAACTCATACATACCAATTAGGTGACGTCATAGTTACCTTGGGATTCAAACTGCTGTTAATAATCATGACTGTCGCAAAATCGCTTTTAAAACAAACCCATAAGATGTAGTTTTAAACTTTAACTTTGTACGATAATA
This sequence comes from Ostrinia furnacalis, assembly GCF_004193835.3. Classification (NCBI taxonomy): domain Eukaryota; kingdom Metazoa; phylum Arthropoda; class Insecta; order Lepidoptera; family Crambidae; genus Ostrinia; species Ostrinia furnacalis. The sequence goes on along the minus strand of NW_021130394.1, from coordinate 90,792 downwards.
TTGTCGCATATTTAGATGTGGAATGAATAAATAAGTAAAACACTGATAAGGGTAATTTAAATTCTAAATAGGCGCTTGACAACACGGTATTTTCTTTTAACGGGATCCCGGGTTCGATTCTCAATCGGATCATTTTCGTCACGACGTTTTCTAGTAAGTACGTCTATACATAGTGCCTATTAAAACCTTTTCACGTTTAACCGATTTAAATATAGTTTGAGCTACCAATAACCGGTGGAAAGATAATGAAAATGATAGTTTTTAGACTCAGGCAAAAACATAGAACTTAGAGTGTTCATGCCTGTTTTACCGCTAGCTATGGCCCTAAGGTTTTCTATTACAGACAAAATACCAGGGATGTTATGGATATCCGTAACTGTAACCGAAACTTTCGGATATCCGAAATAAAAAAATATCCGTAAACGAAACCGGTATAATATTATCCTATATTCGTTACCGTATCCATAACCGAAACTACAATCCATAATTAAAATCCCTACAAAATACGCAAAAGCTAATAAAGATTAGTAGGCAGGTAATAGGTACCTATTTCTTTATCAAGCATACAAAACAAAAATGACTTTAACACTGACTTCGAATCCAAGAGAAAAATATTTCAGGAGTTGTGGATTATCTTTAGATTTTATAGCATACCTAATGCTCAATTCCAAAGCTTCTGGTAATTCCAAATTATGCCAGCTCCTCTTAAGGCCGGGTAGCAGAGAAAATGGCGAAAATGAGGTTTTCATTTTTCATTTTTGAGGTACTAAACAGTAAAATTAAAGGCTAAGATTTTTATTGGGCATGGTTGAGGATATTTTCTAGGGCTATTAACGGATGGAAACACGATTTGATGAAGTTGACTCGATAGAATAAATTCCCAAAGTTACCTCNTCTTGTAATTTGGTGTCTTTGTGAGTCTGATTTTCACATTTTTGTGTGTTTTGATCTATTAGATTTAAAGGTGTGAGCTTACAATCGTTCTGTGAGATGAGTCTGTGTAGTGATGATGTCTGTGATTTACTGTGGAAATAAGCGCGTAGATTAGTGATCTGTTTGGCGTGTAAATTGGCTATATCTATTAGACCTCTTCCTCCGTCTGTCCGTGGTAGTGTTAGCCGCTGTACGCATGACCGAGGGTGGTGCTTTCGGTGTTTTGTCATGCTTGTGTTTATGATACGCTGTAGTGTCTTTAATTCTGTTTTTGTCCAGTTAATTATTCCAAAAGAATATGTAAGGATAGGTATGGCGTACGTATTTATGGCTTTGATCATACTTCCAGAATTTAGCTGTGTAGATAAGATAGCATTAAGTCGGACTCTAAATTGTTTTTTCAGGTTGTCTTTAGTATGTTTGTGATCTATTAGGTTGGATTGATTATAGCCTAAATATTTGTAAGTGTCGTTTTCCTCTAAAGGAGTAATGATCTCACCTGTATCTAACTGGTAGGAATGCTGGTAACGCTGGCCACTTCTGACAGAATTAATCTTACATTTATCTATTCCGAATTCCATATTTATGTCAAGGGAAAATTTCTCCGTAATATTCGCAAGTATTTCAAGATCAGTTTCTGACGATGCATATAGTTTAATATCATCCATATACATAAGATGGCTTACCGTTTCAATGAGTGTCTCTGTATTAGTGTGCTCTGTTAGTGTGTATCCAAGATCTGTTGAATTCAGCTTATTTGATAAAGGGTTGAGGGCTAGGCAGAACCATAGTGGGCTAAGCGCATCCCCTTGGAAGATGCCCCGTTTGATTTTGATTGTTTCGGAGTGTAGAGTACCTGTATCTGTGTTGATTTTAAGCTGTGTTGTCCATGTTTGCATAGTGCTTTCTAAAAATTGTATGATTGTGGGGTGGATTTTGTAAATATTTAAGATGCGGAGTAACCAGCTATGAGGTACGGAGTCGTAAGCTTTTTTATAATCAATGTACATAGAGTATAAATCTGTTTTTTGTTTCTTTACTTGTTTGAGGATTACTGAGTCTATTGTAAGTTGCTCCTTGCAACCTTGGCTATATTTTTTGCAACCTTTCTGTTGCTCTGTCAGTATTTCATTAAGTTCTGTGTGATTATATATAATGTGGGCAATACACGACGTGATTATTTTGTAGATTGTTTGTAAGCAAGTGATAGGCCTATATTTACTGGGGTTTAATGTATCATTTTTATCTTTTGCTATCATGTAAGTTATTCCAGTTGTTATATAAGTGGGCATATTTTGAGGATATTGCATAGAATCTTGTAATTTAGTAGGTGACGTTATCGGTAAAATTTTATCTTGTATTTAAGTAGGTACTTATTTATATTATGTTATTGCTATTTATCTATGAAAATTAGACAAAATATATGTTTTATAAACACTTAAGAGTCATTTACAGTAGTAAAGTTTGAAAAAATTATTGCTGTGAAGTATAGAATCACTTTCGTGGCATCAAAAAATTCAAAACGTTAAATCTTCCAAACGAGACTCACTATTTGACTGATTTACTGAGAATACACTCTTCACATCAAGCGCTACAATTTTTGTTTACAAAAAGTTGAAATAAGTTACAAATAAAATTTGCCACGAAGGTGACGATGAGAACCGTGGCGATGAGAAATACCCAGGTATAGTAAACTTCACATTTCCTGCCAATGCAACATAGTGTACAAGACCTTGGTGTTAGATTTTATACTGCACTAACAATATGATTGAAACGACTCTACTACGCTTAACAAACATGTTAAGCGATACTTCTACGAGTATACCTAAAAACATATGAAGCGATCAAATAAAAACCTTACGCTATGGAAATAGGTGCAAAACCAAAATTTAGTTCTTATCTTTAATGCAACCATAAAGAAACTAACATGCGTAGTCCATTTTCCATGCCACGAACTCATTCCGCAATGTTAAATTGTAAACTAAAGCCACCATTTGCCCCGTAAAATCATTATAATTCGATGACAGCATCAATAATGCATGGCTTAATTTATCGAGCCCCATGGTTTGTAAAGGGTTTTAATAAAAGCTTAATTTAAGTGCCATTAAGGCTGTGTAATTTGTTGAGGCTTGTGTTGACCACCATTTATGTAAAATCCGTTGTTTTTGATGCGCTAAAAAACAATATTTCGTATAATTCAATACTTAAAACAAGTTTTAATCCAATAAGCTCAGTCATGTGACTTCCTCAAAAAGTAATTCGATGCACGTCACGTCAGCCTTACTATAAAAATCTATACAGAATATAATATTAACACTCGATTAGTGCTGTCTGTCCAGCCTATTAAGGAAGGTCAAGTGTCCATGTGACGATTTTATTGGTCGTAGAATCCGATAAAGAGACACGAGAATGGCAATGGTTTTATTCGGCTCTCTCATCCATGCCATGGTAGCATCATAAAGAAGCCTTGAGGTACCCGGCAATACCTAAACCTATTACTTCGTAAATTTTGCAATTAAATGACGCTGAGTATCATTGTGACTGAGCTTTCTACAGACTAATCGTAGTAATTACCCGACTGCGCCAGAAAAAGGGTTATGTTTTTTGAGTAAACTTTCTTTGATTACAACAATTTGGATAAAAACAGAGTGCAGCAACGATTAAGAGTCTCAGTGATCTCAGATATAGTGATATCCAACTCCTTCCTAGACTATGGCTTCACCCCCATTATTTCGTCACAGATTTTGTTCACGATTTCATGTTTCAATATGCGTAATAACTTCTCATTACATCAAATATTTGAAGTCAAACAAAAATGATTGATGCTACTTAATTACCATTAGAAAGTTGACTATAAAGAACTTGCAGGGAACGTGAGATAGGTAGATATATTGCCAATGCCACAGCTCTGTTATGCGCTGCATCGCCTGCAACTCAGAAATTCACTGCCACACGTCTCTTAATATAAGACCCGCGTTTACTGCCATACTAATATTTTTAATGCGTTGTTGGATCAACTTTTTTATGCCTCACACGTGTATGAAGGCCCCAGAGAGAAAAATGTGACTCGAAGTGGCATATGAATAAGGAATACTGAATAATGACTCTTTCATTGGTTTGAAGACCTTGCAATTCCCGAAGGAAACCGGGAAAACGCGATTCAAAACTTCGCGAGCGATAAATTGAATGTTTCTATAAACAAACAATATTGCTGAAAACAAACTTCCGAAATCATAACGAATGTGAAGTAATAACAATGGAGTAAAAACAAACACGGCTTCATAAATACCAATTTGAAGGATAAAATTCAACACGTTATAGATACTCGTACATTATATTTTAATATTGCAGTGTTGTTATTCTTCTAACTACAGACCTACAGTATCAAATGCACTAAGTAGCTGTGCCCGCAATTTCGTATAGGTACTTGGAAATCGTTTTCTTCCATCCAGCCAATCATATAATTATCTATGAGAATCGATTCACTAGAAACTGCTGTTTGATAGACGAGTAGAGGAGTAGAGATCCCTGTTGTATTGTAAATAAACATAACATACACAAATGAAATATTAAACCCGCTCAATAGTTTTGGAATCCAAAGGTAAACATGAACACAAAACTACAACAACTGGAACAACGAATCTAAAATAATCCTTATACTTTATATCGCATTACCAAGAACAGAACAATCTCTGCAGATCTAATGTGTACCTATTTCTTTGTTCCCAAAAAATGAGGAATCCGTTTTCCGGGAATCACGCTTTATGCGACCCATTTATTTACTTTGGTGTTTTAGCAGTTAATACCGAAACGGCAGGTACGGATTTAGGGGCAAACCGGGGCGCCTGCTCCGGGCGCCAAATGGAAGGTAGTCGGCGCCTTCTGAAAAAAAAAGGTAGTTTGAAACGCCAAGTTCATTTTTTTCACTTATGTAGATGTGTGAAAAGTAGTCGCACGTATCTTCGGTGACTTGGCCCACTTTTAGCTTAGTCCACATTCCAAGTAGCTGGATTGAATTTCTAAATATTTTTTCTTCCAGCAACTGGGCCCCCTGTAAGATTCTAGAGCAGATTTTTGTTGATTTTATGTTTAATCCATTAATATTCAAGGTGGGCCCATTTGCTGAAAAAAAAAATATTTAGAAATTCAAACCATTGACTTGGCCCGTGCACCAAGTTACAAATGGGTCAAGTCGCTGGGAGACTCCTCGCACGTCAAAGTCATAAGCGTCTTGAACTTTTTTTAGGCATCTCAAAACGCTTGGAGAGACATCACAACAAAATGTTGCCCGGTTAGAAAATATCGTAGTTCCATGGCGAAACAGCTCGTTTACTCCATTTCCTCAGTACGCTGGCTAGCTATGTCTATGACTAACCTTATGCCATAGCAAGCCAAATGTGTGACGCGAGCACTTCGTCTGAGCACTGCATTCTAAAAATATTTCACTGCCTAAAAATACGTTACGCATTTCAGATTTCTCATGACTCGTAAACACTTTCCGGGATTCGTTTTGGTTTTATTCATTAAGGATAAAATTGGATAATACTGAATAGTAATTGAATAGTCAACCAAATATCGTCCGCCATAATCGCAAACTCGGACTGAAGATTATACAATCTTAACCAGGTAAACCAGATACAGGTTTACCTACTTGGAAACTTTCCAATTATATGTAACTGTATTATTTTGTCTATACGTAGGATACAAAATTATTATGTTAGTTGTAATCTATTGATATCCAATCCAATCCGTTATAAAATTGGATATTAAGTACTAGGTATGAGATATTTGGCAAGAGTTTGAGACTATTAAATTAAGATTAAACCAAGAAGAGACTTTGAGTTAGGTGACATTCAAATCAACGACGTTTTTAGTTAAGCTCTCTACGTTAAATACCTGTACGTACACTCGTAGTATGTAGAGTTTCGATAAATACTACCTACCTACATTTTCAAATTTTACTACTTACAAACTTACCAACACAAACTATGTACCTTTACGTAGTTTATTAGGATAGAAAGAACTATTCTAAAGGGCATCAAGGTAGCTTTATGTGGACTACAAATGGACAGCTAATACTGCTATTACTGGTAACCATGTTAAACATTTTATTGAGTACAAAACGTGTTAACAATATCATGTTACAAAGCAGGCATTTGTCTGAGTCACATCTGATAGGTCATTCTGTTCCCCTTATGGCATCGTAACAGCCACTTCTTTGTAATAGAAATCAGTGAGAAATTGAACTTTATCCCAAGCTTTCTAAAATTCATAATCAATTTGACATTTAGCTCGGGTCGCGTTCCCAAATATGGCCATAGTCCTGATGACAGAAAACTTTTATGGTCTTAAAAAATTAAAGACTCAAGTTGAAAATATTCTTGCTAATTATATGGTCCCAAACATGTGTGTATCGTGCTTGTAATCTTATTTATGTACATCAATTTATCTCATTATTGAATTTAACGAAATGTAATTTTATGATGCAAACACTCGTGTTGTTATTATACAATCATTATAAAAACATTGATAATTTACATTGAAATTATTTCATCACGCACTACATATTTACGCTATGCAGAATAATAAACAGATGTGAATTATAAAGGTGTTTGCATGCAATAATAAAGATGGAGAAAATCAAGAAAAAGTGTGATTTTTTGCTTAAAACGTATTTATTTTGTGCGTTGATCATGTTGGTGAAATTTTAACACAATATGAGTTTTCTTGTATAGGTACACGTAATACTCAATTCTCATCCAGGTAATTTTAGTAGCTTTAAGTAACTTAAGAAATGTTTTACTTATCTCTTGAAAGATTCCATCACGACCTGTAATTGGTTCACAAGGTCGCGCCCGTGAACGGCGTTGCGAATATTCAGGTGTAGCTGAGGATGTATCCACACAACAATTTCAACTACCAAAAACACTTCAAACTTTTATAAGATCTCCCGACTCTCGTCGCCTCGTTCGCACTCAAAGAGACACGATAATGAGTGAACGAAACGGAAAGAACAGCCGCGTTTAGCAACTTGTAGAGTTGACCACTGGCTCCAATCAGGTAATAATACCAATTACGTTCGGAGCCTTTATGAGTTACCGGACCTTAATTAATTTTGCATAGTTCATTAATATCACCGGCAACGCTTTCAACATTTTATAATGAATCCTCCGCTAATGTTACTGTATTGTTTAATGGTGCAGAAATGAATATTGATGTTTATTGAATAGTTGGCTGGTTATTGCCTCTGATATTGTCTACCCAGAACCACACTGTCTGATGCTTGTAAAATCCATCTTTACGGAGATTACAGCCAATGCAATAAATCTATACTAAATATTACTTACAACGCTGAAAATTTTGTTTGTTTGACTAATCTTTCGTTAATCGTTGTAATCGTTTGCGCTAATCTCAAACTGGTCCGATTTGAAAAATTGGATAGCCCACCAATAGGGTTTGAGCAGTTAAGAAAAATATTGCAAAACGGGAAATATTATTAAAACTTTTTTCACATAAACACGAAATATGTATTATTTTACAAATTATGGATCTTCATTAACATTAAATACAGAACAGACTTAGTAATACTTATTAATGTAAGTGACTCGGCAAGTAAATCAAAAAAGTCACATTACCTATTGTTAGCAACGAAAGGNCTTTTGGGCGATGAATAGTTTTTTTATGTTAGTTCCATTTCCCCAAATTAATAAACCATATCTTAAAACTGACTCCACATACGCATAATAAGCAGTAATGGCCGTATTTATGTTTGCAACTTTAGTCAATTTGTATAAAGCAAAAGCGAAACCGTTTATTTTGTTGCAAACCTTCTCTATTTGGTTTTCCCAATTTAATTTTGGATCTAAAATCAAGCCTAAGAAAGTTACATTATCCGCGTTCCGTAGAATTTGTCCATTAAAATATATGTCAACTGTTTGATTTTTGAAGTTATTAAAATTGATCATATGAGTTTTTGATAAATTTATTGTAAGGTTATTTTTTTCAAGCCATTCAATTACTGATGTCATTGCATTTAGGATGTCATGTTTATGTTGATCTAGTGAACAGTTCTTGTCGGTAGTAACTATAATCGATACATCATCCGCAAAAAGTACAGTCTTTTGTTCCGTTACGTTTGGCAAATCATTTATGTACAATATAAATAATAGCGGGCCGAGCACACTTCCTTGTGGAACACCAAATTTATATATTTCTTGTTCCGATTTATATGTCTGAGCAACTGAATTTGAATCCAGTTGCGTGATCTCTACATATTGTGTTCTTTTAATAAGGTACGATTTTAGCCAATTTAAAGCAGGCCCCCTTATTCCGCTGCGTTCAAGTTTGAGTAATAGTTGGTCGTGAGATACACAGTCGAAAGCTTTCGACATATCTAAGAATATTGCTGTTGTGTAGTTTTTAATGTTAACACTATGTAAAACATCATTTATTAAGTCAAATGCCGCATGCGTTGTCGATTTATCTTTTTGAAAGCCGTATTGGTATTTTTTAATTATGTCAAATTTACTAAAAAAGGATGTCNATATATCATAATGGCACAGTTCATTAATTTTATTTTTACTCCATCATTGGTTATTAAGATCTTAACAAAATAAATGTGAATTATTTGAAAGTGACAAAGGATTATTAGAAGTTATGTGAGTCAATTATGGAATATATTACTGTGAAATAATAATTATGGTGATGTAAATTAAGTAAATTTAAATTACCCATATAGAGTTCGTAATTGTTTTGTATTAAAATAATGTAATATGACATGCTGTTTGGAACAAACACATCCTGACTCGGATTGCGCTAGCGAAGCGAACCTGTGTTTATATTAACACCATTAAGATAAAATTTCGTGGCGAGGCCTCGAAACAATAAACACCATTGTGTGTGGTTCTAAAGGTTCAAAGTAAGTACTTGTGATTTGTTACTATTATGATGAATTTGGTTCGACAATTTGTCGTGATTGTGCAAACATGATTTATGGAGATACATATATTTTAAGAGTTACTGGTAATAATAATTTATATTTTGTGTATTTTAGCCCATGGAAAGGTATGGTACCTGCTATATTTACAAATGGCAAATGTACTGAAATAATCATAACATTGACTGACTGAACACATGGACGATGAAAGTTGGTAATTTTAACAAATCGATAATAAGTAGGTAAGACTACCTAATTGTCGTAGAGATGTGAACACAAATGATAAGTGTTTTGATTTTGACGTCGAAAAATAAATAAGATTCGGTAATTAGTTCATTACTCCAGTGAATGGAGTTGTTTTGAAGATACGTAATTAACACTGTCAGAGTGGTTAAAGATTGGTCAAAGTTTACAAGTTGAAAAGCGACACCTACGTGATTGTCTAAATGTGTCTGCGTTACATTTATGTTACCACACGCAATGTATTTGAAATAAAATCGTATCTGAGGTAAATGAAGTGATAAGTAAGTAATTTGTTTTCAACCATCAATGTGGGATTTAACAGTTGGGCTTTCAGATTTGGTAGCCATTGTGCTAGAATGTTTGTGATATTATATGAGTAACGTATTGGTTATTACGTCACTATGAAAAATTGAACTTGAGTTAATAATGGTTTGATACCTAAGTGTAAAGATCACGAAAGTCCGGTGATGTTGTGATGATAACAATGATTTTACAGGNAAAAACCTTTGATACAACCGAGAGAATCGCTATTGGTCTGTAATTAGATATGTCTTTTTTATCGCCCTTTTTGAATAATGGTTTCACGGTGGAAATTTTTAGCTTTTCGGGAAATTGTCCTGTGTGTAATGACAAATTAACTAAAAAAACCAACACAGGACTAAGTTCATCTTTACACATTTTTAGAACTTTTGTGCATAGACCATCATACCCTTCGGACTGAGTGTTTTTTAACGTCATTATAACTTTTTTAATGTAGTCATCATCTACAGGTGTCAAAAAAATAATATTTTGTAGGTTGCTATTTAGTGTGTTTTCTATATTTGCATTTGCTTTATTGGTTTCATTAATAAAATAATTGTTAAATGTTGAGGCAATACTCATAGGGTCAGTAATTTCCTCCCCATTTATTATTATGTTATTTATATAGTTTTTATTACACATCCCCCTTGTTTCATTTTTTATAATCGTCCATGTTGCTTTGCATATGTTTTTACTTGAAGATACATATTTTTGATTGGTTAGTCTTTTAGAATAGTTAATACATTTCTTAAACAACTTGTTATAGTGAATGTATTTGGATCGATTTACATTATTTTTATTTGAATAGTATTTGAAACGGAGTGATCTTTTTGTAATACTACTTTTTTTGAGACCCTTTGATATCCATTTAGGTTTAGTTGATGTACTATTTTTCGATCTTATTACCGAAAAACAAAGATTATAAATAAGAAGTAATATATCATAAAATTCATCAAAAGCAGGATTTAATTCAATTTGGTTATATACATTAGAAAAAGAAAGACTACCTAAATATTCTTTGAATTTATAAATATTTTCTAATGAATAACACTTTTCAAAAGTAAATATAGAGCTGGGTATTTCATGTTTTTGTTTTAGGGTTAATTTTAATACTTGTGCAGTATCATGATCTGATAACCACAAAGTCAGAACATAGGCAATTGCACCCTCTGTGTTACTCAGTATTAAGTCGAGACATGCATTTCCTCTTGTGGGTTCATTAATATGCAGTAAAAAGTTATATTTTTTTAAGAGATCATTTAGCCGTGTTGTATTTTGATTTTTTTCTAGCATGTTGATATTTAGATCTCCAGCAACAATTATTTTCTTTTTTGAAAACTTTACTAAGCATCTATGCAGCAACATATCAATCTTTTCAAAGAAACAATCAACCATCGAGTATTTCGCTAGCTTATAAGGTAATAAATATTGTTAGAAATATATTGGGAATTAATAAAAAGCAACTAGGTACCAAGTTTGTGAGCTGACAATATTTTTGGTAAGTAAGTTGACGTACTAATTTAAAAAATGATCCAATAAAGTATTTTACTAAACATCTAGTTTATTAAACAAGTTAATTATTAATTGATTTGGTGAAATCATTAATGTTAATTGGAGACAACTTAAATTCAATGAAATCACTGAAAGAATTTCAGCCTAGTTAGGTACAATGCTTTTCAATGTGCTTACCATATGATTGCACCCTAAGGTACGGCCAGCAAGAAAGCGCTACAGCTATTATATGCAGTTTCTCGGAATTTCTCTGCTAGATCTTCAATCAAGAAGTCCTCTCAATATGTCTCAGAACAGATAAGTGGGTTGTTTCTCATTTCAATTCCATTTTCAGTACAATTTAAATATTTTAGATAGTAAGCTCAATTTAAAAAAATGTACTTAATTAGTTAAAAGCATGGGATAATAGACATGCCTATTACTCGTATGTACCCAAGTCGAGTAATATTGTATAGAAAATAAGTGTCAGTTTTTATCTACATGATGGTTTTTTTTTATTTTTTTTATTTGGGCATTTTTAATTTCAGAGAGAGCGCGGCGCTGATGGAACTCCAAAAAACAGCGATTATTCGTAGAATCACGATCACATTCAAGCACATAAGCCTATGCCAAATATCCAATTATGTTCATCGCAGTTGGTTGTCAGCCCTCTTTAATTAATGCCATTTATTCAGGACCAGTGATTTGACTGATATTGTATATCAAATTAGGTCACCTATTCAGTTAACCATGTCCGAGAAAACTTAGTTGCTCTATTAATACACGCTAAATGAACAAAGGCACGCCTACGTACATCGTTTAGGTTACGCAGGCACTAAACATATTTTTAAAATAGATTTTATTCTTTAATGTAATGATTGTGAAGATAGTGAGGTAACTAGCAATAAATAAAGTACGAGTAGTTTTTAATCGATCACCAAGAAATCGATTTATTGTAGATGTCGAACTAATTAGAAGGAATACATGTCTTCTAAGCATTTACCCTACTGACAAGCAATACGCCAAAGACGCTACGAGTATGTAGAGGCACAACACTAACAGATCGCGTCATCAACAGCCGTCGACTCGTATCGGCTTTCAATTTAGCGGAATCGATAATGCCTCAAATCCGATTCCTGCTGACCACACAAATAAGCACTAATAAACGCTCAGCACTACGTTAGTATCGTGTTTGCGATACAAGAGAACCTAATAACGGCATACGTTTCACTGAAACTCGTTTCGTTTATTGCTCACGAAATTATTGGTATTTATGAAACTGTAGGCGTTCCTGGTAAATATTTGTCCGGTAAAATGCACTGCAATAATTAATTCTGAGATCTCAATTAATTTGGTATGGGAACTATACTAAGCGTGTGAGAGTTTCAATTCTACAATGCTGAAATGTTGGCTGTTCTTCATAACTGAAACCCTACCTAAAAGATCAGCCAAGGAAATTATTCTGTCACACCCAACGTCTGTCGTCCTGCACTTAGGATAACTTGCCCTGCTCCATCTTTCTCACCATCGCTACCTTCCGACAAGATTGAGGTCAAACAGAGACCCAAATGTTCCAAATTCAAATTATTTATTTGCAGAATGTGGTACATTAGATGTTACATAATGAAATGGAGCAGTGTGCCTACCATGAGTTTACGTTAGGTGAGCTCGCTAGCGAATACGTCAAAAAATTCTATGAAGATTTTATTTCTTGAAAGTAGCCGCTAGGGGCGCTGCACAATATGTCATACATTTAAATGTCATTTTTTTACGCAGTCGCTAGCGAGCACACCTAACGTAAACTCATGGTAGGCACACAGGACACATTCGCCAAATATGAACCAGCATGCAAATGTTTTACACAAGTCAATAGGTGAGGTAGTCCAGGTGAAAAGAAGTGAGAAAAATTTAAACGTTCAATGCACGGCTGCATTCATCCAAGTGACTAAATAAAGGCCTAATCTGGAACTGAAAATGGCAGCTAATACAGGCAAGTCGTTCGAAGCATTGCGGCCCACTGCCCGCGCAAATTGCCGTGGCTGGTCACTCTCATTACGTGTGTTTGCAGCCGAGGTACTCCGGACCGGAGGAAATGAGGGATTTCTATGAGCCGGTGAAGCTAGGGCTACCATCCGGGCGGGTTCCGGAAATATGCCGGATTGTGACGGTCAATCTGGAGTTTGAACATCGGGCTTGTTTTTACTCCCGCGTTTCCATTCGTGTGATCGTGAAATACTATGGTTTCAAACATGTTTGCCACAAGCAATCGCGTTTAGCCGTTTGAGCGTTTTAAAAACGCACGACTGCATGTGGACAGAAAAACGCATAATCTGGACAATCTTTTTTCCATATCAAAACAAAAGACGACGCAAACCCATCTTTGAAAATCGAACGCTCGTTAATTGTTTTTGTTTTTTNAATGAAAGGGTGCTTAATGTATTAAAAAAAATAGAAAATAATTATGATGGGTTAATGTTTTTGGGCGGTTTTTTAGGCGGTTTCTGACAATGTCCTTTCCAGATGGTAACCCTAGGTGCAACGAACTCATTGTTAATTTCCTTATTGATTCGCCCCCTTTTGACGGCCATTCAGCTATTCCGATTGTTGACTCCGATTCCAATCATGTTGCATTGTTGATTGAGTGCACTAATTTGCTTCTTATGCTGATTTGTATATTTGAATTAAATTAATATATTATTGTAAATTAGTTTTAAAGTACTGAAATAATGTGTTAAAATGGTGTTTTCTATGTATAATATGTATGTATTTACAAAAAAAAAAAAAAGTATTTAAGTATGTTTATATCCGTTGTCTAGTACCCATAGTACAAGCTTTGCTTAGTTTGGGACTAGAAGCGCAGTGTAAAATGTCAAAGGATATTTATTATTATTTATTATTATTATAAAATGTCATTTTAGTTGTATAAAAATAATTTGAGTAATTATTGCTTTAAATTTTTTTACTGATGGAAGCAGGTCTAAGGCAATATGTTGATTTATTAATTAAATTAAGCGATTTTGAGAACCTTAACGGGAAAGATGTCGACTCTACCCAACCATTTATTTTACCAACCCCATTTCCAGCAGTACAATTACTGCGATCATACAAAAATATCCTTTACTACGAGCACAAAATGCAATATATTTTGTTTGTACAGCACGTTATACACACAGTCAATTAGCCAATACGGCACACCGTCATTTATTTGAAAAAGGCTAAACTGTCCCGCTCTGGAGCGGCAAACAAAACGGCCTAATTGCCCACTTATGTCTTCACTACGATTGCTGCCAGCGTACCCTGGCCTCCCCTGTCCCTCTCCACCCATACGATAACTGGCCAAATAGGACTAATTCGTCTTAACATAGCAGGTCACGGTAACTGGTCAGTTAAAATACCTTTGAAACCGCTCCGTATATCCAGAGGACTGTAAAGCCATAATGGATGTCAATTCTGCGAACATAGTGCCATAGATTAGACGTAGAGACAAAGTGACTCAAAGATTTTTATTTTGTACCTAGTTCATCAATTCATGCCTAGCCTAGGTATTAATAAAGCGAATGAATACAAATTATTCTTGTCTATGTATATGTTTTGACATTAATATACACTTTTTGTGCTTTTGGTAACAAATAAAGTGATTTTGAGTGAACAAGCGCGAAATTTTCATAAGCGAAGCTTCAAAAAACAAAAGCCGCTAAAAAGTTTAAAAATCGATCCTATAAATTTTTTCATCAAAGCCTATTCGAAGGGGCCCGAAAGTAAAGTAGTAAAACATGAACAGTTTGTCCCTCACTTAATGTTAACTTGGCATAATTTGCATAAAATCTGCCGACGCACCGCACCGTAACAAACTTTTGGACTATACTTTATAAGTACTAAAAATCGGAATGGGCTATAAATGAGCGACCCGCCCGTACTTTTGGTTACACAAATTCCTCGCTTATTTATAAATTGTCGTTAAATTACCAAATGTCTTGTTTTATGTTATCGTTTTCTGTATTAGTCCGCGCATTAACTTTTTATTTCGGCGTACGGTTATAAATATCACCATGTTTGTCATTGCGCCATCAATAATGCCTGAAGTCGACATGATCCTTTAAAATGACCCAAAAAACCCCAACTTTTTTCATTTATCCCCTTCAAAATTAAATCAAACGGGAACGCGAGCACTTGAAAGTTGAAGTATTATGTTGATTGGCAAATAGACGTTATGATTTTTCATGAAACAATGATTCTGGTGTTATTAAAATGTTAATATGAGGATGCAAAAATTAATTATGTTCATTCGCGTAATGCCCGCTAATGCACCGACGATTACGATTAATAATTAATGAATTAGTGAAGCAATTAATTTGTAATTAACTAGATAATTAACGGTGACCTAAAAACCATCGTTTACAATGTTAATGTTGCATACACGCGTTGTACGATGCTTTTGTGTGTTTATCGTTTTCTTTTTTGCATTTTTATAGGTTTAGTATTTTGACATAACATACTTACCTATGTCAGAAATTCAGTACGCTATCATCAGATACTTACATGGGTGGGTATTTATCAAAAACTTAGGTGACACTTTTGTCTTGCTCATAAGTTCCTTATGAGGACACGTTGGTCTCTGTTTCATTATGACGTCAAAGTTACGCAAATAGGTACCTTCTGTAAAACGATTATCGTAATAATTAACGAGCCGATGATAATATATCAAAACAAATAACAATTATAATATGATGTTATAATAATAATATTTACGTAGATGCTTAATATTGTATCAAACTTTTATGGGCTCAAAAGTTTATCAAGTTCGTTAAGTATAAATTGGTGATAATTTGTGTCACTAATTAGCGCCTATCGGAGTGCTTAATTAATGCACGTAGACTTAGATCATGTACACAATTTTGTAAATAGTACAATTACTAAGTGACATCAGATCTAGGAATGAAAGAATATAAATTTTGTTGAATGTCTTATCAGTGTTTGCTTCATCGCTGTCATACGCCCTAATAATGTTTACTTTTGCTATTTTTTTACATTATCATCACATTACAGTCTATGATAGCCAAGTGCTGGATATAAGTCTCTCAAGGAGCGCCAAAATGTTGCTTTTACTATGTATAATTTTAATTCTTTTCGATAGAAGAAGATATTTTCTTAAGTATTGAGGTCATAACCTGACTGTGGGCTGAAGTGTACTTCTACTAATGAGCTTAGACTAAATGCTTCAATTGTCTTAATAAGATAGAGAGACTTTTGCGCCTTTAAGTGCCTATGCGAGACGTATTATTTTAACACTATTGATTATATTTTATAGACGTGGAAAATTTTCGAAATGTATTGTGTTTGAGTGAATAACAGACTTTTGTCTCGATAATTATCCAAAATAAAGTTACACTGTATTTTTTAATAAAAATAAAACGTATACCTATTCAATAAATATCAAAAGACTGTGGAATCCAGTTACACAACGAATATATCGATGAAATTTTTCAGTGGAATACTTTTGTCTGCTGAACAACATGGTTCCACTGGTTGAACTTTATTTTCGTATTCTATCGAATCCAAAATAAAAATTGTATTTGAATAAACTTAATTAACATCATACTCTAATTCGCCATTGTATGTAGTTTTGCTTCGTTCTATAATGCACACAGCCATATGGAATAAATCTCCTGCCTGTCAGTAGGTATTCCTGAATTCATACAATCACAAGGCACTAAATAGACTTTGTCTGATATCATAGATGGCATCATAGATCGCATCTACCAATTATGGTAGTAATCATGAGGTACCTAACCCAACCTAAAATACAAAATTTTGTTTTACTTAATTGTCCTGATTGTCCTGAAACTGTAAGACGTATGGGATCAAACATCAAATCCAATAAAACGGATCAGTAATAATTTGTCAAAAATATTTTTTATCTGAGAACTTTTGACCCGTGGGCGTATCCAGCGGTGTTTTGACAATATTTTGGCACATCTGATGAAAGAGCACGTGGCCTCTCCCACAACAACGCGTCTCACACTTGACGTCAATTGGCTGGTTCTTGAGAACTGATAACCCGGGCAGGGTCGCCACTTCCTATCTGGCCAACCGAACTCGAAGCTATTGTTGTACTGAGATCTTGTTTGTACTGGATCGTTTAAGAAACTGTTTGAGACAAACAAAGCCTTAATGAACTTTGGTTTGGAATTAGCATTTGCGTCAGTTGTTTTCCAAATATTAAGTATTTCATATTTTTAGTTATAAACCTCCGTGATGTCGGGTATTTTCTTGTGCAAATCACGCTTTCATATTCCCCAATAGTATAGGAATCCGCAAATGTAGAGTTGTAGTCTGGTACGCAAACCAAGCTAAGCTAGATGGGGCATTAGACGTGATTCTATGTGTGAGGTGAGTTAATGTGAGTTTTTAATGATTAAGGCTTATTAGGAACCGAACCTTATTAGGTTTAAATTCAAGTAGGCAAAGATGGCATGTAATCTGAGTAAAACATCGTGTCGCTGACTTGGTATGCTTGGCAGTTTTGTCTTTGCAATAGATAGGATGAAATACTTCTCCGAAGTAATTATATCACTCTATTTCATGCGAACTGCTCGAGATATTTTAAACCGTTCATTACATCCGACCATAATTACGAATTACGAACATAACACCGAAAATCAGCTAATTGTACAAACACGAATTTAGGTACTTGACGTGTATAAATCTAATTGAGCAAATGAAGGAGGAATTTCTTAATTAGTGGTGTTCGAGCCATAGGCACACGTACTGTACCGAAACGGGGATAATTAGAACGATAACTCTTTGATTAACCTGCCTAATAACAGGGTATTTGCATCAAGCGCCAATGTACGGCTCCAATTAGAGGCGAGATCGATACTGAATATTGTTCAGTTACAGTGTTGCGGGGCAAATTACTAGGTAATTTTATTTAGTTTTGCTTGTTGCTTAGGTCTTAAAGAATTCAAATAGTTTAATTATGGAAATACTGTAAAGTGGGTTAGGCATTATTAATTGTTGACATCACGTAGGTACTTTACGACTGAATTCGCTTTTCGTACCTCACCTCACAATTAATGAAAAACATTTTCTCTAATTATAAAAAAAATACCATGGGCCTACAAAAAATAACAGCTTACACGCAAAACTACTGAACAGATTTTGATTAACTAAATCAGTATTTTTGCGACAAACTGAATTTCACGCGGGTGAAGTCACGGACAAAAGCTAGTCCACATATACAACAAACAAGCGACTAATGAATCGAGTCTATCAGTTATTCTTCAGTATCAATAGGTCCCCCACAAAGCGTTGCGTACGCGCACTGCGTCAACGCGCGTCACATCGCGCCACGCGGGGTTATCTCACGCGCCCTAAGGACAATAAGGTCAATGTGGCTTTCTAATTACTATTGACATACTCTCCTTGTCAACGATAACGCTAATTAGAAATGCTAATTAGCCTCAAATACTTATAAAGTCAATTGTCTTAACAACCACCCACTATTAGCGAACCTTTGTGAGGTGAAATCCATATTTTATTTATTTACTAATTGGAGAAAGAACAGTAAAGAAATAGTTATTATAACGATACAATAAACCCATAAATTTACTTGATATCTAAAAAATGTTTCGGAACTGCAGAGCTTAATGATGATTGATGGTAGAATCCCCAAGCAAAAACAATCAACCACCCACTGTTTGACCAGGCCTAATGCAGGTAGTTCAAGAAATTTGTTGTTTTGCTAAAATAATGCTTTTATGTGTATTTATGTGATTTACAAAAAAAAATACGCAATTTGACGAAAATATAAATCGTTTTTACCGTAATTTCAATTATATGTGAGTCTTGTTAACTTTCTTTATAGAAAACTAATGAAAATTGTGACTCTACTTGGCCATCTTATCGAGACTAATTTACCAGTTAATGACCAATTAATTTTAGGCAAACATTATGTAATGTAATTATAAAGCTTGTATAAAAATCCAGTTTAATTTAGGACTAGCTTATTCCCATTACTTCACCCACGTACCTAGTTTATCTAAGTCGGTCTAAAACTTTTTCAGGCGTTCTGCGAATATTTCTTGAAAAGCGTACTTACATGAATTCATAAATTCTAGCACTGATGATACTGAACACAAAATGTAATTTACTTTAATTTTAGACACAATCAAGACAAAAAATTAATATCCCTTTCTCTTGTCCATTTACTAACCGAAAAATCATCAAAATTAGTCGACGACGTGTAATATAAATGGTAAGTATTTTCGATGACATTCAATAATGCACAATAAAACTTAACGAGATCAATTGAGCAGAAGTAAAATAGAAGTGAATTGAAGTACAAAGGAATTGGACTTCAGAAGCGTCAATGAATGTATAATAGAGCAATCAAAGCCCATATCCTGTCGTCGGGGGTCCGATTTGTTGCAGTTTCATTGAACGAAATCACGAGTAAGCGCATTGTACGGACTTCGGTACATCTAGTTAGGATTGTAGAATCTTATGGGATTGGAATAGGTGCTGTTTTTCAATAAATATATTTTTTTTTGTGTGGTGTCGACTGTGCATGAACAGCAAGTTTCTCTAGACGGTGCGGTGTGACATTCGTCGTTGATTCGATTTACAAGGAGTTAGTAATTCTTCGCTAAAATGACGTCGGACACAATTATAGGGTACATTTTCCTATCGAAAAACTCGAACTCCAAATCTTCTTTTAATATAGCAAGAGAAAAAATAATTAAACAAAACCCATTAACTTTAAAGTCATTAACTTTATCTGTTACAGACTGTAATAAAATACGATTGACGGTCCTCCGTATGGCGTAAACTGATGCGAATATGGCTGAAAAAAGAGTATTCGATTCGCTCAATATCTGTTTTTAACATTTTAACGAAGTAAATAGTGACAATGGTGTAATATAATATTTAGCCATCACATTACCCCATTATATAAAGTATTTTTAAAAAATGCGCAAAGAATCTTAATAAGGAAAAGGAAGGCGACTTATTTAGTTCATATAAAAACAGACGAAAGACACAGCCCTATTTAAAAAAACGGCGAGAGGAAGCGTCCGCGCTAAAAACGCAAGCCCCACAACAACCTAATTACAGCAGGCCTACAGGGGTGCCACATATTTTGCCTAATTCATTAAAAGTGTAATTACAATCGTGTGTTTTCCAAACACGTTTGATTAATGAAATAGCCGCAGCAGGAATCCAAAAAAAATTTTTTGATTTAATTAATTGAAACTCAAGATCTTGTTAAAAATAATTAGGTATCTAGTTTTTACATAAGTTTCACTCAAAATTTTGGAGTTACAATTCAGTTTAAAGCAGTTTATAGCAATCAAATGAAGTCTCCACTTTTGGATTGTTAACCAAAGAGTCGACGGACAAAAACGGTTCGTATCAACGTTTGGAATATTCATCAAATGCATTTTTAACAATGCAACAGATAGAGCCGCGGGCCAATGAATAGAAATCAAACCGCGACGATATTCCCTACATTCGGCGATATTTAACAGATTCCACTGACAGGAACGATATTGGAACCAAATTGAATTTGCAAATTAAGCCGTTTCAATAACTGAAATCCGTGTTTTTAAGGTTCCGCTCTACATTGATTGATTTTCGTCTTATATGATTGAGTTTCGGCGCAATATTTTTATTAATAAAAATATTTCTTTGTCAACAATCTTTGTTAGACAGATTTTTGTGAAATTTATATTTGAGATCATAATAAAATCGATACTACTTCACCTACTTGAGCGTAGTCGAAAAGAAAGACGCAAAATATTAACCAGTAGTTTATACTGAGTTTCTTGCGCTACTTCTCAGCAGTGGTAAGTGATAGGGTTAAAGTATTACAGGGACGTGTAAAAGCACTTTTTAAAAGTCTAAGTATTTGCTGAAAAACTAGAATAACTAAGAATATTATACAAAATAGTCAGCACAGTTTGACGCACCCTACCTCTAATTTGTCTACGGCCGAAGACTGCAGGCGGCCAATTAGCGAGCTCTAACAACCTGCAGTTCACATGTCATTTTAATTGTTTTTTCGGCACAGTTTAATTTATCACTGCCACTGCACTACGCATTTTTACTACAGCTACTTTTTAAAAGTATATTTTGTATAAATAATGTAAGTTTTTGTTTTTCCTATTTAGGTTTAAGTAGAGTTTCAATTGCTGCTTGCTCTTTCAGCTTAATTAATACATTTTGATGTAAGTTAATTCTTTGCTAACAAACCCTTTACTGATAAAATGTTTATTTATTTTTGTAAATCGTAAATCTTTTTTCATTCTTATGGCTTCTCCTATTTGTATCTATTGATTTTTTTTACCTACAGGCATTTGTGTCTGTATGTATCTGGCCGCTAAGAATCTTCATTATCTAATTTCGATTCTCAATTGTTTTTGTTTGAATTTAGTTCGACCCGAATTTGTGATTAATTCAAAGCTTTAACATTATTTTAGTTTCTTTCAGTAAAACAATTTCATTCTAATAACCGACTTTAGGACTTTATATGTACACGCCAGAAAGGCTGAATGCACGTCGTAACGAAACAAAGCTGCATCTAACCCTTACCGAGTCTAGACTAAGAGTACCTCACGAAAGTAGGCTTGCCTAATTGACCCGTAATTTGTACGCCCGACCCGTAGCCACGACGTACGTAATGACAACCCGACAAGCCACGGGGTCGTAAAAGAGTCACGAGGGCCTAGCTGTGTAATTTCTGTTAAGTACTAAATACTGCTAAAGGTTCTATACAAGTTGTATTGCAGTGGCGATTTTGGAGTTATAGCCCTGTAATAAACTCTGCTAAAATTAAATTGTCGATTACAAAAAATGGTTCATCATACCCGTGTCACTATTTAAATGTGTCTTTTGTTTGTAGTCTCTATGTCAATCTGGGTATACTTATTGAAAAAATCAAGCAAATATTATATTTAGATACCCAATCAAATTCTTTTCTTCATCGTTTCAGCCAAAAGACGTTTGAGTTACGATGAGATTAAGTTTTTAGAATTGAGCTGCTCTAAACACTCTCTATCTCAAAGTAAAACTGCAAAGATTGAAGAACTTGACAAAGGGTAGTATAATTTAAATATGACAAGACAATTTCCTATTAGACAAATTATTTTTAAATCTCATTAGGCATGTGCGATGACTCACAGATAACCCTAAATCGAATCGATTGCGTTGAGCAATTTGTACTTCGCCAATTAGCGTTAGTGTGACCCGCGTGTCTTGAACCTTTATAGAACCCGCAACTGCTCAAGGGGTCAGATAGAACAATTATGACTGCGTATAGGTACTAATTAACGGGTAATTTTGATTAAAGTAACGTTTGCTGACAGCAAATAGAAACGAGGAGATCCGTAAACGAACTAAAGTCGCTGACATAGCCCAATGAATAGGGCACATAGTACGCAGAAGTGACGGCCGATGGGGCAGCAAGGTTCTGGAGTGGAGGCCTAGTGCCGGAAAACGCAGCGTGGGACGGTCGGACGGACAGGTCTTAATAAAAGTCAAAACATAATATATAATATATAAAAAATAAAATAAAATAAGTAATATATTTAATTTTTTGGAGAAGTCTTTTGAAGTAGCAATTGCACCTGTCTTTTAATCTCTAATTGGGGTAAAGCCCCAACCCTTCGCTACTTCTTGCTACACGCAACACATTATTTGTCATTTACTACTGACATAATTTTTACCAATGATGAATACAAGGCGTCATCAATTATTATGGTGTTTTAACTGTTTTTTTCTGTTACCCATGCACTGGGGTCTTTACTATAAAAATTTAAGTGTCTTATTTGGTTCAATCAGGTTGTACAAAATACTTTTTTTAATTTAGTTATGTTTTAAAAGTTTGTCCCTTTGACATAGTTATTAATTATCATGTACTACACACACATTTATTAAAACAAAGTCTATTTTTTGTTTCTTTGCTGTCTAATAAATGATTTTAGCCCCAAAGGGATTTTACCCTACAGGTATCAGCAAACATAATCATTTAGTTTACTTAATGAACTGAAATAATCGTGTTATGTTATCAGATTAGAGGTTAATTAATTAAAATTCTAGCTCGATTATTTTTAAAAGAAAAATATTTTTATCTTTACGCTTAAATAAAGTTTGACAAAAGTGTGTATAAAAACACGAGAGGAAATTAAAGACATACTAATATAACTAGACTGCTTAGTCATATTTCACATACAATAATAATATTTCTAGCTAATGCATCTGCTTGATTGTAAGTTGAATCACATCCGTTATACACACATATTTAGAAGTGCGTCGCCGGTGGGCAATCAGCCCTGATTAATTTATCATAACATTCTCATTATTATAGCCTGTTTATTAATTAAGCGAAGTTAATTACCTAATGGAAATGCACCGGCTTTGTATGGGCTTATACCAAAATACGTGTTACACACACATCCAAATGGAATTTGGGCGCAACGTCAGATCGAACAATGAATTTCAGATTAAAATTGAAAAGGTAAAAAAACTGGTAATAGTACATTCCAGATTATAGTTTACAGCTTTTTTTTTCAAGTAAATTGTTACTTAAATAGGTAATGATACGTAAAAACTATTTTGCAGCGAATTGAATATTTCTTGTCCATAATGCAAATGGTGTGCGGATTGTAGGCAATATAAGGACATAATTGCCGGTAACATGACTCAGTTAGTGTATTATTATGCCACTCATGCCCTTTGACCAATGTGTGAGATTAATCAATAAGTTTCCCATTCAATTAATTATCTTTGTTAAGCTTCAGCGCATTAATTATTGACAACGTTAATTTTATTTTTATTCAGCACAATTTTTAGTATGAATCACAAAAATATCTCCATCAAAAAAATCTGAAGTTGAAAAACTGTAATAAATCACATAAAATCAATCAACGTATAAAATGAAGGTAAACATCAATTATAACGAAGCCATCAATAATGTTATCGCCCAAAACGAGTATAATTGGACCGTGAGCGTTAATCCACATAAACACTCAATACGCCTTGAGATAAACAATAAAATGTTGTCCATTAATTGTGCCCAGTAATTATAAGTACAGAAGAAACTGTGTTTATATTAAAGCGAATGAAGCATTGCTGCAGCTCCCGTGTAGTGAGGTCTAATGAGCCACTCGCTAATTAGAGAATAAACAAGCCGGATACGGGATTCTAATTGGCTTTTGGGACAAACTATGTCGCCGGCTAACTATAGTTACGGTTTTTTAGCCGCACAGCTGTGTCAACAGTGGCAGGGTTATCGACGTCATCGATGACTATTGTCAGTAAAATAATAAGTAGGTAAGCTTATAATCCTTCTTGAGAAAGTTACAACTCTGATGCTGGCCAACTTAAGTTTTATTGTGACAGCAGTTGCAGGATTATCTTTTATTGGACGTTAATACAAATTTTACAGTATTGATAAGAGGTACAAGATTATTAGGGAAAATCACCAGAAATATTTTTAGTTCAGATGTAGTCATTTTACTTCGCTAGACTGAAAATATTATTATAATATTAATATTACTGAATATGTTAATATTACTGAAAATGTACTATTGCCACAATAAACCAATTTCTTTAATATTAGTTTAAATAACATTTACAGGCAATTTAATTATTATATTTGTAATTAATTAATATTTTTACAGTTAAATTCAGTTGCTTTATAAAAGTGCGATTTAATTAAGTGATGATGTAAATAAAATACCCGTTCTTGTTACCAAAATAAAATATTTGTTCCATTTAAAGTGGCAGTTAGTTCGAGTATAGATTTTGAACTTTCCAGAGTGCTTATTTTTGTNATAAGTAAGCGAGAAATATACAACTCCGATGCTGGCCAACTTAAGTTTTATTGTGACAGCAGTTGCAGGGTTATATTTTATAGACGTTATACTAATTTCATGGTATTGATGAGAGGTATAAGGTTATTATGGAAAACCACCAGAAATATTTTTTTTTAGTTCAGATGTAGTCATTTTACTTCGCTAGACTGAAAATATGTACTATTGCCACAATAAACCAATTTCTTTAATATTAGTTTAAATAACATTTAAAGGCAATTTAATTATTATATTTGTAATTAATGAATATATTTACAGTTGATTATAAAAGTGCGATTTAATTAAGTGATGATGTAAATAAAATACCCGTTCATGTTAGCAAAATAAAATATTTGTTCCATTTAAAGTGGCAGTTAGTTTCGAATGAGTATAGATTTTGAACTTTCAAGAGTGCGTATTTATTGATGCAGCTTTTCAAAACTTTTTTTTATCTTTTCTATCTCGAATTTAAATTATTTGATAGTACCTATTTTATTAGTAACAACACATAAAACACTTTTGTTTAAGAATGTTTGGCCATTATTTATTTCAAGGCCCATTCAGTGACATACAAAATGTTCGGAAAAACTTTTTCAGGCTGCGAAAAATATTCAGTTCTCCTCTGAAATAACAGTTCATTAAACGCGACACTTTTATTCTAAAATATTGGTTCCGATATGAAAGGGACATGCATGTATTGAAAAAACTAACGAACCAATTATTTTAAAAACTAAACCCGCGCGGAGTTTCAATAGTTTGCGAAGAGTCGCTGCGGAGATCATTAAGCGAACTCTTCAAAGCTGTCGCCGCATTACACTAATTGACGCAATTAGAGGGATTGCCGAACGGAAATAAAAGTCGGCTCACCTTCATGAAACGCCGGCTCGCCAATTAGCTTAGCAACTGGTAATTAGCCTCTTCAGCACACTTATGCCCGATCAGTCTGTTACACCGAAAATTCACAGCACACGGAAATTAAAATGTTCATTTTATATCGTCCGTCTGTATTCACAACACTGAAAAGTTTTTCGCGAACGCGTGCGGGAGCGGCGGCCAGCGACACGGCGACGTGCGTCCGCTGCGAGCGCTCTGAAGCGAGTGCCGAGCGAGACGCCGCTACGGCAAGGCGGAGTGCGCTCTCCTTTTCCTGTACGAAAGCTCGCCCATTGCGGAGCTTTTCGCACAAATCGGCGCCCAACTTACGCCCTTTGGCGGCTGGACCGACGCTTAACTCTGTAAGTGGGCAGATTCTGTGCGCTATTGCATTTAGGCCTAAATAAAAACGATACTGAATCAAATTACGATCGGACGGGTGATTTTCGACTATTAATGTTTTTTGTTCGTATTAGTTTTAGCGATTGGTTGGTATTTTTTCAATGTTTTATTTGAGCGTTTGTGATTTAATTTCAAATAAAATTTCATGCTTTTACTCCATATTGTGCAATTAAAAATGCATCGTGGACAATGGGCCATCCATCATTGATAAACCAGTTAGCGATTCATTCATCGCATTGCTGACGCTCACGTGAGGGCTAAAAGTAATACAATGGTTGCTATAGAAATGCGACGGGAAATTAATTCATGAGTTACACAGGTTTTAAGAAGTCTGTATAAAGATTTATTATAGGTAAGTGGCACAATTTATATTGTGATAAAAAGTTCCTTAAAAGCAATGCAATTTGATGTTTAACAAAAAGACGAACCAAAAATATGATTAGTATGAATTACCTACTCATTAAACATGTTTTTTGTTCTTCGGAGATTTAACAGTAGAGGTGTTTAATTAAGACAAAGATTAACCTTACAAGGACGGATCATCAAATGTTTTAATTCAATTCAAAAAAATATTAATTTAAAAAAATATTTTCGTAATATAATATCCTCTCATCAAGTACCCTAGCAGACAACCCTTTAAAATTAATTAAAAACTATTATGGCGGCGGCAATGAATCTTGCTTTATGGAAACCCTTCCATGCTCGTAATTGATTCAATAGAGCACTGCATAAGAAAAGATGGATAACTGGAAGGCAATATAAAGGAGGCCCATTGTCATAGCGAATAATACCTGCACTTTTTGTGCTCCCCGGTCATTTGATCCGATTTTTAATTACTTTCTCTAGTTATGTTTTAAATTTTAATAACTTATTGACCGGAGCTAGTGTAGTAAAAATTTCTTGTTTGTAACGGCACAGTTTTGAATGACAAATTAGGAAAGAAGACAGGTTCTAGCAATAATATACTGCTAGAAATAATGTCTTTTCGTCACAAATTAGACATACAGTTATGTAACTTTTAAAACTTTCTTCTCATTTATAGGTGAATGTGACATGCAATTATGATCAAGAAACTACAAAAAACTACTCTAATAGTTAAACTTAGTAATAAACTTCTTAAAAGATTTAACTATAAAGATTAAAATATACAAGATCTACCTTCTCGTATACAACTTTAAAATGTCTTTAGAAAAGTTACCTTAAATACAATGAAATACTTAGTCAATATGTGAGAAAGCTATTTTGCCAGCACTTAATAATTCATGCTGCAACCTTTTATGCTCAGTAAATTGATTTAATAATACACTAGCAAGGAAAGATTGATAACTAGACGACAGTCTAAGGACCCTATTACCGTCATGAATACGTTTATTATTTCCTTAGCTTTAAGACCTGTACCTCTACCATGAACAATTTTTTGTCTTCGAATCGTTCGCGTATTCGACAAAATTCAATACTCAACCTTCGAATTAAACGATAACGTGACAATTTTGATTCTCAAAATAAGTTTCGTGCAACCATTTCTCATACTAAGTTCACTTTACGACACGTTCACAAGGGCGCTGTTGTAGTTTTCGTACTAAATCTTTTGATGGCGATTCGAATACGCAAACGATTCGAACTCGAAAGTTTTACGTGCTAACCGTACTGGCCAGACAATGCTTATGAAATTATGGACTTGTAAAAAACTTTGTTTTGAAAATAGTAACCTTACCGTTTAGTGGATAACGTCTAGGTTATTTCTATGAAGTTAGATAGGATAAAGTACCTTAAAATACATTAATTTTCAGGCAATGTTGCACTCACTTCAGTCTGAATAATTCGTGTCAAAGCATTTTGTTGGTAGTAGGTTAAATTCAGCTTAATAATGCTAAAATAAAAACACACACATATAAATGTTAAGCCAGTATAAACGGTTTTTGTGTTAGAAAGCTTATTAATAGCTGAGAATCCTTGAATAATTAACCCTTTATCATTAAAACGTTTTAGACAAAGCGGATAATCGTTTATCAATAAAGCTTTTCCAAATATTTTCACAAATAGAATCAGTAGGTAGATCAAGTGCCTTCGTCTGAAAAATAATCCTTTCTAATGGGTACTTACTTAGGTATAGGCAAATATTATATTATGGCAATTAACGTGATTATGATTATGAAACACGAATTTGAAACATCATGTGATTTATAAAACTAATTTAAAGAACTTAATGAAGAACTAGATTTAAAAAACACAAATCTCATGCCTTTTATGAACTGAAAACTTATACGAATTGTAATAGCAAAGAAATAATAATAAAATAATAACTTGCTTCACTTCATATGTGTTGAAAATATTGCATCATATGAGAAATTACTGTACAAAGATGAGGAAACTAAATGTATATTAAAAACTCTAGACATCACTATCACAGAAATTAGCAATCGTAATATACATTTTATAAGAAATAACCTGTACCAACACATAGGCACAGGTGATTTGGCCCCCGTCGGAGTTTAGGGGCCATGACAAGCGCTGATCAGTGGAACAATGCGCCCTTAGATTTAGCACTTCGCTCGAATGGCACAATTTAACAGGACCAACATGACATGAATAAGCAAAAATTCCTAAATAAATCGGCGGGAATGCCTTGCGTTTCTATATCAATTTGCGATCCATTCAACGCAGGCCCCGCAAAAAACAAGGATGCCATTTTTTACTAACTTAGTCGATAAAATATTATGTCGATATTGTAGAGACTTTTAGTAATATAATCGGCTTAAAATTTCGGTAAGGTAAATTATTTTCTTTTGTAAAATTTATAACGTATTTCAATATTTCTAGCAATTTAAACATCATGTGCAGTGTAGGCATCTTTCAAATTACCTTAATTAAAATGCCTTGAAAAACTACGGTCAGCATCAGATTACTTATGTGAACTATTTAACTCATACATATAATTTCCTCTGTGATAAATATAAAGATACATTGTCTCCGAGAAAAACATTAAATACTTATCCTCATTAACCATAGTGCTTAAACCAACACCATAATTAATAACCAAACCGACACTTATCTAATCATATCGCATCAAGTCCATACATCATCGTATCTTGTAGCTGTACGTGTCAAATGAGAGCAAACACGCTGCATACGAAACTCGTTACAGGCATCGATAAATCAGGCACATCACTACGCGCAGGCGACCCGACCGGCCTACATTGACGCTTTATTTTCTATGCCGGTTAATTTATCGGTTTGTAACTCGAGACATGTTGCCTCACAAATCATCTTAGCTACGCGTTTTCAGCGTTTCGACGCCCGTCGGCCGATCAGACCCCAGTAAGGGTTAATGAAAAGGAGTATTACGTCTCAACTCAGCCCAAACATCTCTCATAACATCTTGACGTAAGGACGAATATCCCGTAATCAAATAGACACTCAGATTCGACCCCTTCGGTCTCTGAATAGACTATAATTTCCATTTTCTCCTAGTGTCACTACAAACAAAACCAGTTTGTATTTAGTGAGCTGCTTTATTAAATTTCATTCAAAACACTCGGTCTTTTCTTGCCTTATTGCGTTTCAGTCTACGAGTACACGCTGAATGGAGCTCCTATTGACGTTTCTTCCTTACTTCTTATATTATAAGCACACGATTGTATTAATTGATATTTGTAGCATGAATAATAATTAATTGGCCAAACCTGTTAGATTATCCGCCGGATGCTTTGAGACATAAAGGATGACAGTTAAGTAATTTGATTACCTGCTAATAAATAATGTATTTCAACTTTCAACTATCTTTGCCAATCTGTCATAAGTGTTATAATTATAACATAAAATACCTGACTAACAACCACGTTGATGCATTTCTTTCTTTTTATCCAAGGATTTTACTTATTTGAATTGAATATAATTAGAATGGCGTTACGTAATTTGCAATACCTACATTATTTAGTTTTTGTGAATTAGATTGTAGTTTAATAAACCTGTAAACAATCTCTTGTTAATTACAGCAAATCAACTGAAGAGCTAAGTAGTAAGTTAGTTATCTTTTATTTTCTATAGGTTGTATGCATTTCTGTACACGCGGTTTTCTGTTGATAGCATTTATTTAAAACATAAAAGTTTTTGACACGTTTTGTGTAAGAAATTCAACATTTCTGCGTTAAACAAAACGGCAACAATAGCCGCGGGCGCGATTTATCGCCGAACGATTTAAGTATTCTTATCCGAAAAAAATCGGCGTTTCGTACCGCTTTCATTGAAATCGACTTAAACCAATTAATCACTCTTATCGGGTTGTTTCCTCGAGTTTTTCGGCTGAGGGATAGACGGCTGACCATTGAGCCGTTGTTGTGGGGAAGCCGGGGATAAACGGGCCATTGTGAGGTGCCGCGGGTCTTTGTGAGCGAGCGATTGTGAGACGCCCGATTGTAGCTTTGTGGGCAGACCCGAGGAGTGAGAACTGACGATTTGTCTTCAGGACTATTAAGACGATCAAGCTATTACTGATCAATGAAGTTATAGTAAACGGTTCAATTTCAAAAATCTCAATGCTCTACCCGTCTCTACACAATAAATTGCATGCACCCATTTGTTACTCGAATTTACACCACCTGAACAGGATAAAAATAATTGTCGGTTACATTATTATGTAAACAAACATCGCTCAAGCCGACGCGTGCTAAAAGAAATTACAATAATTCTAAATACGGTTAAAGTTTACGAGCTCGTAATGCCTCGTTTCCCCGCCCGCCCCCACAAGTAAGCCTCGCAAAGAAAACAACGAAACGGGAATTTGCATAAATTAACGGAGGCACCTTTCGCCAGTTCACAAAGTGTGCTAATGACGGCTTAAGGCTCTCAAGCGAGCTGATTCCGTATCATGGCGGGACTGTGATTTTTATGCGTGTAAATACATCACTAGACCCAAGTGGTGTGGGAGGGAGCAACATCAGTGAAAGGAAGAAAACTGAAACGTCTTTTGCTATGTTAAAATACTTACAACATCGAACCAAAAAAATAGGTGTTGGCTAGTTACTAAAGTAGGACCTACAGCACCTACAACATCTTCATCCAAAAGTCTATCTAACAATAAAATATTTTTACCTAATCCAGCTCTGAATTATGTTTTCTTCTCTCTTATGTACCAAGTTTATTTAGATAAACTTGTTCGAGCTTAGGCCCGAACAAGTTAAGTATTTGAACTGCATATCAAGTATTTACTAAACGCATAGCAACTTCACCTAAGTAGGACTTATTATTAAAGCTGCTCAAAATTAGCAATCTTATAAATAATAAATAATAATAAATAAATATCCTTAGACATTTTACACTGCGCTTCTAGTCCCAAACTAAGCAAAGCTTGTACTATGGGTACTAGACAACGGATATAAACATACTTTAATACTTTTTTTTGTAAATACATACT
This sequence comes from Ostrinia furnacalis, assembly GCF_004193835.3. Classification (NCBI taxonomy): domain Eukaryota; kingdom Metazoa; phylum Arthropoda; class Insecta; order Lepidoptera; family Crambidae; genus Ostrinia; species Ostrinia furnacalis. The sequence continues at coordinate 59,351 of NW_021130394.1, read as the reverse complement.
TATTATACATAGAAAACACCCAGTCCAATACAAACAAATATTAAACGGTTTATAAGCTATCGACAGTGCTTAAAATAAACCTTTTGTGATAATTTTCACGATAATTAAGTTGTACACAACCTTATCAAAAATATAAATTTATTAAAAGCCGGATAAAACTGCAACGATGTCCTCGAATTAAAATTTGTTTACTCGAGTTGCTTTAATAAAGAGCGGATTGAGCGGAGCGAGCTCTAGCTCGTCGCTTTCATTATCTTGAGCAGCAAGCGATTCGGAAATTATTCCCGGAATAATTATGAATTCGTTTAGCGGTTTATGTCTTTCGCTTTGGCCTTGCTAAGTCCGTGTCCAATTATTTTCTAATCTTTCCACCTCAATATTTTGTTTGAGTTTTATCTTAGTTAGCGAGCGAAAGTGGGTGGCGAGTCCTACCTGAGATATAGTTCAAGAGGAAAATCATGTCCTAATTATAGCTTGAGCATTACCTGAAGAATATAATCTTATTAGAATGTTAAGTACTGTCTGAGTAATCTTACGCGATCATTCATAAGCTTCAAGCCATTCTCCAGCTGTCGTAAGTTTCCATTAGCACTAACCACTCAGATTATAAAAACTCGGTTAACAAAGCACCCATTGAATAGACAGCACGTAGCCATGGCCCATCAAAACCTTAATTAACGCCAAATAAAAAATCCTGCAATTAAAAAACGGGGTCAACAGCAAATTATCGTGAATTCCCAATGCGATAAAGCGGTTCATTTGAGTGTAAAATAATACCTAAATTCGGCGCAAGTTGCGATAAGTGGCAAAAAACTAATTGCATCAAGTGCGCGTGCGGGAAAGCCGTCAACTCAATAGTTCTTTCCTAAACAAGATGCTTTACTAGAAATCTTACAAAACTATGGTACTCACTCACACTCATAAAGTCTAAAACTATGTATTTATTTATTTATTACGTTTAGGTAAATGTAGTCTAGTACCTAATGCACCTGTTTAAATCAGTTACAAAGAATTCAATAACAGAAACAGTATTATAATAACTGCAGCCAACGCCCGATTAGGCTTACAGATAAATCGTGAGTAAAAAAAAAACTTCACCAGAGATGGTAAAACTTTTGAAAGTGATTAGGTTCCAATTTTTTTTTCCGTTTAATATCTTAAGGTATTTTCAGTCTTGAAAAAAAGATAAATAATAGTGTTATCCCATGACACAATCGTTCTTCTCTGCATGCGAACTTCAATAAAACAAACTTACAATTCAAAACAACGTCCGCAAAAGAAACATCGAACGAACGCTCTGGAACCTATTTCCTTTTTTCACATCGGAAATAACAATTGTCAATATTGTACTAGCATAGTTTATTTATATGGCGGAGGCGAGCGCACGTCGCGTCGGTTACTTTTGGTCCCTTTCGAAATATTGAAACGGTACAATTTTACGCTACACTAGCCCTCGGCCTTACTTTTTGTGTACCGATGGCCAAGTGTTATGCCTAATTACGTTTAGAACAAAAACTTCATTAATAACTGTGATAAATAGTAATAAAAAATTGTTTTTATAGCACTGTTGCTTAACTGGTGGTGGTGGAGAAATTTCAGTTCGAATAAGACAGAGTCCTCGAGATTATAAACGTAAAACGAAATTATAAAAGTTTATATTTTCAGTGCCTTATCCAACTGAGCTTAATTTATGATGAAAAATTGTAAGGCTGAATTTCACCACCTAACTTTGACCTAACTATAACGATAACCGGTGTTTTTTGTATGGAGTTTGACAGGTTGTCAAAATTAAATTACGATGGTGTCATGTCATGTAAAGTCATTATTTTTCAATATTTTCATGCAGCTTGTCAGTAATAGAGTTAGTATCTAACAAATATGTACATCTATCATAAAGTGAATTGATTTCTGACAGTAGTTGTTCGCGTAAAAATTTAAAAAAAACTGAAGAATTACGATAGGCACGACTTCGTTGCTATATCGTGCAGAAAATATTAAGACCTTACCGAAATACGCAGCATGAGGAGTACAGGAAGTTTCAAAATAAAAACTAAAAAGGCAACTAATCTCTACGGATATTTGAACGATTCTCAGAAAAAGACGGATATTTTTTAAACTTTCTATGAGTTCGTGCAAACCGAATTGCCCAATGGCAACGTGACAAATTGTAGAATTATCTATGCAGCTTTAAATAACGAGATCGGGCCCTGCCTGTATTGCCATGGGAAATGTAAACACGGGGGAAGTCGGGGCATTATGCCTATGCTAATCCACAATTAGTCGATAAACGGCGACCGCTGTAAAAATGCATCCCACTCTGCGACCCGACCTTTTAATAAGCTAGAGATTTACCGGTTTGTATTGCAGATAAGTAAGCACTTTATTTTAAATTTACACTACATAACCCTTATTTAAAAATATGTGAATATTGAGATGATTAAATGTAATGAATGATGGATTTGCATAGTTATAACCCTCCCTGTCTCGCTCGTATTGAGTATTGATCAGCTTATAACACGATAAATTATTTGGCAATTTAATGCACATAACCCACGGGTCGTTTAAAAATAGCATTACGTAAACAACCCGTCATGGACTCCCATTTTCCTGCCACTACACAATGACGTCACTGGCAGGCGAAACAAAAAACAAACGCGCAATAAATGATATCAAAAAAGAACAAATGAAGTTAACCCCCCGTCACCGCTGGCCAATCGGCCATTCAGCACGCGGCGTGGCCATAAAATTAAATAAATCCGTTATTTTTCAGGCTGAGGAGCGGCGGGCGCGGGCGGTCAATCGGCCGGCACGATAACGACCCGCATTTGTAAAGATTTCGCCGGTCGTGCGCGCAGAGACTATTCGCTAACCTAGTGGCCATACGTTTACTTGCACTGAAGAACTTTTAGATACGTCCAGTAGAATTGATTACGAAAGTATCAGTGTTAACCAAAAATCACGCAGGACCGATTTTGGCAATCCTTGAGAAAGGCCTTTGTCCATCATCAGTCTTCGTTCACCCTTGGACTAACGATGACCTAATTTTCTTTTTTTTTTTAAATAAATAAAACTTTTATATGCCTCATTCGTGCTCCTCCTTCTCCTCCTTCATGCGAGTATGGGACTACTGATAGTATCGTTGTGAAAATGTTTACTTCAAACTTACCACTAGTTCCAGCGCCACCTCTACAATCTCCTCGCTCTACCCAAGTCATCAGGCACGCACTGCGTCGGCTAAGTCGCGAATAAATGAAAATTGATTTTAAGATTGTGCCCGACGCCGGCCGCTGACAAATACGCGGCTTATACGCCTGCCTCCGTAACATACTCCTACGACGTTTGATATTGATTCCGATTCTTTGCTTAAGGAGGTTAGGACAAAATGGAACGGGGAGCTTGATGGAGTAACAGAGTTATGAAGGGGTAGCGTTTGTTTATTGTTATGTAGTAAGCAACTTATGGATTTTACTAATGGTCTAATGTTATACTTTTCATTACCTCCTAGCTTGCATCTCACGTGATGGAAAAATAATTAGGGTGAAGGTGGAAATGAGTTACACCCGGCATACTGAACCATATTTTTTTCCAATACTTGTAAAATGTTGTTGTGTATCTCTTTCATTATGTACCTATGTCTTGGCTGCTTGTATGTACCTTTCTTTCAAATAAAAACTATTATATTCTAAAATCTAAATACCTATTTATTTTTATTTTTGACTCTACCTGCTAGTCTTATAAGGAAGATTTTAAGTATTTTATGGGTTATGAAACCAAACTTAGATCCAGTCTCAGAAACCAAACCCATAAAGATTTTCCGAGTCAAGAAAGAGTTCGACTCTACCTTAGCCCAAGATCACCACCTAAACTTGAGAAAGTGATTGTGTGAGTTGATATTTTGGTAAATTTTTATCTAATCTTACTGATAAATCAAAACCATTTTACAATTCAATTTAGGCATACACATTACACATACAAGTTTAAACGCAATGCCGCTGGGTGGGTATCAAATCAATTAGCCAAGGGGGTGCCCACCCCCCGCACACGTGACGTCACTCATCTGCATCAACACCGGGCTGATGCAAATTTAAACACAGTTTAAACTCGCCTTTTTACTTCGCGTAATTTTTCCATTTTGCGCGTCAGTTGGCCATCATTGGCCCAAAATTGTTATTTAATTTTCGTCTGGTACAGCCTTGATATAATAATGGAGACGTTAATTTTAGTTTGATGGACTGACAAAAATTAAGGCAGTAATTTTTTTGTCTTGTTAAAGCGATGTGAGTTCTTTTTGAACTCAGGTAGTTGAAAAATAATTAATTAGTGATTCGTAGAAGAAATCACTCAATTAACGACAAAGTACTTTACATCTAATTCAGAAGCTGTTTCTTTTCAGAACTGGGCCATATTATTGCCTTGTAGCAGTTGTAGGGTTATATCAAAGTAGGTAGTACTAAGCTGAAGTGGGACTTTGAAAAGAGCGTTTTACTGTGACTTTATTGAACGCCTATTTAACACTAATCATTGCATATTAGTATGAGAAACACGTAAATCACACAAAGGACGTAAAAAACTCACGTTAGATTAGATTTCAATAGTCAAATTAAATGCGTTCTTTTTTGCGGCACGTCATAGTCAAAGGCATTATTCTTATGCGTCTTTCAATTAACGGGACCTTTTATGCAGTTAAAATTATGCAGCGTGAACGCATTCGGAAATGATACGAATAAAGAGTGGCTGCATCTTGCTTCTAATTGTGAAATTTCATGGGAATAGTACGCGTGTAATGAGTTCTGCGATTCGGCCGTTTAATATTGTAAACCGAGGGACGATTTAGTTCGGGCTTAATATCCGGCGGGGATGCGCAAGACATAATGCATTTTTGGCTCGTCCCTTTAGGGGTGGCAGATAGGCTTTTTTAATATTTCGTTAAAGTAAATATTTCATTTAGATGTTTCGAAATTTTAAAATTATTATTTTGTTTTTGTTACTTAAAATGACGTCTTATTCCCTCTCAAAATGCAATTGACTGATAGGGTAATTTTTAAAAACTAAACACTGAAAAAGATGTGTAACACTCTATCATCTAAACAAATGCAATTTATTCATATTTTTCTTAACACTAACAAAGTTAAAACCTCAGTGTGAGAAAGTACATACACCTAATACTGAATAACAAATTAACATCGAAGTAACTAAATAATTGATACTTGCCTACTTAATTTAAAATAATGATCTAATTTAAAATGAAATTAGGTATGCAAGAAACATTTAAGCCTAACCGTTGTAGCATTTCCAACAATGATATCACGAGGCTGTAAATAATGAACGCAATTACCGATTCCACAATTAGCGCTGTTTTCCACAGAAGCTCCCGTTAAGAGCATTGATTTAATTTGCACAACCCTATTAATTTGCCACATCAACTGCCCGGTAGCGGGTAGAACACGAGTAACAGTAGGGACGCACCCATTCAAACAAACGGATCCACAAACCTTTTTGCACCCTATTACAAGCTCACAAGGACCACAATAAATCAAACAATCTTGTACGGTCAGAAAAAATATATTTGCAGTACAGTTAGCAGGGAGGGACGTGTGTATGACGTTATAAAATAAAATTGAACCCGCAAGAGCGCTCCACTCGGATCTAATTAAATGATAAGTGTGATCTAAGATGAGAGGACTCTATCCTTAATAATTCGTATTTACATCTAGGTCCGAAGATTGTGTCCAGCTCATTAAAAATAATGAATGGCCTTCATCTTAATGAGAAATACGAATAAGGTAATAGGATAAGACATTGTTGCCTTCACAACATTCAGATTAATCATTCAACGTTTAGTTCATCTAGCTAGTTCTCGATTATGAAGTTAATATTAAAATTCAAGCTACAATGTTGCGTGCAATAGGTTAAGACTTAAAAAAATCCATTAGTTTTTAATTAAACGAAAGCTTAATTACCACCTTTACAGCCTTATCACAACCGACTATGGTATTAAGCAATAACTTACACCGATCAATCTTCTATTAGAGAACAATGATCCAAAAATTGTATGACATTACACCCCAAAACTTATCGCCCCAGTGACACGCAACGCACGACGTCACTGCATTCATTCTTTCTCACGACACTTAGGCGGTCGTTATAATAATCTTTATTTATTCTGTGGTTCAAGCGCACGTCAAACTGAATGGAGTATTATCCCGATTCCACATTAACACTAAAATAAAGATTAGGGGCGAAACTGCCGCGTAACACCACATTAGTAATCGCGACAAGCGACGCACAATGGGGAGTTTTATGTGGCAATATGCTAATTCTCTAAATAGATTCGTTTTATTTTTAAATTATGGAAAGTAACTAAAAGGTCTCTACTTCGATAAGAATACCAAAATTCACTACACTTTGTTACTTAATTTAAATTGTTATTGTTTTATTGTTACAGTTAAAGTCTCTTCATTTCCAGCCTACATAAATGGTCTGTCCTTAGTTCTCTTTTGAGGCGACATCCATCATTCAATAAGTAGTAGAAGTATCAAAACTTTTATTTAGTACCTAGGCTTTCAGAAACATGTGATCTGTCACATCACATCACCACATTACAATTCAAAACGACATATTATACTTATAGCTCGACTGTAAACCGACGTCCCGATTCCCAAACTCGCCTAATCGACCGCTGCTCATGACGAGTGCTTTGACAGTCTTCGCTGATCAGTCAATCGGACGTTAAATCAATGGCGTCATTGGCGTCACATCATGCCAAAAACCGGTGCGTCATTAGCCGCATTACCGCAGATTTGCGTCGCGCACCGCACTACGGGACGGTTAGGGCTGACACAAATGACCTGATTGACGTTTTTACAAAATATTGTTGCACAAATTTGGAGGATCGTCGAAAGCTCTATATTTAGTATGATTGCATGAACCTGATCTCAATGTTAATTTATTCATATTCCCAGTTATGGTATGGTTTATCTACCAACATATCGGGTTACAAGGACCGCTTGTGTTGCAACTTTGCAAGCTTTTTTATGACTAGACTTAAGATCCTATGTCCCCTAGATGAAGCAGAGGACGTCCAAAACAATCCTCCAAGCTTTTATATGAGACTCATGCCCATTTTCACCATCAAGCTCTAATTCTTAAGTGACTCCTATGGTAACAAATAACAGGAATTTTGTTTTCATAGGGGTCACTTAAAAATTAGGAATTGATGGTTAAAACGGGCATCAGTTACTTTTTCACCGGACCGCGATGTAGCCTTAGTGTACACTCGTAGTCATCGTAGCCTACCACGAGTCGCCCGCAGATCAGATCGCATGATGCTGGCAAACTCAATGATCGTGCGTACCCATTCCCGGGCACTCTCAATGTTTTCGTGTAGACTTAGTAACCTTTAGATAAGTTCCTTGTTCCTTTTTATTTAATCACCGTTTCGGTTGTGGTATATGAATAATCTCATTTTGAATTTTCTTATTTCCAATTTACGGTGGTCTTGCATGGTCTTAAATGTAGAGCCACTAATGGGGGTCCATGGAAAGAGAAGAGTAATTTTTTTTTCTATATTTTAAGAGCAAATTATGCTGCTTTATGTATGCTGTTCCAACCGTGGTTCCAACCAACCGTGGTTCTAACCTACCGTCAAATTTCGACGCAAAAGTTAGATGATTCACATGTCTTTTTAAGCAGTCAGCTCTAAAATCCCTAACTCTACATCGCCGGCAGCGAAAAGGTCGCACGCGCCGCTACGCGCCCCCGCGTTTTATCTACCAAAAGTAACCTCGACGCATGCGTCTGACACAGATAGGGATGGGGTCAGGAAGTGGACGTCATTGTGACAGCTCACAGCAAACACACCCTTAAACTTGTAGTAGCAAGGACCAAAATCGCATCTAAAATAAACACGTGACGTATCAATGACCCGAAGTATATGGTGATAATGACAATCCCAAATCTTAATTTATGGTACAGATTTGGTACAATGATACTTGAGATTCGGTTGCATTGTTATTGTTTGCTATAAATATGATATGAATGTGACGAGCTTGTGGGTGAATTAATTTGGATTAAGAATCAAAGTTGCTATTCCAACGCCCTATTTTAATGTCAACAAAAATAACAAAACTACATAAATACAAATCCATGGGAAAATAAAGGTCAATGGTGGATTTTCAGTTTTCTTCAATGAACGCAAAAAAAAAACACAAATTTAACTATCGAAGTTAATTTAGATTATAAATTGGTGTTGAATACTACTTTATGTCTTAATCTGATCTTTCTAATTTACTGTGGATGACTGATTCAGATAGATAGAGATCTAGAAAACCTTAAAACCAATATCTGTAATCTGTATCCAACAAAGAAACTGAACCTTACAAATGCAACCAGTTGTAAATGTTGTAAAAAGGCGCGCAATGTCAATAATAAAGGATAGACAAGCGCGGGCCCAATATTAACCCGCGCCCGCCTGCATACCTGAGTCGCGATCCGCACCGCTCATTTGTACTGCCGACATTTTAATAATCGCATATTTTTATACATGCTGCAGGCAGTCTTAAAAATTGGTAATTTGGGAAACAGCCAGATTTTCAGGCCAGGTGTTGTTTCAAATTAATAATAATTAGCTTACTAACGTACTTATGAAATTGCAGTTAAAGTAGCAGGTTAAAGTAAAAAAAGTTCCAAAGAACTAAAAATTCTGAATAAAAGTGAAGACTGAGACATTTAACCAACAACACAAATTCAAGAAATCTTAATTTCAACAATAAAAACGGATTACTTACTGGAATATTTTAAAGGATAATTAAAAAAAACAATGCCAATTTTTTAGAGAAAGACATTGTTATATTAATGACTTATTCAGAAAAATCTGAAATTATATGTAAGTTTTTATTATTTTTACAGTCGCAAACCGTTTCAGTTCTCAAAAACCGACAGCCTTATTCAAACATTAAAAAAACATTACTCAGTTGATGAGAATGATCATAATTTAATAACACGTAAGTTAAATATTTTCGCAGATTACTACAAAGTCGCTCAGCATATTATTATGTTTCACACGAAGCTACCTGAAACCGCAGAACATGCTCTGGTTTCCACTTGATATCTTCATGTATCTATTTTAATAACATTTTTCCCGTGGTAAAGTTTCTTTATTTTCGAAATGGATTATACGATGACTCAGTTAGCAAAGAAAGGTAATTATGGTAATTTATTTACAGAGTATGAAAACTAATATGTATGAGCAAACGCGATAATAATTTCCAAACTTAAACTAAGAGAGCTTTATCATAGTCGTTTCTTAAATATTGTATATTGTGAAATTATAATTATTTACCTACTAAATTATGAAAAATCAATAATTTAATCGTAATGACGGTGTTCAAAGTCATATCGAAAGACGTGTATTATCTAAACTGGTGTAAATAGAAAACCGGAAAATGCTTGATTTTCTTTATTTGGGCATTTCAAAGAATATCGTTCTTCACAACATCGCAGCAGCAAAGTCGCCCCGCGCATCCCACCGCGCCTGCCGTGTCTTTAGAATTTTAATTAAATTGTTCATTGGCTCAATTAAATCGATTATTAAAGCGAACGGTGTGTAATGTTACCGCTCGGAATAAGCGTGTTTACGTCGTACGAGATTGTCATTGTTGTGTTTAGTGTTGTAACGTAATAATGTTGATGTTGTTGGTTGTTGGAGTTGGGTACAATCGTATGCGGTTATTTTGTTGGTGGTTGTAATTAGAATTTTATGAGGTTTGCTCATTTCATTTTCTGATCTCAAATTCAGATCAAGTTAGAGTCGCAATGTCTCCAATCTCATTTATTGCTTTTAGTTAATCGTGGTAAACAGATAGCTATACTTACTCGTATGAAATAGGTACTTTGATAGTAACAAATAGCCAGTTTTGACAAGGATAAAATTGTGGGCTTAAAAACCTGGTACCTACATCCTTAAGGCTATAAAAAGGTCTAACGTAGTAGATTAACTATTTTTTTTCCAATAAACAATAAACAAGTAATTGAAAAACAAAATTATGTCGAGTAGTAGGTACACTTACACTCGACTCGAGTCACATAAAACATTAGAGAGTTAAGAGCGCCAATATCAATTTGATTCACTTATTCGACAATCATAATGAAATTAAAAATTCGCCATTTGTTATGTAGAAATCGCTTTTGTTCGCCGTTAACATGCCAAGCTCTCCTTGATCGCGAATTCGCTTCGAACTTCGCGAGTTATTTCATAATAATAACCAGTGCATTATTGTAATGACTGCTGGAATGAAACGTTATATGAATGCCATGCCGATTTAATTAATGGTGTGTTAAACCATTTTCGTGCCATTGTAAGCATTCAGGTCGATGTTTTACGATGATAACTGGAATGGGTTTCGCGGAATACCGAATAGGTGGGATTCAGCTGATGTTTTTGGATGATAAACATGAAATAATGCTGGCTCCAATATTTGACGTGGTTTTACAAAAATGGGACATCGTAGCGAAGGCTCTGAACGTTTGGCTATAAAGAAATCTTCTGTCTTTTTAATAAACTTCTGTGTCGGGAAAAGCGCTTCATAACCGTTCACTTTGTAAAATTCCGATCAAAAATCTAGTTACCTCGGGACGTTTAGGTACTTCCTTTCAACAAGGCATTTCACTGCGTTACTGCTACCAACCAAAGGTAAAAAGCAAACAAAAATAAACCACACTTTGAAAACAAGTTATTTTAAAAGTAACAAGCCTACTGGAGTTACACAATCGAAACTTCCAACACAATTTTTTTGCTATTAATTCCCCGTTCAACTATGAAGAAGTTTTAAACAAGACTTCGCTCTAACAACGCTAAAAGACAAAAGACATCCAACAAAGGACCTTATTACCCACTTAAATGCATTTCTGGTGACAGCCAATTGAATTGAGGCTAATGAACTCTGCCGGCAAAGCAGGAAACTGCAAATGGGTTACCACGACGAAGGAAGCAACGGCAAAATAAGTTTTCCTACTAATTGGGAAAGATCGAGTTACACCCACGCGAGGGCACACCAATCACATTATACTCTAGTTTTCACAAATTATCTGTGAATATTTTAGCCTAGGCGCAGACCACTGAGTTTTACCTGGCCGATAGTTGACTCGGGCAGTTAATCAGTATGTATAAAATTAGATTAAATTAGATTTTTTTTACAAATTAGAATCGGGCCCAACTATCAGCCGACTACAAGACTTCTGTAGTCTGCGCCTAGGCTAAACTATAAGTAGCTCAGATAAGTAAGTATTAAAATTTAAATTTAGTCACAGGAAATCGCGCTGCACAGGAATTCAATTAAGATTTATCGTAGTAATAAGTTGAGAACAAGTCTTTTTGCTTCGAATCAATTACTAATTTCCTTCCACTAAGTACCTACCGCAGTCCGCAAACCTCTCTGGAAAGGATTTCAATTAATTAGTTGCGTTCAGTTTTATTAATCAAATATGTAATTAAAATTTATAAATTTAATGTTATACAGATCTGCAAACGAGTAGCGCAAATTAATTAGATATACTTACTAAGGCGTAACTTATAAGTAAAGGTTCTGAAACTGGCCAATGCAACCCCAAAATTGCCCAAAAAGCCCTCAATAAAAATACGAAATAAAGTTAAATAAACTTAAGCAAAACCAAAATTAATAAATGTTACCTATTATCTCCTATTTCTATTGATTAATTTCTGTTTACGCAAAACTTAAAATCTGCGGATGTATCATTTACGCAAGCATTGTTTACTAAGCTGACCCATAACGACGTCTGATAACATGTTTACGCGTATCGGGGGCAATTAGCGACTACATATCGGCTTATTGCTGCTCCCCGGGGCGTCATCGATGCCTAATTTATTGCCTTTCTTACGTATGCCACTAATTTAAGATGTCACAGCTTGTACGATCGAGGGTTAAATATAGCATGGCTACAGAGGTTGATATTGATGTTGCATTGTTAAGGCCATCGCGAACTAATGATAGAGTCGCATGAGAGTTTTAAGTCACACGAAAATCGGGTTTACCTACCTACTAATTTGTTACTAATCTAAGAGGTTATTATACTAGTATAACCCCTTTGAAGGAATAGGTCGAGCTTCCTTTGCACCCTGTATAAGAATCTGCGACATTGCTTTTGTATTGGACGACAAATGTTATTCTTTATTTTATTCCTATTCCTATACTGATTTTACAATTTACATAAGTATACACATCATAAATTCTGTTGTCACTTACCAAACACACTGTAACCCTTAAATTGGCTGATTAAAATCCTATAAATCCACGCAACTCGCAGAACGTGTCAAAAGAAACGCTTCTGAACATGTGTTCGGAAGAAAGTTTAAATATGGGTAAAACGCGATCAATCACCAACAATGGGAAGCGGAGGTGCCCCCTAGAGGAAAAAAGTTGAACGGCTGCAGCTGATTTATCGGTGTAGTTAGAATTATCGCCATTTGCAATTCTTGCCGCGGTTCGGCAAACAAGTTTAGATAACGACCTGTGGGCGGGAGAACCTTCTTACTAACTCGCATTCTTCTAAGTTCCGTTGTTGGTTGTAGGGTTGCTCTGTGTGAGGAGATTGGAAAAAGACAGGTTGAACGAAAATAAAATACTTTCTGTAGCAGAAGATAAAACGCCTATTTTGAATTAAAGAACTAGGGACCTAATTATGTTAATTTGCTTTTGTTAAAGGTTTAAATATTTACATGCGTGTCTCAAAGTGCACAAATTAAACTTGATTTGTTAACTTAAAGTATTTATTTAAAGACTTTATTGCACACACAACAATGTTCTGTACAAAAAGGCGAGCTTAATGCCATACGTCATTCTCTACCAGCTGTACAAAGTACAATAATCATCATCATTTCAGTTCTCTGCTGGACACAAGCTTCCCAAAGAGTGATAATAATGTATGACGCTTGTTTGCTATTTTGATAATTAATTAAAGCTATTAACCTCACGTTTTATTTACGAGTTCTATAAAAGTATAGTTCATAAAGAACCTGTTACCCAAAGCCCCACAGCTCAAATGGCTATAATGACTTCAATCTATCTAATCGTCACCCTATACATCCCATAGATGTTCCCATAAAACCGCCTCCTCAAGCATCGAACCTCTGCCCTCGCAGACAGATCACACCCACGGGACCCGAGTTGCTTGAGCAGACTCAACACTTTTTCTCGTTTAGAACTTCGGATTTACGGATAAATCAAATGTGTCACTAATGCTCGCTGCTGTAAAGAATGGTACTGGAAATGTGTTTATTTAAGAAGGCTTTTGTTCGATAAAGTAAGGTACGAGTAATGTAATGTTTTACGAAATGTAGCAGTTTGTACCAAGGATATTTTTATATTTAACGCTCTTTGTAATACAGAATACACACAATGATTGACGAAAAATTAATTTAATAGCTAGCATGCATGCTAATTAAGTCCCTAAAATAGTAGGTACTTAAGTAACCCAACAACTTTTTTCGTCAAAACCCCTCTGACGAGCAGGAGGTATATCTACCCACAGATATGGAAGTGTACCATACTATTATGTGAACCCATTTTAAGTAGCTACTGGTGCAACGGCAATCAACCGTTTAACTAACCCATGTAAAACCATCGTTAAATAACAGGTGGGTCTAAGTTCTAACATGAGTAGTCCACAAAATAGAAGGAACGTCGTCGCTTACACGCAATCTCAAACTATTTGGCGGTAACAAACGATCCCGACAACATAGTTGTAATGACTAGGGTTGAGCTACGTACGCACGTTAAGTTACTACGATTACCAGTATAAATTCCTTTTCAATAAGGTAAATTTTCGCGTGTTTGATAGCAACTAACACAACCTGTCGCTTTCAGTTTCCGTAATTGGTCGGTTCGTCCCACAACCCTCAGTGGCTCGACTTAATGCCCATCAGGTCGTCAAGACCGGAGACATTAACCGCGCTCGTATGGCCGGCGATTATCTTAAAGTTAACCCGTCGTTACGATCCTTATTTGCGGTTGTGGAATAATGGGACCGAACTGTGAACATTTGGTGTTAAGTTAAAGGCACATGAGGATACTTTGGAAGGTGATTTCCTCCTGCCTTTGCGGAGGTTGATCCGGAGACCCTTGTAGATGATTATTGTTGAACTTATGCCTATGTGTGCCACTGTTTCGACATTAAAAACGACATCCACGGGTTACATTACAAAATAACTGACGGTTTTTTTCTTCAAGATTGAATAGAAACACAATAACTTTCTGTTCCAAAATGCGTTTTAGGCGAATATAGTGTCTATTAGCTTACCACTACGCTTTAAAAAACTTAGGTTACAAATTATATTTTTAGGTGGATTTCTTTTGCAAGAAGTGCAAGAAGACACAACTAACTCCTGAAAACTACCCTCCCAGTTTCAAGATACCCACAACGCAAGAATTTCCTGTTCAATTCTATTACCCTCCACCTTACAACCGAGTGTCTCAGAACTGTAGTTAGGTTTTGGTACCAATGTAACCGTTGCCACGTAGCTAATAATGGCCGCTCTGCGCAACGTCTGCACATAACCGATATTGGACGTTTACTGCATTACAGTCCAGCTGTACGGCCAAAAGACACCTTAATAAACCTACAAGGCACCATTGTTCAAGAATTGAGCGAGTATAAAAAACGTACGTAGTTTACGAAAGAACTAAAGTTAACCTGCATAGAAATGTAAGATGAAAATAAAAATGAAATCAATTTTCACAACTTTACTTTGAACAAACGGTTTTATGTACGTTTCAATCCTCCAGCTTCATTCATAATATTAATATAATTTTCTCCTGAACACACTTCTTTATTCAAAACAGGTATCGATCGATTTAGAAGACTCGTTTCATATTCACTCATGGGAAGGTTCCCGCAAACGTGAATGATGCCTCGAGGCCCAACCATCGTAGGTCCAGCAAAAAATCTTGTACCAAAATGGGGATTCGCAGAGAAGCAAGTCACCACAGACTCGTAACCAGACAAAGCTTCCACCATCCTCTCCACGAATTCGCCTATAGACCACGCCATACACAAAACTGCAGATTCTTCTCCGTACTTGTGGTTTATCACTTCTGTGCCCGCTTTTCGTAACAGCCTTGTTAGTGTATCAGATTTGCACGAATCAAGAGAAAACGTTGACGGAGCGAGATTTGAAAATAACGGTACAATAGTCTCTTCGGAATGTCCACAGATGACTGGTATTTGCAACCGACGAGGGCTCACATTCAACGCATTGCCAGCGAAGCTTCGACATCTAGCTGTGTCGATGTGAGTGATCCCACAAATTTTAAATGGGTTGTAGGTGCTATACTGGAGCATTAGAGCACTTGCAAATGGCACTATTGAATTTATAGGATTCGTAGAAATAGCCAGGAATGCATCGCAGTTTTGTTCAGAAATCACTTTGCAGAGCTTTTGGACGGCAGGGGCATTTGCTGCGAGCATTTGATCTCTGGACATGCCACTTCGTCGAGGAGTTCTTGCAACCATCACTATCAGGTTGGCATATCTCACGGCAGCTGGCAGGAAATTATCGCCAGCATAAGACACCACCTTCGGTCCTTGCGACATGTAAGCCAATTCCAAACCAATCCCTCTTACTCTGTCGTCGTCATCGTAAATATTGAGTTTCGTAATTTTAGGATTCTGCGTCAGTAATAAGGCTAAATTGGATCCAATGCGATTACCAGCTCCTACGATGGAGACCTCGATGTGTCGTATTTGCAAATATTTTGTGTTTACCCAACATTTTGTGGTGAATACTGACACCAATCTTCTAAACATGATGTAAAAATTCAATTAACATTTCTTTAGAGTTACTAAACTAATTTAACAATTTAACATCACAAAAATTAATCAAAAAGTATGGACCATGGCATCAACTTTCAAAATGACAAATTATGATCAAAGATTATGATTTATAGGATGTAAACAGCAATCTTCTTTCTCTGCATGTTTCTTAGCCAAGGAGATCACACAAAAAAGTATAAAATTGTGGTCTAACCCAATGCATAGAGTAAAAAATGCACAGCGAAACTATATACGGAACCTACGGAAGGCAACAAAGCCATAGACAATGCCATGTCATTATTTAATCAATCAAAAATGACGCATTTTGTCAAATCAAAGCGAAGGTATCACGGTATAAAATATTTTAATTAAAATTCCAGTACAAGTCAACCAGTATTCATGCACCAAATGTTAAAAACCTGTAACAATGCTTGTCGCAAAGAAACTTTTAACGTCCCAGATATCAAATATCGTTACTTCCTTCACTAGAAACTATAAAGTGACCATCGTCGGTGGAGCAAGTGAGATTGGCCAAACGGTAAGTCTGATGCTGCGAGCCCAACCCTCAATCACTAAGCTGAACATCCATGATACCCTCAACCAGACCCCAGGAGTCATTTTAGACTTGTCTCACATACCTGCAGAATCAATACTCAAGGGCTTTTCGGGCGAAGAAACCTTAGAACGAGCGCTGAAGGATTCAGACATAGTCCTTGCAACCGGAGGAAGCACACGTACTCCTGGGACCTCTAAAAAAACATGGCTCTCAAACAACACGGAATTCATCAAAATGTTCTCCAGCAAAATAGCCAAAATAAACCCTTTTCCCTTCGTGGGAATTCTCACAGAACCGATAAACATCCTCGTTCCAATGTCAGCTGAAATTATGAGGAATCACGGGGACTACGACCCAAAGAAGTTGTTCGGGATTGCCACGATAGATCACCTACGAGCCCAATCGTTGTACGCTTTGGAGAACAATTTGAACCCTCGTAACTGCATGGTTCCCGTAATAGGCGGACGATCGGGGAAGACCGCAATTCCTTTAATATCACAGGCGAAGCCGGCTTGTCCAATGAACGAGAAAACTATACAGGAGTTTACTTCTAGAATACGTAAATGCGACGAGAATATAATGGATGCCAAGAAGGGTTGGTCGTCTACTTTGTCACCTGCCTACGGTGCTCTAATGTTCACGCGATCGGTCTTGGAAGCGCTTGATGGCCGCCCAGCTAAAGTCGCGGCTTACATCGAAAATAATGACTTTGGAACTAATTACTTCGCGGGAATAGTTAATGTGAACAGTAACGGTGCTGCTGAAATGCAGAGGTACACTGACTTGTCCAAATTCGAATGCCACTTACTGGAACGAAGCATTGAGCAAATAAGAAAAGACGTTATCAAAGGAAAGAAGATTCTCGAGTTAGCTTAACTTGTACGTAATTATTTTTACCAGTTGTGCAATATGATGGTGTCTTTTTTTAATGGAATTTATTATGAAGATAATAAACACGCAAATACCAATTAATAGATCCATTTATTTACACTTAACGCGATGTTCTTACAATCGTAACAACCAAACGCACGTATCACAGAGAACAAGTAATAAAAATTCATTTAACATTGACTACGAAATTAAAGAACAATTTATATACTAGAAAAATATACTAAACTATCACTAAACTAGGAATCAATACTGAACACTCCTTTTTGGCAATTCATAGTGATATTACTCCGATGTATGAGACTACAACGCATTAAGTGTATTTTAAACTTAATATAAAAGAGCAATTAATGGTTTAAACAATGTAAACTTCTTATTATTAATCAAATATCAGCTTGTTTCATTAGATCACAACCAAACTGAAATTATTATCAACTCCAATCCACATTATTGCAATACAATTTTATCTGTACTGAACTTGGAACAGATATGTTTCATATTTAATTTTTAGTCATAGTCACTTACCGCCCTTTACATTCGATTTTTACAAATTGAACATGAAATTCTTTAGTACAAAAATTCATTACAAAATTGTTCTCTGTAAAATTATATCCTTATCCTGAAATATCAATTTGAACTCTTTTGGCTTCAGAATAATGACAATAATTTCTCAAACATAAAAAAATATGTTGTTTCTTGATTAAAAATTGATAATAAGAATACACGCTCGAACAAAACCTTAATAATTCTTAAAATATCATTTGGTGAAAATAAAATTAAAAGTAAATCTTCTAGTGATTGTGACTTGAAATTCATTTAAAGATTAATTACACACTAGTGGCACAAATTAACGATATCTTAGACTATGTACTTGCTCCTACGCCATCAAACTACATACGCAACATCAAAACGATTCGTACCACGCGTAGAAACAGGCAGATAATTCCAGCTGTAACAAAACGAAACTTGATTTATTATCTTATAACTCGGCAACGTTGCTTTAACCCAGTGGTTCTTAACCGGTGGCCCGCGGACCACTGGTGGTCCCTGGAGACATTCCAAGGTGGTCCACGAAGTGCACTTGCACACCTTGGTTAAAACCACTAACTGATTTTTGCAGTCAAACTGGTTTTGACCGATTAGGAGGTAGTCCCTGACAAGACAGAAATTTGGTAAAATGGTCCCTCATCACTTAAAGGTTAAGAACCACTGCTTTAACCGAAACAAGCTAAAGGAAACGTGATTTTTAAGCAGGACATTAGAATAATATTATATTAGCTTTAGGTTAATGTGCTATAGCATGTTAGGTTCCTAAATTGTTTTTAGTACCTATAAAGCGAAAATTTTATGGACTCATTCCGATTTATCGAATCCGCATAGATATTACCTCATATCCCTTTCAAACCAAAGCAATTTAACGCAACAGCGTCAGTGATAGATAGCCCGAAAAATACGTAAACGAAACCGCGGCGTTGTTAGAGATTTGCCTAGCTCCGACAAACCCGAATAAAAAAAAATATGGAATACTATCAATTTAAACTTACATTTCATTCCTCGTTGCTTTTACTGATCTCGCTGCCCGTCTCGCTGAGTGACGTGGAACGTACACTGACGGACGTCTCCTTGAACTGACTGATGAAATCCAGAAGTTTCTGCAAGTTTCTCTGCGTTTTAATCTGGTCTGCGAGGAGTTGACGCTTCTCTGCGTTATGTTCGTCCATGTTTTCTTTGAGGGATGCCGCCCTAGCCTCTAGCTTGCGAAGTTCTATACATAATTCCATGTTCTTCTCTTGGAGACGCTTGCGTTCGGCTAGTTTGTCTGGAATGAAGAGATATTATTATTTTAAAGCAGAAATAAATTTCAATCGAGGCTTAGATAGGACAGACCACGGGGCAGACTGAAGCTCTACTGAAATTCGAGAGATCTTCAACATGGTCATACTAATATTTCTTCAAGGGGGAGCCGTTTGCTGTCACAAGTGACTCAAAAAAAATCGGCCTGAATTTATCTATTGAAATTGCAATCGACTTTTTATAAGTGTTTGTAGTTTCAGTTGTCTATCCTTAATTTGGTTGGTGTGTTTCCACGTGTCACGTGTCCTGTCCTATGTAGCTGGTCGCGTCGTGTCCTACCTCGGCAGAGCTGCGAGTCGGGGTCGGCCCGGGCGCGTCGCGTCCTACCTCGGTAGAGCTGCGAGAAGGGGTCAGCCCGGGCGCGTCGTGTCCTACCTCGGTAGAGCTGCGAGTCGGTGTCGGGGTCGGTCGCGTCGTGTCCTACCTCGGTAGAGCTGCGAGTCGGCCCGGTCGCGTCGTGTCCTTCCTCGGTAGAGCTGCGAGTCGGAGTCGGGTCGGTCGCGTCGCGTCCTACCTCGGTAGAGCTGCGAGTCGGGGTCGGGGTCGGTCGCGCTGCAGACGGCCGGGTCGGGCAGCGGCGCGCGGCAGCCGGTGTGTCGCCACGTGTCACGTATCACACAGGTCACACCTGAGCCGGTCGCGTCGCGTCCTACCTCGGTAGAGCTGCGAGTCGGGGTCGGGGTCGGGCGCGCTGCAGACGGCCGGGTCGGGCAGCGGCGCGCGGCAGCCGGTGTGTCGCCACGTGTCACGTGTCACACAGGTCACACCTGAGCCGGTCGCGTCGCGTCCTACCTCGGTAGAGCTGCGAGTCGGGGTCGGGGTCGGGCGCGCTGCAGACGGCCGGGTCGGGCAGCGGCGCGCGGCAGCCGGTGTGTCGCCACGTGTCACGTATCACACAGGTCACACCTGAGCCGGTCGCGTCGCGTCCTACCTCGGTAGAGCTGCGAGTCGGGGTCGGGGTCGGGCGCGCTGCAGACGGCCGGGTCGGGCAGCGGCGCGCGGCAGCTCACGCAGAGCCCGCCCGCGCTGCAGCCGGTGTGTTGCCACGTGGCGCACGTGTCGCAGCACACTAGCAGGGACGGAACATCTGGAACACAAGTTTATAAATTTTAATACAGTCAAATAGACCTATGATACGTGATAAACGATAAGATTATCGTCGATTTTAGGAGTATGTCACGTTCCCACGAAACAGAAACAGTTGAAGTTGAAACAAAATTGTTTCAACCCATGTTAGTGCCACCACGTTGCCCAACGTGGTGGAAGGGACAAACTTTATTTTACTATATCAAATAAAAGGTACCAACTATTGGATCAGATCCATTTTAAAAATTTTCGTTTGCACGATAAACAACCAATTTATTTTGTCTTATCTATTGTTGAAAAAGAAACTGTTCAAGTTCAATAAACTTTGTTGATGAGTACAGTAAGAAACGTAATGATTAATGAAACTCACCATTTCTACCGCAGCCTTGGCAAACTTTTTTGATGGGTGAGAAGACAGGTTCCACAGTCAAACTAGGCGGCAGTGCTGCCACCCAGGCCGGCTTGTTGTGTAGTAGTAGGCTGACTGCAAAATATAGACATATTATTATAATGTTGTCAACCATAAAAACGCAATTTTAACCGAGGAGTAGACTAGCAATAAAACTTGCAGAAGTTGACTTCCGCAAGCTGTTTACCACTGTAAATAGCTGTGGCAAGCCAACTTCTGCAAGATTCATTGCTAGTCTAAACTTCGCTTCAGTCGCACAGGGAGCGTAAGCCAAATCCTGAATAAAATATGCATCTGCTAAAGTCGATTGTCGCTCTCCTGAAGTATGTACGAGGGCGGCACTGAAAATTTCGGGAATCAAGGAAGTGAAACAACATTACTATTTAAAAATGTATTTATTGCTTTTTAAAGTATTCTCCGCGAACTTTGACACATTTTTCCATACACGAAACCAATCATTGAAGCAACCATTGCATTCGGAAGTTTGGGTCTCCAAAATGGCCGTTTTGTAGGCTTCCACAGCTTCTTCAGGTGATGAAAATCTCTGACCACGCAATTTATTCTTAATTTTAGGGAAAGTATAGAAATCATTAGGGCTTAGGTCGGGGCTGTACGGCGGATGGACTAATAATTCTATGTTTTCTTGCTCTAAAAACTCTTTTGTTCAGTGCGCGGTGTGAGAACTCGCATTGTCGTGATGGAGGATGATGCGGCGGTTGCAGTTCTCTTTACGGAGTTCAGAAACGACCTGTGGCAAACAAATGCTAGCATACTAATCTGCATTAACCGTTCTTTGTCCCCCAAGAGGAATAGTCGCAACATGGCCGGTTTTGGAGACAAACGTGGCCACCATTTTTTTTGCAACACTCCGTGAACGAACAATTTTTGTTGGCTTTAATTCATTTTCGAACACCCAAACTCGTGACTGGTTTTTTGTTTCGGGTTCGTACGCGTATATCCATGATTCGTCACCTGATACGATGTTGTATACAGCATTTGAGGATCCTGCATGTAATCTCCCGAGAGTTCTGACGCACCAAGTAACGCGAGCCGCTTTTTGCTCTTCACAGAGCGAATGCGGTATCCATCGGGAAAACAACTTTTTTACACCTAATTGTTCATGCAAGATTATTTGTATTTGACTCATGCCAATGTCTAAAGTTGCCTGAATTTCGCGGTATATCACATGTCGATCTTCTTCAATCAGCTTACGCACAGCATCAACGTTTTCTTAGGTGACTGCAGTTTTTGGACGACCTTGACGGGGATCATCACTGAGCTTGACACGTCCACGTTGAAATTCAATAAACCAGCGATAAATTGTGGTTTTGGATGGGGCTTCATTACCAAATGCAGAAATCATCCGGTCAACACACTGTTTTTGTGTTAAACCACTTCAAAAGTCATAATAAATCATCGCTCTTGAATTTTCTCGAGTCAATTCCATTTTCTCAACGACTAAACAAGTTTGACAAGACCTTGTGATACGACCGAGAATCTTTTTTTAAATAAATAAATGGTATACGATGTTTAAAACCCTGGAGTTTGCAATTAAATAGATTTTAATATGACTGGAACAGTGGAAATATTCCATTCCCGATACTTTTAGTGCAGCCCTCGTATAATGCTTTCTACACAAAGCAGTCCCATTACATATTTTCATAAATAAACAATCAACTTTTTATGTATATTTTATTACAATAATTACTTGCTTAATAAATTTTTCTTACCTTTATTTTCAGATGATAAACCTATCTGCATTCCTTCACATAACGTTTTGTATTGTGTCTAAACAAAAGAAAAGATTATGTTATTTAGGTACATGTCTAGAGTTAATACATAAAATATAATAATTTAATTATTATTATTATCGCTCATAGGTAAGGCAAACAATTTACCTGTTGTTTACGCAGTTTGGCTGAACGAGTCTGCGGTGGATCATTGTGTGATTGTAGATATGGGTAATGGGTCACTTTCTTGTTGCGTTTCTGAAGAAAAAAAGGCAATTATTTTCTGTAGTTTTGGCTTTGGGATACTATTAGCATTAAGGAAATAGTTACTTACTGGCAAACCCGCATCATAATTGGGACCGAACAACGCTTGTCTTTTAGCAGCAGACCGCAAGCTGCGCTCTGTTCTTCGCTTCTCTAAAATTTCCTTTTGGACCGGTGTTATCAAACCAACACACCTGAAGAACAATAATAAAACATTTTCAGTACATTTGGTTAAAATAATTATTTGATACAGGTTTTATAATAAATTACGAACCTCAGGAATCGTTCTTGAGAAACTGGTTCTCCTTGATCTGGGATTGGTGGGGGCGGAGGTGACGGAGAGAGAGGAGCCTTTAGGAACTCTTCTCTTTCTGCTTTAGGTACTATCCATGGAGGAAGACATATAGTTTTCTTCCCTCTGAAATTAAAGGTTATATTCATTGGTTGAAGCAATGTATCATAATCAAATATAAACTAATAAAATATAATAAATAAAATAGAATTCGGTATAATACCACAAACAGGGTCTCTTTTAATACCACAAACAGGGATATTTTGAATTGTTAGCATTTTGGCATTTTATTTATTTATTTGTAGTACACTAAATAAGTATTCTAAGAATACTAAAATAAATTTATGTACTCACGTTATTTGCTCTTTGGATTTATTCAAAGCGTTAACAAAATTAGTTCTGCTCTCATACACTGAAGGTAGGTAGCCTTTGAATTTTTCTTTTTCATCTGACTCACTGTGGTTTGAGTTTTCCTTTTCATTAGAAGACTTGAGTTCATTTTCAGAGTCTGACATATTCTCCCTAAAATTCTCATTGTTCTCGATTTTAACATGTATTTCATTTAAAACTGAGGGTTTGAGCAGTGAGCTTCTATTTCGGTTGCGGAATTGGATTTGATGGTCCCGTATTTGCTGAGCGACATATCGGTTATCATTTTCAATGTTGACCTGTTTGTTTCTTGCCTTCAGGCGCTGTTGATATAGCTCCAACTCTTTTCTCAGCTTATCAACAACAAGTTTCTGAAAAAATATTAAAATACTTAACAATATTTTATCAAGTTAAATTACACATACTGATGCTTTGCTGAATTTATAAAGATCACTGAGTATTTACGTGGTATTTAAATTACATCAATTACATGAAGGTTAATGATTGACCTACTAAGAAACTACTGTTTGTGTAACTTACCTGAGTTTGTCCAATGGCTATAATATCTCTTTCCGCTTCTTTAACCTTTGTCTTGAGATGTATGTTCTAAAAAGAGAACAGGCGTACGTTAAGAAAATGAAATTTATTACGTAAATAACAACAACAAGTATAATAATTTAATACATACATTCTCATCATCTTGTAAGCGCGCTACCCAAACCTAAAAACAAACGATAAACCAGTCAAAATTAATGTAATAAAGTAACAAACACGAACTTTATTTTTCTAAACCAAATTACAATGAAGGACTGACCTGATGAATTCGTATAGCATTTTTCAAGTCAGACTGCGTCTTACGAATGTCTTCTTTTATTTCGTTAGAAACTTCCATCGTTACTATAGTGAACACTATAACTCATAAACTAATATCAATAATATTCATTACATTAAAAGGGCAAAGAAACAAACGTAATTTATTACCACGAACCACTAAACGAAATCGACACTTTAGAAAACTTGTTATAATAAAAATATAACTTTATTTTAAGTGAAAAGTTAATGTCCTTTAATTTGCTAATGTATTAGGCTTCGTATCTGATTGTAAGTTAGACAAATTATTGTTTCGTTGAATTTATAAATAAATTTTTCGTTAAAATTGCAAGCACAAGTACTGGTACAACCAAAACTCCAAAAATGTGTGTCGTGAAAGAAAGAAAAAGAAAACAACACTCGATCTCGCTCATTCACAGTCGGTGATTGGTTAAGAAAGGCGGAAGAAGCGTATTTTGTACTTGTACAAGCATTCACAAAAATGAGCTATACTTTACGTCATTGATTGAGCTAAAATTAAATGCTGAAAAGATGAATTATTAATGAAATTAGCATTCCTTTATCGGAATTTACATTCCCGCCTTATGCAGTTCGATTCTTTCAAGTTATTTATAATTTTCAAATGTATATTCTAATCTGCTTCTTAGATGCCAATAAAGCCCTCCCCCGAAAATTTTAAAGTAAAAGCTGATAAATGGCTTAGAACCAATGTGCCATGTCGGTACTTAATGATTTAAAACTATATTTTGACATTTTGTTGAATAAAATGACATCTCTTGCAGTGTTGCCAGAAGGTTACTTTTGTAACCTTTTAGGTTACTTTTGAACTGCTGTGGTTACTTTTAGGTTACACTAATGAAAAGGTTACTTTTAGGTGATTTTTCAGAAATTGTAGAATTAACTTTACAGGTTATTCAGTAAAAAATATTAATAGTGACAATTTTAAAATTATGTCATAAAGTGCATTTAAACTTGAATTTGATTTATTATTTGTTAAAAAAAATGAGTTTTAGCGAATGTTTTTCGATAATAAAACGCAAATCCATGAAACGTTTTTATACGACCGGTCACTTTTCGAATTTAGATGATCAATTGTATTCATTTTCCATCCATGGACAACCTTACACAATCATCGCTCCGCACCCGCGCATGAAGGTTACTTTTTATTCAAAAAGGTTACTTTTTTTTATATTTCTGGTAATTTCTGACTAGACCCGACTGGCAACACTGATCTCTTGTCGCTGATTCGCATTTGTAGCCAGTGTTGCCAGAAGGTTACTTTTGTAACCTTTTTGGTTACTTTTGAACTGCTGTGGTTACTTTTAGGTTACACTAATGAAAAGGTTACTTTTAGGTGATTTTTCAGAAATTGTAGAATTAACTTTACAGGTTATTCAGTAAAAAATATTAATAGTGACAATTTTAAAATTATGTCATAAAGTGCATTTAAACTTGAATTTGATTTATTATTTGTTAAAAAAAATGAGTTTTAGCGAATGTTTTTCGATAATAAAACGCAAATCCATGAAACGTTTTTATACGACCGGTCACTTTTCGAATTTAGATGATCAATTGTATTCATTTTCCATCCATGGACAACCTTACACAATCATCGCTCCGCACCCGCGCATGAAGGTTACTTTTTATTCAAAAAGGTTACTTTTTTTTATATTTCTGGTAATTTCTGACTAGACCCGACTGGCAACACTGTTTGTAGCGAATGCGTGCATGCATGTTTCGCGAAAAAATTGCCTAATTTCTACAATTTGTGATTTTATTCTAGATTGTATGTCGTTTTAATCATTTTCTGTATAATTTAATGGGATATATTCATAACTGTTTCTAATGAACACCTGCTGAACATTAAAAGTCCGGATACAGTTTTAGGGAGTGATTTTACTAGTAACTTTTAATAAATATTAATCTCCAAATATGTCTGCAAAAAGAGCTGCGACCACCGAACTAAATCATGAAAACTGGGATCAGGAAGACCCGTCGGAACATGAAGAAATGGGCTCATTTAAAACTGCATCCAAGGACGTTCTCGAAAAACGTGTAATCAGAACCGCTAAAAGGCGTGCACCGATCGGCGGTAACGACGAGGTGAGTTTCTGCTAATCAGATAGTATTTGTGCTCTTTTAGTATAATAAACTAACAAATAGGTATCTATAATCTTCTTTGAGAACAATAGGTAGAAATGTCATACCTATGCTTGTACATAACATTAGGATTTTGGATCGCCAATCATAATCTAATTTCTTAATTTTGTTAATTTCAGAGTAAGAAAGGAGTCTTCAGTGGATTTGGAGGATTCAATAAATCACAGCCATCTTCATTTGATTTCTTAGCAAATCTGACAAATGGAAATAAAACTAGCAGCTCTCCTGTAAGCAAAAGTGACACAGCTGTGACATCAAGCTTATTTTCAAATAAGCCTCTATCAAGTACCACAGGATCAGGCATGTTTGGGTCACAAGTTTCATCAACTCCAACCAAATCAACATTCGGTGTGGCTACTTCACAATCTTCACCATTATTCGGAAGCTCAACTAATACTCAAGCTGCAACATCTATATTTACTGCCTCTAAAGCTGATTCCACTGTTGGTGATTCCCCTTACAAAACTCAACCTGTGTCAAGTTCCAATGAACCAAGCAGTACCAATTCCAGCAAAATTACAACTGCCATTTCTAATCCATCTGGATCTCAAGTAACATCTACAATATTTGGAGCACCCAATGGGGGTGCAAATGTGAACAAATCATTGTTCTCTAACACTAATAGCAGCACACCATTCAAAATTCAGTCTGTCTCAAGTTCTACAACAGTGCAGAGTAGTTTTGGGGTGTTAGCAACATCTGCAACAGAATCAAAGGCAAATGAAAGTGCAGAAAAGACAGAGACTCCAGATGATGATAAAAAGATAGCATACTATACTAAATTGAAGGGCCTAAATGAATCTGTTTCTGACTGGATCAAAAAACATGTAGAAGAAACTCCACTCTGTATTTTGACTCCTATATTTCGTGATTATGAAAAGTATCTGAAAGAAATGCAAGATGAATATCATGGCACTGACAAAGACGATAAATCAAGTAAAGGCACTGGCTCCATGTCTGAAGTAAAGTCTAGTGGCAGCGAATCAAGCACAACTAAACAAAGCATACCTTTTGCAGCAAACAACTTGAATTCTTCACCATTTTCTAAAACAGATTCATCACCAAATTCAAAACCAGTAACATTTGGTTTGACAACTAATGGGTCTGCACTTGGAGAGACACCAAAAACAACATTTTCATTTGGAATTAATAATTCCACAAGCACAACTACCACCAGTGCAGGGTTTTCATTTGGCATTAGCACAACACAAACTTCTACTACTACTGCAACCAGTCCATTTTCTTCTACTACAGGAATAAGTTCAGCAACAAGTCCATTTTCTGCAACATCCACAGGAAATTCTAATGGACCTACAGCACCCTTTTCATTCGGAATTGGAAAACCATTTAGTTTTAATTCCAATGTCCAAAAACCCGCCTCAGAAACAACAGAAAACACCAAAGAAGATGAAGATGAGCCACCAAAAGTCGAATTCACTCCAGTTGTTGAAGAAAATAGTGTCTTTGATAAGAAGTGCAAGATATTTGTTAAGAAAGATGGAAACTTCGTCGACAAAGGTGTGGGAACTCTTTACATAAAGAAAGTAGAAGACAGTAGTAAACATCAGTTGCTTGTTAGAGCAAATACTAATTTGGGAAATGTTTTGGTTAATTTGATTTTATCTTCTGCTATACCAACTCAACGTATGGGCAAAAATAATGTTATGTTGGTGTGTATTCCCACTCCTGATGCAAAACCACCACCAACTCCTATCTTGATCCGAGTCAAAACTACTGAGGAAGCTGATGAACTACTGGAAACGTTGGATAAATACAAATCATAAATTGTACTAGATGATTAGACTAACTTAAGTAACTTTGTAGATAGCAGTTAAACTGAAAACATAATATTTTACAATTCCATGTATCAATTTTTTATGACTAGTTTTATGTAAAGTAATCTGAAAATATCTGTACCCCCAGTGAAAACGGAGTTAAGTCAAAAATGGTGATTTTTGGGAAATCGCATTTGAAGTTAAAAAAAATCCTGCTTCGTCGCTATTAGAGATAACTTGGTGAAATATTTTTCAAGTGAAAGGTAATGTTAGATATAATTANTATAGAATATAGCACAGGACCGAGCACAGATCCCTGTGGCACAGACGCCCCAATATCATACAGAACGGATACTTCTTCGCCAAATTTAACTTGGAACTTTCTGTCTTGTAGGTAGGACTTAAGCACCATATAATATGAATTAGGTAGAAAACTTTTTAGCTTATACAAAAGACCTTTGTGCCAAACCCTATCGAATGCCTGCTGGATGTCCAGGAACACCGCAGCACAGTATTCTTTCTGCTCCAGTGATTGTCTTATCTTGTTCACTATACGATGTACTTGTTCCACTGTGCTATGTCGCTCCCTGAACCCAAATTGGTGATCTGGTATTATGGCTTCTTCTTCTAATATTGGTTTAAGTCTTTGCAAGAATATTTTCTCAAATAACTTTGATAGTACTGGCAAAAGACTAATTGGCCTATATGAGCTCGGNTGCCAGCCAGTAAAAACCCTTTTGTTTTTAAATTCCGTAAAAACCCTTTTGTTTTTAAATTCAAATGAAATGGCCGACATCTTCGGGATGTGTATGTACAACTATAAAGCCTTCCTTCCTCCGAACCGTGTAAATGTTAATACCTCGCTCCCGTAATAATTTGTTGTTCCCGCGGCTTGTTAATAATTATTTATTTGTCCTGCGCCCGCGCCGACTCAACACATTCTAGGGATGTGAAAAAATTATCGATTTCTTTTAACAATCGATTATGTTTTTATATCCCTACAATGTATTGAATATTAAAAAAATATATTTCTGTAATCGATTTTAATATTACGAAAAATTAAATTAAAAATTTGTACTATAAGTATTAGGTAATTAAAACTGGATTCCAGTACACATTAGATTTGTTTCTTTGTCCGCAATCCGTAATCCGCCCATAGTGTTTCTACAAAAATATTTTTTTTCCCAAATCGATTAATATCAAAAAAGGGAACATCGATTGTTAATTAATCGATTTATTTCACTCAACGTCACATCCCCACGTTCACAAAGACTCGCGCCGCTCATCTTTACGATGCCGACTTACGATTACACAGTAATTTAATAGAATTAAATATAACTTTAGCGATACGACACGTTAGTATTTTAACGTCAGTCGATATCGAAATCTAAGTATATAGATTTCCATTTAAAAGTACACAGACAATAAATATTAACGTGAAAGTGCCTATCTATTGGTTTAGTAGACAGCGAACACAAACAAAAAGTTTTTATGTAAGTAAACAGTAATTAAAATACAGGAATGTGTGTTTAATGAAAGTATTGTTAAAATGCCTAAGTTAAGAGAAAGTGCGCATGATTGATATGCCTATTATTGTTGTTATTATATTGCAGTACTTTTTTTATTTACTTTACCTACGCATAAATAAATATTTCAATACTGCAATTATAAGTTTTCTCATTTAGTAACCTGTTTCAATAAATAATTCATTATCTATCTATACTTATAATAAATCTGTAGAGAGGTCAATTCTGTACATGAAATATATTTTCAAAATAACTATCAGGGGGTGATTAGTGATCGATACTGATGCCAAAAATGCAATCAGTTAAATTTTTGTCTGTCTGTCTGTCTGTCTGTATGTTCCTTATAGAAACAAAAACTACTAGACGGATTTTAACGAAACTTGGTACAATTATTCTTCATACTCCTGGGCAGGTTATAGGATACTTAGGAATTCCCACGGGAACGGGCATTAGCGGGAAAATCCTTTTGTAGTAACTGATAACATTTTACACATGTACGAAACTTTTGTGGTTAATGGTATTAGTCTAATTGAATCATTATACACAAAATAAATAATCATTTGTCTTTTACTTTTTGTGATATAAATTAAGTTACATTCTTTTTCACCAACCAACAATACATAGTTTTTTTTGTGTATATTAATATGAGTCATCTTATATTGTTAATCACAAATTCAATCTGAACAACTTCAATCGTGTAAAAAGTAGTAACACGAGTCGTACCTCTTGACACAATAAAAAATTGAAAGAAGCCTCCGGTACACTTTGTTAAAAGTAGACATGTATCAATATACACGAAAGAAAACTCAAAATTGGTTCACAAAGCCTTACTTGTATCATTTGGCACAAAATTATTTTCTTTTCTATACGTCGTAGAAACATACCGATTAGATACAAAAATAGCTAATTTTTCAGAGATTCACATTATGTTATAAAGTCAGTTTTGATCTAAGTCGAGTTAGATCCCTTTTCACTGGGGGTACAGATATTAGCCACATTGTTTCTTTAATTTTTGGGGAAAATGACCCAAGGAGTACCTACATAATTATAGGCTCGCTTGAATTTTAAAATTAAAATAAAAACCATTAATAATTATTACAGTAATAATAATAAACAATATTGCTTTATTTCTTTCATCATTCCAGCTTTTTTTATTTTTACACCTGCACAATCTATACTTATAATAAATCTGTAGAGAGGTCAATTCTGTACATGAAATATATTTTCCAAATAACTATCAGGGGGTGATTAGTGATCGATACTGATGCCAAAAATGCAATCAGTAAAATTTTTGTCTGTCTGTCTGTATGTTCCTTATAGAAACAAAAACTACTCGACGGATTTTAACGAAACTTGGTACAATTATTCTTCATACTCCTGGGCAGGTTATAGTATACTTAGGAATTCCCACGGGAACGGGAATTAGCGGGAAAATCCTTTTGTATGAAAAATCTAAACCGCTTAAGTTAGACGCTTGATCTATACTTATAATAAATCTGTAGAGAGGTCAATTCTGTACATGAAATATATTTTCAAAATAACTATCAGGGGGTGATTAGTGATCGATACTGATGCCAAAAATGCAATCAGTAAAATTTTTGTCTGTCTGTCTGTCTTTTTGTCTGTCTGTCTGTCTGTCTGTATGTTCCTTATAGAAACAAAAACTACTAGACGGATTTTAACGAAACTTGGTACAATTATTCTTCATACTCCTGGGCAGGTTATAGGATACTTAGGAATTCCCACGGGAACGGGCATTAGCGGGAAAATCCTTTTGTATGAAAAATCTAAACCGCTTAAGTTAGACGCTTGAAATTTGGCAAACAGGTACCTTAGTAAACTTAAAGCTTAGTTATAACAGGATATTGCAAAATTCCTACGGGAACGGGAATTAGCGAGAAAAAACATTTGTATGAAAAAATCTAAGCCACGTAACATAGACGCTTGAAATTTGGCATGCAGGTACCTTAGTAAATTTAAAGCTTAGTTACAACAGGATATTGCAAAATTCTCACGGGAACGGGAGTTAGCGGGAAAAAACATTTGTATGAAAATATCTAAACCGCGTAAGTTAGACGCTTAAAATTTGGCATGCAGGTACCTTAGTAAACTTAAAGCTTAGTTACAACAGGATATTGCAAAATTCCCACGGGAACTGGAATTAGCGGGAAATTCCTTTTGTATGACTGACTCACTGACATACCCACGCACAGCCTAAACGGCTAAACGTAGGCACTTGAAATTTATAAGGGACGTAGCTTAGGTACCGTAGAGGTGCACAAGAAAAGAATTCCCGAAATTCCCACAGGAACAGGAATTACCGGGAAAATCCTTTTGTATGAAAAATCTAAACCGCTTAAGTTAGACGCTTGAAATTTGGCATGAAGGTCTCTTAGTAAACTTAAAGCTTAGTTACAACAGGATATTGCGATATTCCAACGGGAACGGGAGTTAGCGGGAAAAAACATTTGTATGAAAAAATCTAAACCGCGTAAGATAGATGAAGGGGTTAAAATGGGATCCACGCGTACGAAGTCGCGGGCGGCCGCTAGTTATGTGCTATAATGATAGACAAAGAAGAACCAATCAGTAGAAATGGTACATAAATAAAGTAGTAGCTACCTATCGTAAAGTCAATCCAAAATTAATTATAATAGTACTCACTATTTTAAACCAAATTATTTCAAACGTTTTTTTTGGAGCCGAATACATGTCAAGAACAGTGTAACATATTTTAAAGATTTTGAGTGGAAATAGAACTTACAACCGACGGTGTAGTAACCAAGTTCTCAACTGCACCAAATCAGTCGTGTCGTATTATGTACGACAAACGATTACATGCCTAATTTAGGCAATCTAGTATCTTTCAGTAACGAGTGCTCTTTCACGATTTCGCCCCAAACTATTTTGATACAAGTCTTTATTGTCTGAACTTTGACGAAAAACTACTTCTTATTCTATTAAAGACCCACATCGTCACGTATACCTCGAAAACCAAAATAAAGAAGTTATTGCGATAAAGTACCTATTATAATATTGCAATAGTTACAGTTCCCACTGTGAGCGTCTCAAATTATACCGTAATTAACATAAAGAATACAGTTCTATTAAGAAAATCAATTAAGCTCAAAGTAAGATATCTATTCAATTTACCTTAGTTCATTGTAAATCTTTGGCGCAATTACACCGACGATGATAGTACAGTCCACTTCATACAAAATAATTGCACTATGCAATTGCACTTAAAATACAAAGGTCTATTTTGTGGTAAACGCTTAAATAAGGGTGTGGCACACGATGCGCTATCTCTAAAACATTATGACATAGCAAGATAATACAGTCATCTTATTTAAGGGCTACTTTTCGCTATAAATATTGTGACAAGGATGAATAGATTNGCTAGTTTGAGAGTAAATTAGTAGTACCAGTAGTACCTACAACAATTTCAATTATCTACTATCCATAGATTAATGAAGCTACTATCTAGTCGTCTACTTTACTGCAGCTCATCCTAGTATCCTATCCTCATAAGCGTATCTAGGGTTATTTATTTTTTCACGGGGATCATCACGTGATGCAGCGCGGGGGAGGGCGGTATGCTTTAATTTAAATCTACAGGGTGTTAGGTAAATGGGTATATGAGCCGACACTAGCCCATGTTATTGTTAACATATGCATATAAATGGTATGGTGAAGTCAGAAAATTGATATCATAATTTTAATTAGAGATGAAACGGATATCCGGTAACTATCCGGTAGGCCGGATATCCGGCCTAAATTTACTATCCGGCCGGATACCGGATAGTAACTCACTATCCGGCCGGATACCGGATATTAAAAAACTACGATAATTTTCTATTAATCAAATGAAATACATTAATCTTTGAGGTTAACATAAATAAGATGGCTTATAATAATGACGGCTTTTATTTAAAGTCCAAAAAGTTACAGCCATTATTAATTAAGGTCTTTTAAAAAACTAATTTCTTTTTCTGGGCTATTCACTTTAATGACGAATCTGTTAATGTCGAAATATTGCCAAATAAAATAGGCGACTTTTTTTTTTATTATACTTTTCGCCAATTTTCATTTCGCAAACAACTTATCGCCAAAGTTTCATTTCCCAAATGAACTTTTAGCAACTGTAATTCATTTGGTCAAATTATCATTTGGCAATATTTTATTTGGCAAATGTTTATATAGCAAATGTTTTATTTTGCCAAATATTATATCCCAAATAATTTGTTTGGTCAAATTGACACTTCACATACTTACCCACCGTTACCCACAAATCAAAGCATAAGGCACATGATCATGGTTTTCACAAAAATGTTATGTAAAGAATAATATGGTTGCAAAAAGTAGGTATTGCAGAAAATAGTAGGTTAGGTTAGAACAGTGACCCTTAATGCGCGAAGGCGAGCAAAGCGCGCCGCGGCAGCGGCCGCCGAGCGCTAGAATCACCTCTATTGTTAATGAATCATTTGGAAATTTCGATAAACAGAATGAAATAAGAAAATTAATTTAGGACAAATTTTATATTAACTACCCACTAAACAAAATAATAACCACAAGCTAATTTGTATTCCATCCTATGCACCAATCAAATTATTTTGTAAATAGTTTATCGTGAAATATTTTTGCCAAATGAAACATTTGGCAAAACATACTTTGCCAAACAATAATTTGCTAAACAATAATATGCCAAAAACGACATTTGCGCATTAAAAGTTTGCAATAAGTTGTTTTGCCAAATGAGAATTTGCCAAATGAAAATTTGCGAAACGTTGTTTGTGATGTGATAATTTGGGAAACGTTTTTTGGCCAAACATTAGTAATCCGGTCTGATGTCATGTTGCAGTTCAGTCAGATTACGTAGCAAGTAAACTAATTTAATTTTCGCTATTCAATCACACATTCACGATAGCAACCGAAATCGCCCGAATTGATCTGCCCCCTAGACAAGTGGCAAAATCTGACATTCTATTCGGACTGATTCGATTTTCGAAAAATGTGACTAGTTTAGTCTACTAATAGACCCACTGATCGCATTCGAAGTACCTGTGCGGCGCTAAACTCGTCACGACATGCAACGACACAATGGGCCAACTATCCGGCCGCCGGATATCCGGCTATCCGGCCTAGCAGCTGGCCGGATATCCGGTATCCGGTATCCGGCCAAACAACTATCCGTTTCATCTCTAGAATAGATCCAGAAATAAAGAAGCTGCGTTTGTGAAAATCTTACAAGTAGAGCGCGTCTTCTCATTAGTTGTTCAAATTAGGACAAAAAACCGAACCTTTATTTGCCTTTACGATTCCACAAAAATATTAATGTTATACGCTTGTAACTATTGCATAATTAAAAGTAACGGTGTTCTTTACATAATATACAGCTTAATTACCATTATTAATCAGTGGCGACCTTACTTATTTAACTTTACGACTAAAACTTGACCTTCATTGGCGGTCCAGCTGTTGATCCTGGCTACACAGGAGTTGCAGCGGTGGAAGGAAGGTGGGAATAGCTTTCCGTTTACCATCGAGCGTTATTGTTTAACTTAACACACCGTGTGACAGTGGCTTTACTTGATTATAAAGTCGCCGCTGCAAGCACTGAAACTGGCCGTGGCATTTACTTACAAGCTTTGACAAACCAGCGACTCTAATTACTCGATAACTCAGGGGGTATCTGTAAGATCATTCTCAATTCCGCAAAGCAATATCCTCAGTTATTTATCATTGGTATAATGCCGCTTGTTTAGAGCTGGATGATAGTAGATACTACGGTCGAGAGCACATTCAGACTCAAAGTAATTGTTGGAAAATAGTCTGTATTACAACGAGATAAGACGCTGCTGGGTCTAGCTTGATATGCTGTACAAGCCAGCCAGGGCAGCCAACCTCCTGTAATAGTAGCACTCTATCAAACTAATTTAATGTTATCACTTCATAGCACTTTGCTCGCAACTGCGTGCGCGCATAGGGTTTCTGTGAATCTCTTGCTGTTGCGATATTAAACGCTGAAAGGTACTTAAAAGTGATTTAATTGCTTTAGTCTACCTATCTTCAATTAACCTTTTGTGAGTTCGTTACCTTTTTAGTAAAATTTTGTTACCATCAACCAAACTTGTGAACGGTCCAAAGCAAAAGAAATGTGGTTCTCAAAGTGTAGAAGAGTATGTATCATCCCATACAAAAATTAAATCTGCTACATTCTATTAACAAATAGCCCAATTGACAGCCATGACTACACAACTTTTACTGGGTTTCACTAGCGTCCAGACTGTTAATTTTGTCCACAAAAGAGTTGCAGTGGTAGTTATGTCTCGAAAATGCATTTTGAGAACAGCGATTGGACCTCTTATCTTCCAATTTTCAGGACCTCTTCAAAATATCATTGATCACTTTTTCGCCCAGAACTCAATTTAAAATGTAACATACGATTTTAAACTTTCGCGTTCCATTTCAATTAAAATTAAATAAAAGCCGTGAGTACATAATGTAACACATAAACGTCGCGTTAAGACCCGTGTCTTACTATTTTAATTAAAATGTAATATCCTTACATTTTCAGTATTCCCACCTCTTTGGTAGTGCCATAAAGCTTGTTCACCTCTTCAAGCCGACCTTTGCACGGATGCATTTACGCTACCCGCACTAAAATACCGATTACCGATATCGCACCGCTATACCGCTAGCACCGGCTAAATCGTCCAGATTATATCGTGGATAGGTACTTATTAGAAGGTATCCATAATGAAGGAGGAGATACGTCTTAAAGGATGAAATGCAGTAAATAATAGCAGTAAATAGCACCACTAAAATTGGAGTTTCTTCTGAATACATAAGTAACTATTCCCATTAGTTATTTGTTTGTAATTAAGGTCTAAATTAAGCTCTCCAAATACATATTATCTCGTCTTCAATGGATGGTGTCAGTTTACGTGATTAAAAATGAAAAATTATCTTTCCTGAAAAAATGGCATGAGTGTACTGAAAAATCAATTTCTTAAACAAGAAGCTTGCATAATGATAGTTAATAACTTCTGCCACAAAATCGATATATTAGTTATCTTTTATCACACATTCACCAAACAGACGTTCCTAATCTCCATCTCCTTACAGCTTTAGTAACTACTTACTATCTAATAAAATGATAATAAGGAACCTTCAAACGATTTGCGACTTAGTATCGAAACATTGAGAAACAGAGAGAAATAAAGAATACATACTATACTATAAAGGTGAAACGGCAGGCCTATATGGAACTGGATTTCTAGTGAAAAGGAGACTTCTAGCGGAGATCGAAGAGTTCATAGGGATTTCAGAAAGAGAATCAATGCTAAATGTAAGACTACCCACTGGAAACAAAAAGGAACAATGGTCAATCATCCAGGCATACGCACCAACAGAACCAGTAAAGAACGAGGACATGCACAAGATTGAATCATTCTACAGTAATCTACAATCCACCATAACGCAGGCACATTCCAATCTTATAGTTATGGGTGACTTTAATGGAAAAGTAGGTACATCCAAAACAGGAGAAGAGAAGATCATTGGAAGATTTGGTCATGGACATAGAAGTAAAAATGGTCAATCACTGGTAAACTTTGCGACTGAAAATAAACTGTCCGTTATGAACAGTTTTTTCAAAAAAAGAAATTCAAGGAAATGGACCTGGATCTCACCTTGTGGAAGATACACGAACGAAATAGACTATNATGACATCGTATCAATTTTTAAAAACACTGACATTCTAATTTACGCTGACGACATGAAAATTTTTAAACAAATTAAATCACCTTACGATTG
Organism: Ostrinia furnacalis; assembly: GCF_004193835.3. Classification (NCBI taxonomy): domain Eukaryota; kingdom Metazoa; phylum Arthropoda; class Insecta; order Lepidoptera; family Crambidae; genus Ostrinia; species Ostrinia furnacalis. Next base: position 21,968 of record NW_021130394.1, on the reverse strand, counting down.
TGTTTTACTGCAAAATGACCTTGACGCGCTTTGTGCTTATTGTAATTTTAATCATTTGACTCTCAATATAAATAAATGCAATTCTATCTCGTTTTCGCGGAAAGCGAAGCCGATTGACCATCATTACCACCTAAATAACATAGTTCTTCAAAGAGTGACAGAGGTGAGAGATCTGGGAGTTCATTTAGATTCCAAATTGACATTTAAAACACACATAGACATCATGACTGCTAAGGCTTACCGAATGCTGGGATTCGTTTTAAGAACGGGAAGAGATTTTAAACTATGTTCTACAGTTTCATTACTTTACAACTCGTACGTAAGGTCCATTCTGGAGTATGCATCATCTGTCTGGAACCCACAATACAAAATATACATTGACTCAATAGAAAAAATTAACAAAAAGTTTGAAAAACACTTACGTTACAAAGCTGATAAGTTTGGCGGAACACTTCCTAATGTACCATCTCTTTTAGACCGTCGCATTGAGAAAGACCAAGTCTTTCTCTACAAAGTTTTAAATAACCATGTTGACTCCTCTTTTTTGTTAAGTAATATTAGTTTTAGGTGCCCTCGGACGAGTTCGCGTTCTACAAAACTTTTTTCTATTTCTCTCACTAGGACTAATTATGCTAGCAACAGTTTTGTACCTAGATCTTGTAAGGAATATAATAATAGGTTTAACACGATTGACATTTTTAATTCTTCCTTACCATCTTATAAAAAACAATTGAGAGAATGTTTGAATATATAACTTGCTTTTAATTTTGACCTACATAATTACTGTGTTTTTAATTTATATAATTTTATTAATATTTAACTTTTTGACATTTTATAATTTTTATTAAATTTAACTGTTTGACATTTTATAAAATTGACATTGTATTTATTTGACATTTAGAAATTAATGTATAATTTATTACTATTCAATTAATTTTTAGTCTGCAATCTGTATTAATTTTAACTGTGGAAACTTTGCTGATTTCTGTCCTATTTTTTGTGTGATTATTTGTCTGTATATGAAAATTGTTTGTTTCCCTAATATAAATAAATAAAAAAAATAAAGTAACAACTTTAACGATGAATCGATACCACCTATCCTCTTATCGGAAACAGAAAAAGCAATTCTAACCCAAAAAGATGGAAAATCTCCTGGACCTGATAATATCACAAACGAGATTCTGAAAGCTACTATCACCGAAACAGCTCCAGTCCTGACAAAGTTATTTAATGAAATAATAGTTAGCGAGACCATACCTACAAACTGGACAAAGTCAACGATTATACTTCTATATAAAAAAGGGAATAGGGGGGATGTAGGGAATTATAGACCCATAAGCTTAATGTCCAATATATACAAAGTGTTCAGTCCTTGTAAAAATATTGGCGGGTATTCTCACATTTGCTTCGCCAACTTTATTTTCCTACCATCGTCCAATGGTCGGAGCAAGCCCCACTTGCCCGGCGACGCTCATCGCGCACACCCGTGTGTCGCGCACGCTTAGCGAGTCTACGAGTGACGTTCACTCCCTGAAAAGACCGTGTCTTTTGCNCCTTTCTGACTTCACCATACCATTTATATGCATATAGGTACCCATTTACCTAACACCCTGTAGGTACATACACGCGCATGAGACGTATTAGACGCGTTTCAGTAAGCAAAGTTAAAAGATCATTACTTTTGATTTTGATTAAATGAATTAATAGGTAGGTAGTTAGGTACTAATTACTAAGCATATTTTTGAAGTCTTGTTTAGGATTTGATCAGGAGAACGTAGAGGCATGGCCTGGGGGCGGGCCGCCCCTCTGTTAGTCCGCCACTCAGATCATTCTATGATCTGAGGTCCGCCACACTGTGCAAATGCATTAAAATGTTACATGGATTAAAGTAAGTATTCGGTCCCTTTGTAACAGTACTAACAGTATGAAGACGTCACGTTCACTAAAGAGTTACAGGGTCTGGAGTTGTTTTTTTGTACAAAGTTACTTCGCTCGCGTGGAGCGATTCGTCGCCTGTCCAGAGGCGGCGTAAGGCGTAGGCGACGTGGGCCACCGCCTACGGCCGGGCGGCCTCGCGGTACAAGGGGCCTCGCGCATCAAAAATTTTGAAAAAATGTATACAAGGTGGAGATGACAATATCACAATACGAACATTGACTATTAAATATAAATTCTTGATAGCTAAACAATGTAGTTAAAAATAAAAATATATTTTTTTCCAAACAAATTCAGCCATAATCAGACACAAAATTAAGCAACAACACGGTTTTAAGTGACGAACATTATTCTTTGGCGCAATATTCCTTTAAAAATAATCACTGAATCAAGAAATCAGAAACTGTCAATGTAGACCTTTGACCCTTTTTTTTATTATTTCATAAAATCCGTCTTCAGGTCGCCACAGAACAAGGCCTCGCGAAATCTGTCTTGCCCACATCAAATTTAGGTCTTGCCCCGCCTCTGCGCCTGTCTATGGGCGATGAACCACAGGATAAAGGACGAAGCACACTTATTAACACGGAAACGAATCACCGTATCAGGCGGTCAGTACTTATACTTTTTATGAAGGCAGTTTCCTCGTGGTCATACCTATAAGGCTGGTTTAGTGTCACGCGGACTGTCAGTGCGGATCGCTACGCACAGCCGATTTGTATGAACTGCTAGGGAGCGAGCGGTTCCTCCGGACCGCATTACTCTAAAACGCTCCCTAGAAGTTCATACAGATTGGCCGTGCGGAGCGGGTCCGCACCGGACGATCCGCGTGACACTAAAACCAGCCTAACATATCAATTTCCATTGATAATGTACCTACAATACGAAATGCGCATAGGTAAGCCCCTGTGGATGGTGGATGGGAATAAAGGCATGCAACGCACTCGAACTATCCGCAACGTAACGTACTACCCGTTCGCGCTGTTTGCCGGTCCGTGGAATGCGCGTCCCCTCCTCAACTGCGATATGTCTTATTTTAGGCAAAAACACAATTTTTATCAATAATTTATTAATAAAAAATAATTTAAAAACCTAGTTTGATAAAGTTATAGACGCGTAGACGCTTCCCTTCGACGTCATATCGCCAGCGCAAACAACCATAGCACAACAATCAACCTACTCACTTGCTTTCTAATGCTCAAAATATTATATTACTTTTGTTTGTGTACCTCGGTGTACCTACAAATTTCATACTTAATTTTTATTGATTTTTTTTGAGCACAAGATTCATGTTACACAAATAGGAAGAAAAATGAAATGAAATAAAAATATGTAAATATTTTATTTTATTAGGTAATAAAATTGCTTCTTACAATAATCATACAATAGATACAGACTTATTTATAATTTTTAAAGACTGAAAATAGTTTTAATTTTTCAGAAGTTTACACTTGCTCAAAGTTTAAAATGATACTGCCATAATTCAGATTTGAAATGTACAAATTCATTATCAACAAAGCTAAAATTTGAATATTTGGTACATAATAATTAATGCATTCATTTTATGTGCCACTACTTGATGAAGTTTGCCCCAGACCCATTTGTATTCTATGCATATGAATTTCAATATTATTTTGGAATACTTTTTGATGGTGTGGTTTTAATTTGAGTTTAATTTGATCCATTGTTCCTTGAAGTACGCTCAATTCGTAGGCATTTTGATCAGAATCAGATAAACTTTTAACTTGTAACATCAATGCTGTCAAATCAGTAATAATGTCTATTAAATTTTCATCCTTGACTGATCCATTATTATTTTTCTCAACTAAGTAAGATGCCTCTTCGCGACATTTTTCTCTTAAATGTGATGGTGCTAGCATTGCTGCCAAGCTAGGCCCTGGAGCAATCTGCTGACAGTAAATTTGTATTTCATTAATATACTCCTGTAAGTCCATGTTCATTCTTTCTAAGTCAATAACTATGGCAGCATATTTTCTTTCAAAATCTTCAGGCATTTTTTGTCCAAAACATTTACGTTTTTCAGCTTCACTGTTATATTCTTTTAGTCTGTTTATTTTATTTCTTTTTGCATGGAGGATTTTTGTAAGTTTCACTATTAACTCCATAAAAGCCAAAGGATAGCTGGTGATTGTAGGCTCAACAGTTTTCTTTAAGTCCGAGCAGCCAATTAAAGGATCTCCTTGTGTGTTGTTATTATTGGGTGTAGTGGGCTGATGTAAATTATAAATTCCTTGCATGACGTACCGAGGTCTGAACTTTTGGGTGATACTAGAAAGACATATTGTATCAGGTGGATCGTTCGACAACACCTCAAAATCTGGCACTGAGTGTGTACCTAATTTTGGCCTTTCAAATGATATTCTGTATGTATTGTTGGATGTATCAACAGCATCTATACAACCAGTGAATAAACCATCCTGTGGCTTACGAAGTCTGGCTGTCACTTTTGTGCCCACTACTAACTGCATCGGTATCTCATTCGGCAGATCTTTGATACATAAATCTGCATTTTTTCTTTGTTGAATAAATCTAATCAACTTTCTCTTCCTTTCCAATTCCTTCCTTTCTTCAGCAAAAAATGCTTGAGAACATCTTCGGGGCTTACCCATCATTCTTCTAATCTTGGCCCATTGTACTTGAGTTAACTTACGATTCGCTAGTTGTGGAAATGACTCTTTGAGGCATATCATAAAATCATTCTCTCCATCAAACAGTGCCTTGTCAATATTACTGTAGAAATATTCAAAACATACCCACTTGTGTGCTTTAGGTAATTTGAGCAAATTTCTTAGTCTCATACCAATTCGTTGACCAGACTTGCGATCAGGTGACTGAGTAGCTATACTTTCAGCTTTATCATGGTTTCTCTGTACTTTACTTGGAGACTTCTGTTTCTTAGCACTAGAAGTTTTACTTGGAGTTTTTGATAGAATTTTTGGTGTTCTTTTGGGAGACTGTCTTGGAGGAGAAGTATTCACAAAATCATCAACAAATATGAATTTGTTCTTTTTCCTGATTCTAGCAGGCATACCTCTTGCATTTAACTTTTGTACAGGCTCACTTGGAGCTGGTTTTGGGGGTAATTTCGTACCCACTCTATGAAGGCCGAGCGCAGCTGGGCCAAAGGCTGGTGGTTCTTCAGCTTCTTCAGGCAATTCGAAGTCCATTGGTTCATCTTTAACCCTGACACTGGATCGCACCGAATTATTTTCCCCATCTTGGTCTCCTAAAAAGAAACAAAGTTGTGGTTAACAGAAATGCACTGCGAAAACGATCTCTCACTTTGTAAATGTCTCAAGTCCCAAATCAGTATTTATTTAGGGACCCGAAGGCTGAAAACTAAGTGGTTAACTTGGGCAATCAAAACTATGTTGGAGTAAAATCAGTCCGGATAATTTTTAAATTTCGATAAAATACATTGACAATTCGCAATGAAATTTGAATTTTTTCAAATTTTGAATCCAGCGTTCAACATAGCATTCGAAACTAAGCGACGGGGGATAGCTTCATCAAATAATTAACGGCTATGAAGATAAATTGATAGAAAATTTAAATTGGTAAGTTATTAAGCTAAAATTAATTCTTATGGTTTAAAATGTACAAAACAAACTTACTTTCCGATTTATCCGCCATGTTGATGTGGTAAATTTGATTTTATTTGAAGATGATAGCGCCAAGAAGAGCAAACTGACATTTCGTTATTTTACCGATCGGAGATAAATGGCACAAAGTTTTTTTTCTTCTGGAAGAGGAATCTGAAAAAACCGTAAAAAAACAANCCCCCAGATAATTTTAATGTAATGGTTATTTTCAATCCCATGTTATGGTTTATCATTTTATTTTTTACGCTACATGATGGTGCATTTGATTCATTAATAACATCGAATAACGGGGGGTAAACCTTTTTGTCAACTAATTAGTAGTTATTAGAAGTAGAGGTAGCTATTAGCTAAATAACAACAGCTAACGTTATTTATAGGACTAATGCAACTGTATTTTTTATCACAGACACAATAGTAATAATTTTATATCTGTAAGTTAACCCATTCAACTCCACCAACGCACATTGCGCGTTTTATGAAAAACCACTTGCTGACATTTTTTATTATTTTTTATAGAAATAATGATTCTATCAAAATAACTGAAGATTTTGAGCAAATGCACAAATTTGACTTAAGGATTGCTGAGAATGGGCACTGTACATTATCTTGTTCTGAAAGTCCATTTGGATGTAAAATAGATTGGTACAAAGATATGAAGTTATTGAACACATCATACCGGTATGTCATATTCGGAACTTCGCTGAATAACAAAGAATTCTACGTAATTCAACAAAATCTGACGATGGCTTAAACCGTCGTCTGACATTATTTATATTGTAATTCTGCTGCTTGAAGGCTCACAGAAAGTCCAACGCGCCAACAAGTTATACAATACAGATAAAATTTATAATATAAAAAAAAAGTAAAAAAAAAGTATTTATTACTAAAAGATGTCACATTGTACAAATTATTCTGGCGGTCTCTGCACTAAGCAGGAAAAATCCGTACCGCGCGGGAATAACTTGACATCTCGACCTGCACTTTTTTTTTTTATTAGCTTAAACGTTTCCTCTACCTTATACCCTTCTGGTATAAAAAACTCAACTCGAAATACCCAAAAATACTTGAAATACAGCTCTTGTTCATAAGTAAATATCTCTAATTTAGGCAATAAATATTTGACATAACGATATATCCAATTAATATTATTCGTACAAACATTTATATTTCGATTTATCAATGTATGTCAGAACATGTATTAGTTAATATCTCGACTTATACATTTATGGATTTTCGTTTTTAATTTGACAAAAACAGTTATCAAGTTATGATCCCCTCTGAGTACTAAACATATCCATGATATGTGCAGTTGTCTAGTTATGCACACTGTCAAGAGTTTGGATATTTGGAGTTATCCAGCTATTACATTCGTATAATCATATTTTTATATGTGTCATTAGCAGTTTTTAAAATATAACATTGTCAGGATTTCGAGTGTCTTTAAATATTTTTTACTTAGCAACCCCTGAAACGCGCACCTGCTCACGTGGGATTTATTTTTGGCAAAAACGGTAGCATGCTATAAGATTTTTTTAATGTGGGTTTACCTGTCATACATTCAGGGAATCATAGCAATAGCTTACGTTCTAGAGTGATCCATCATTTGGACGTGAACTGGACGGTGGACGCGAAAGGGCGTGTCGACCTTACGCAAAAATATATCCAGTTAATTTTAATTATTTTAAGCCTAATGGTAAGCCTAAAATAATTAAAATTAATTGTGCTTGTTATGAAGCATGGCTTTTGTTCTTTTATTTGTTCTTTTTTTTTAATTTTAAGTAAACGTACAATTATCTGATCAAAAGCGATCATAATCTGCGATTATATTTGATTTTTCTAATAAATTTGTTACTATTTCATTGCAAAAGTGATAAAAATATCTTCTATTTTTATGTTTTGTTTTTTTACTTAAACTTCATTCAAAATAATTAACTTAAATCCAATTTTTACACCTTAAATGTTTGTTTTTCTTTGGTGAATAACTTGACAAGTCGTCGGTACACAACTTGACAAGTCTTTTTTTTAATAGATTAAGAAGATAATTTAATCAAATTCTTACGCCAATCGAAAGATACGCATCAAATTAGCTTATTTCAATCATAAAAATATCAATTATCATTAATTCCGATTTACCAGAGAACTCTAAACTTTAAAATCGCTCCCCTGAAAAGTACGCAAAAATGACATGTCAAGTTATTCCCGCGCGGTACGGAAATAAGATTAAAATGAAATATATAAAAGTCCATAATAGAATGTCATACCGTATGACATTCTATTATGGACTTTTATGTATTATACGGTACGGACGTATGACTCATACGTCATACCTAGTCCTAGTTACCTACTATACTAATAAGAATAAGAGTTAAATACATTTATGTCCAGATTTCAACGTCACTAATTATTGCTTATTTACACAAAAGTCTTTGAATTTATTAATTCCATTGTTGTACCTGTACATGTAGGTAGGTCATTTATAAAGATTAAGAAAAGCATGTCTCCAAGAGTACTACCTGAGCCCCGATTACGGTAACTTTTAACGTCTACAATCCAGACGCGTTTCTGATTCTGCGATACGATTGGTCAAAACAGCTGACGTACGCTGTTGAACGACCAATCGTATCGCAGAATCGAGAAGCGTGTCTGGATTGTTGACGTTAAAAATTACCGTAATCGGGGCTCTTGACTGACACCTGATCTTGGGTAGTATTCGTCAGACTCAAATCCATTCACTCTTAAAATTGACTTCGATTTTCAAGATAATGTATCAAATGATTCTGTATTGCTCATTAGTTGCAGAAAAAATAAAACAACATTTTGTTACCACCATGTTTTCATTAAGTTCGTTTAAGTGGCAAATAAAATAATCATCAAATTATTGAAAATAATGATTTTATTGATACTATAAGTCATTATGCATACATTTAAGTAATTATTTAATTTATTATAAGCAAGTTTACTATTGTTAATATATTTTATTCCGTAGAAATAACATGGCTGATAAGAGAGAAGAACCTCATATCACTATTGATCTATTTGATACACTATACATTTTACATGCAACTAAAAACGAAGAAGGCAATTATACATGCACAATAGATAATGTCAAAGCTCGAGAATATTCCATTAAAGTGGTGTCAATGGCTAAAATGTTGAATCAAGGTAAGGTCTTCCAATCACATTATGAAAAAACTATTTCCCGTCCAAACGACGGATAACTCTATATTTTAATAACGATGTAATAAAATAATGTATAGTGGGTACATAGTACTGTCACTGTTTTTATAGATAGAGGAACCCGTCGCATTTTTCGGGAAAATGGTGGTGGACGCGAATAGGAATGCATAATATTATGTATTCTAGCTTGCTTAGCATTATCATAGGGTTTTAAAATTTTCAATAAGCTCGCTAAATAAAATTCGGCGTATTGGAGAATAAATGACGTGCGGGCCAGAAAGTGTCACTTTTAGATCGCTTGTAAATAATCCCTTTACGGTGCGTAATATAAATAAAATACAGGGTGGCCAAAACAGTGAGGTCTAAAAGAAAAATTTAGATTCCTTACCTCAAGGTGTACCTAAATCACCCCCATGTATATTATACGATTGTGCTTAGTTTAGGAGATAGAGTTAATTTTGTGATATTTTAAAATTTTATGACCTACCTAGTAGGCTTTAAACATTTTTATCTTTTTTTTGGGTTGACTTTTTTCAGATTTCTTTTTTTCGACAGATTTCTTATGAATTGCAGATGTTTGAAAAAAATAATCACCTTCCTATCTTTGATTCAAGATACAAAAGTTTTGCTAGAAACATTAAAATCACGCTTTTATCAGAACGCTATCAAATTTTCAACTTAAAAGTTTAAGTAAAAAAAAGTACTTCCATAGGTCCAAAACTATTTAAAAAACTGCGCCGTTTCCTGAAATTTCATAATAATACAAAAAAACATGTACTTAATAGGCCACTATTTCCTGTAATCGGTCCACTAAAGTGGTAAGTCGGAGATTTCGTTACATGTTTTTGACTTTCTTAGAGTGAACTAATATTGGGAATCCTCTAAGTTTACATTACGTAGAACAGATTTAAAGCAGTAATTGGACAGAACATGTTTTTATTCTCAACGAGGAAGCTCTTGCCCTTCATCACACCTGGTGGAAACTGATGATTAGGCTGAAGGTGGAAGGGAACTTCAACTACAGAGGAACTATGGCTTCCTACCTCCAAATGCCGGAATACAGTAATGCTTTTAACATTATTGTTATAGTGACAGACTTAGGAAAATAGAGTTGCTAGCCAGGCAGACTTAGATCAAACCCTACCACCAACCAAACCGAGCAGAAAATTTCACCTCCACTGGGAATCAAACCCGGGACCTCTGAAGCTTACCTCTTACCACTTGAAGACAGAGGCAGTTGTTACATTTTACTATTACCCTTGAAATACCTACTACAGTGAGAAGAAGAAGGAGGAATATTTGGTTTATGTTCATCAAAACATACTTAAAATAACAATGTGTTCCGGAATTTGGAGGTAGGAAGCCATAGTTCCTTTGTAGTTGAAGTTTCCTTCCACCTTCAGCATAATCATCACTTTCCACCAGGTGTGATGAAAGGCAAGAGCTTCCTCGTTTAGAATAAAATCATGTTCTGTCCAGTTACTGCTCTAAATCTGTTCTACGTAATGTAAACTGAGAGGATTCCCAATATTAATTCACTCTAAGAAAGTAAAAAACATGTAACGGAATCTCCGACTTACCACTTTAGTGGACCAATTACAGGAAATAGTGGCCTATTAAGTAGATCTTTTTTTGTATTATTATGAATGTTCAGGAAACGGCGCAGTTTTTAAAATGGTTTTGGACCTATGGAAGTTCTTTTTTTTACTTAAACTTTTAAGTTGAAAATTTGATAGTGTTCTGATAAAAGCATAATTTTAATGTTTCTAGCAAAACTTTTGTACCTTAAATCAAAGATAGAAAGGTGATTATTTTTTTCAAACATCTGCAATTCATAAGAAATCTGTCGAAAAAAAGAAATCTGAAAAAAGTCAACCCAAAAAAAAGATAAAAATGTTTAAAGCCTACTAGGTAGGTCATAAAATTTTAAAATATCACAAAATTAACTCTATCTCCTAAACTAAGCACAATCGTATAATATACATGGGGGTGATTTAGGTACACCTTGAGGTAAGGAATCTAAATTTTTCTTTTAGACCTCACTGTTTTGGCCACCCTGTATAAATAACTCCAGTGAATAAGGTCTTTTGAAACAAAAACTCGCCTTATGCCACTTGTCTAGGGGGGCTGATGTGATGATGATGATGATGATGACCATGAATGAGTAATTTACATTTGAAGTATTGGACGGCGTAATTTATTAATGTTCATCCAGAACCATTATCAATATAGACATTCTGGAGTCAGAGAGTCATCATAACAGTGTTTTTATGGTTATAAGGATGATTATATGATGAGAATGCAGTTGCTTTTATTTAATAATCTTTTTCCAATTGCAGATTTTATTCGCTATTCTATCTATTTGGGATTTATACTATCATTAACGTTCACATGCTACTGCGCTGGTTTGTGTGTAGCTTGGCACCGAAGAACATCTTTTGCAGATCCGATGAATCTCAACTATGGAAAAAAGTTTCATAATGGTGGTAATTGTGAACGTGAAACACTTTTAAACAAAGATTATTATTAATAAATAATAAAGGACGTGATAGTTTTTTTATATTTGTATCACACATTATATCATTTAAAGTGTTTAATAACGATAGAAAATATTATGACGTAAATTTTCAACCAGTCTGTCGAATACTTTCAAAATTAGTTAGTACAAAAAGAACAGTTAACAGCCCTACTGACTATATTTTAAAGACTCTTTGGAAGGATGAAATTTGACTTCTTGGCGGTAAATGTGAAACGGAGCGACAATGTTAGCAGTTTTGTTTTAATTTCTAATGGACAACATCCACGTTTCATATACAGGGTGTTTGGCGCATCGTGTGCCAAAATGATTTGGCGGATAGAATGGGTCATTTCCTATATTTTCAGCCCCCATAACACGTTCCATACCAGGCGGCTACTTTTATATTAATTTTTTTAGTAATTTCACCAAAATACCCAAATCGCATCATTTAATTTCGATTTAAAAAAAAACTACTAGGCGTAGCCTCAAAGTAAATATTTTGTTTTGACGTGCATTGATGTAGGGTTGCATCAAATCTAAATTTACTGGCAAATATCATCTAGTTTTTTTTTAATTCAGCTTTGTAGTTTTCCGAAAAGTTAAAAATGGACTGAACATTTAAGTTTACATGGCTATAAAAAAATTAATAAAAGAGATAGCGATCTTCGGATTTTATCAAAACTTCTCTAGTCTATCCCCATTTAAACGGTATACTAATCTTGTTTAAATAAAACAATAACTTCACAAATTCCTTAAATTAGTGCATTGACTCTACTCGGACTGATTTGCGAAATTTGTGTTTATAGCCCCTTTTGTGTGAATAGCACGTTATTAAACACCTAACAGGTAAAAAATATTTATCTTATGCAATGTAAAAACCTTTTCCCTTTCGTTTTTCAATGTGGATTTCTTGAAATTAAAGACGAAAATTGTTGTTATTTAAACAAGATTAGTGTACCGTTTAAATGGGGATAGACTAGAGAAGTTTTGATAAAATCCGAAGATCGCTATCTCTTTTATTTATTTTTTTATAGCCATGTAAACTTAAATGTTCAGTCCATTTTTAACTTTTCGGAAAACTACAAAGCTGAATTAAAAAAAAACTAGATGATATTTGCCAGTAAATTTAGATTTGATGCAACCCTACATCAATGCACGTCAAAACAAAATATTTACTTTGAGGCTACGCCTAGTAGTTTTTTTTTAAATCGAAATTAAATGATGCGATTTGGGTATTTTGGTGGAATTACTAAAAAAATTAATATAAAAGTAGCCGCCTGGCATAGAACGTGTTATGGGGGCTGAAAATATTATAGGAAATGACCCATTCTATCCACCAAATCATTTTGGCACACGATGCGCCAAACACCCTGTATTTTTGGTCCAAAATCAAAAGTGCCGGCCAACAAAAAGAAGTGCTGTATTCTGACAGAATACGTCTGCCTTAGCATTTGTTACTATGGCACCAAAGCCATAGCTCCACTGTGCGTCGAGTATTTGAGATCTAAAAGTCATCGACTATTCATACATTTTTTGTTCAAAATCAAAAATGTCGGCCAATAAAAAAAAAAGTGCTGTATTCTGACAGAATACGTCCGCCTTAGCATTTGTTACTATGACACCAAAGCTGTAGCATCACTGTGCATCGTAGTATTTGAGTTCTAAAAATATATGAAACGACTGACTTTTATCTTTGGTGCCATAGTAATAAATGCTAAAGCGGACGTATTCTATCAGAATACAGCACTTTTATTTTTTGGCCGGCACTTTTGATTTTGGACCAAAATGGATGATGTCCTTTGAGTATACAGGGTGCTAGGTAAAATGGGTTTGTAAGCCGATTAATGGCGTAATAATGGCGGATTGTTAACCATTAAGTGTTCGTGAATTAGCATGAGCGTGGGCAAATGAAACAAAACAATGCAGCGGATTCTTCAGATTCGCTCAAGTAGTCCTTAAGAAGTCTCAGTAAAGCATCCTTCATTTTAACATTTCTAAGTCCCATCTCACTTGGTCCCATTTTGTAACTCTTCCCACTTGAAACTTGAAAATGGCACAAATCAAGTTGGCCTTGACGTGTATTGCCAACATCAAAAAAGATGAACAATATAAGATATTTTAGACAAAAACCGGTTTTTGATACATCATTGTCGTAGGAAATGTCGTCATAGCTGTCATTTTTGCTGTCAAAAGACTTGGTGAAAGTATTTGTATGTGTGTGTAGCAATTTTGTTTGTGGTGGTGAGAAAGATAACTTTATCTACAGAAAATGAAAACTTTTAAAAGTTAATTACCAAAAGAAATCTTTGTCATTTTGTAGTTGTTGATGCCAAAATGAACTACAGTGCTGTGACTTTGTTGCTCCTTGGGATATTTGTGTTGAGAGAAGCAAATGGTAAGTTCCTGACTATAATGTAATGTAGTGACACGGATATAATTTCAAGGTAAAGTGAGAGTTATTTGATGAACAATAGTCTCACATTATATTCGGGTGTAAGATAGTTATGAACGTTAATTCATGCTTTTCATATACACAGATGCCTTCAGAATGTCCAGATTAACCAATGTACTTAGCATTAGAACTAAAAAACAGGTTATTTTGTAATACTTATTAATTATGATTTCATTAAATGATTTAATAGTTTACTAATTATCACTACCATATCATTACCATTAAATGTTCCTTGAACATTTATATTAAACCTTCATTGTAACTGGCCACTTTATTTTCCAGGTTTGCAAAAAAGATGTCTTAGGTGCAGGTCTCGAGGTGAACTGGGATCATGTGGAGATCCATTCCCATTCAATGTCACAGAACCAGAAGCAGAAATGGGGATCCATGTAGTGGCTTGTCCTTCTGGCTGGTGCGGGAAGCTCATTGAAGGCACCACGGGAGCATTCCGAACAGATGGTAAATAGTTTTTTAATATTATATTTTAATAAGTACTCCCTTATTTAAAAATAACTTGAAAAAATTTAGCTGCTTGTGGTGGGAATCGAACCTACAATGGGTTCAACCAGTGTCTAAGTAGCTCAGATAGAATAGCAGTCACCTCTGCAAGCGGAAGGTTGTGGGTTCGATTCCTAATTTAGGCAGTTTGGTTTTTTCAAGTTATTTGTAATTAATTTGAGACGCAACTCTTAATGCCATAATTTTTAATAATTATGAACCTGTAATAACTTCTTAATACTTATAGGAATATTCTTTTCTGCATAGTATTTGGAAATAACATTCTTTTATTCTTGTGAACTGTAATGATTGAATTTGAATCAAAGCTTGTTTGATTTAAGTTTGAATCATTTAATTATTTATATTGAAGATATTTTGATTATTTAAGATTTAATTTTATTCACCTATTTGAAGTAAAAGTGATTGTGATGTATTACAGATTATGGTGCAGCTACACAAAGAATGTGCTTGCAGCGGCCACCAAACGACTATGAAGAGAGATGTGCCTACACTATGTGGAATCATAAAAAAGTCTACATGTGTTTTTGCAATGGAGACTTGTGCAATTCTGCTATTAAAATCACGGCATTTCCACTGTCGTTATTTATAGCTACATTAGTTACTATATTCAATTTATTATAGAAGAAAAAACAGTGTGTTATATCAAGAAGTATTTCATAAAGGTAGCTAGCAAACTATTTAATAGTGATCATCAACAACTTCTAATGATTTTGAGGAGACTGGATTTTTCTTATGGTAGCTAGTAATATTTTTTATTAGCTTATTATTGTCCTATATTTAATCTCAAGTAAAAAATATTTGCTAAGTACTCAGTTACAGTACTTAGCAAAAAAGATTAATACCTACTTAGAAACTATTTTTATATTGAAATATATTGTTACTTTATGTATATTTAGGTGACAATGAAATAGGTAATTTGAGTGCAGGTTTACTTTTCCATAAAAGAATGCGCTGGGAGAATGTAACTGTGATGATAATGTATCTGTAAATAATGTATATTTTGTATAAATATTTTTTACCATGAATTTATATCAATCAGTTTGCTTTTTCAGCAGCTCACATAACTTAAATTTTTAGACATTGTATATTTTTTTATATTCCAGGCTATGCATTATAGTCTTATAATACTCAAGATGTGAAATTTAATGTCTATTAGATAGAAGAATGTTACTCAAAAATATGTGGGGATAGAAATTTCATTTATTTTATTATGTACTTAATAGCTTTAGCACTGCCTTGTCTCAGCCCGTGGCTGTAACTGTCCAACTTAATAGTCTGACCCCAACATTTGGGGTAATTTAGGAATAAGATATTTTAATTTTAAGATACTTAATATTCTGTATCACTCTATACATTCCAATTTAAAGACATGTTTATTGAGGTATATTTTTATTTTCAAATGCAGCTAGTGTATATAATTATGACTTTATTATATCAATGAGTATTTTTTACAGTTTTTTAAATATAATACAGTTTACATGCATGGCAGTTGTTTTATTTGGGAGGCTATGGCCGATTGAACGGCCAGGTGTAGCGTATGCTGCCGAGTCGGTGTGGTTTGAGCTGATTGCTGATCCTCAACTCTTGGTTTTCTAGTAAAGACTGGATGTGTGGGATCTCGTGGAAGAAGAGGTTTCCATGGCGATTTGATCTCGTTACTGCTGCTATCGCTTCTGAACCTTCCAGGAGGTATGGGTCATGGGGTGCAGCTTCTGAAATTGAATTTTAATTCATTATTCTCTTATCGATTTACGAGTGTCTAACCTTGTGCCACCGAAGGCGATTCAGTAGGCAGTCACTCGAGATGATTTTATATCATTTTATCGAATCAGCTACCACTTCCGGGTCTTATCACTGTTCTTGTGATTGTTAATTACATTACCTGAATCCAGAAATTTTAGATAAGGAAACAATTATTAATGCCTTACTATCATAATTTTGAATCGTTATCTATCGATAATGGACAGCATCCAATCAGAATCCGAAGTAAGACGATAGCAGATGCTATCTCGAGACCGTTCAATTCAAATTCAAAAAATTTCGTTTACAGGGTGTCCATGATTTTAAGGTTATTGTGAAAATTTTGCTAACAAATGGAGTGTTATGTATTATTATGACTGCTATCAGTTGTAACTACACTATCATGGGCACTCCATATTTTTTTATATGATTGTCAGTGCTGTTTTGACAGTCTAGACTCTACGGATACCTACTGGGCTCATAGCTCTAGAGTCTAGAGCTATGAGCCCAGTAGGTACCCGCTGGTTGTTCAGTTTTAGAACATCCTGTTTTGTATGATGTTTAGTCGAACTTACCTGACGATGCATCTCTGCCGTCGGCTCGCGATATGGAGTGCCCGAATCTCGGAGGACCGACCGGAGGCAAGAAGAGGCCTTCGGGCCACAGAGACTCTGGGTCTGGCGAGTCCACTTTGTAAGGGGACGGAGGCAGCAGTGGGATGGACACGTCTGAAATGTAGAGAATAAACTTACGATTATGAGATAGGTAAGACGCAGATTTGCCCCTACTCGTTATGTCCAATCTAAGGCTCTGATTGCACACTGGTGCACACTCCACTTGACCCACTCTTTCTGTAGGCATACCTACTTTAATCATAATTTTATTTTTCGAAAGCACTGTTTTACTTTATGCATTTACTTAAGTACTACTTCCCTTCTATGATCTGAGGTAGGTACCCATGTACCTACCCACACACAAAATTGGAGAATTTCCGTTTCCCGATATCATTGATGGCAGACTGGAAGGACTAGATAATCCAGTCAATGGGTATGAGCACTTTGAAGTGCTTCATATTTTTTATTTAAATTTATTACAAAACAACATTATAATTGAGCAAAAATTAAGTATAACTGTAAAGGAATATTATTGGATAGAGTTAAAGGGAATAATAGTAATTGTAAGGGAGACGAACCACACCACAACATGAAACATACCCATAAAGTTGTTATGTTGCCACAAGGGGTATTTCAGCGCGTTCCCGCGCCTCGTATCTTCGTCGTTGAATGGTATCGTGGGCCGCACTCGAGGGTAGCCGCCTTCGTGCGCCTGGGATGGCTGCGGTCCTGTGGATAAGACGGCTAGTAATTTGCGATAGAAGAAATGGTTGAAAGAGAAACGTGGAGGATGTATATCTTGCAAGTAAGGATTGCAATAATATCTCAGGAGAGCTCGCTACAAGCTTGGCAAGTAGCGTCTCCGCAGACTAGCTTTTTGTCGGTCTATAGTTTTTTGTTGGGCTAAGTATTCCGGCTGCAACAGGTGCATTACAAATACCTACTTATTTGGTTTCGGCCGATTTCACATAAAAATTAGAAGCCGACCTAAAATTTGCCGATAAAAATCCTGTAGTCTACAGTCTTACAGTTGATTTGGGTACTTAGGCTTACCTAAGTACCTACCTAAATCAATAGGTACTTACTTATAACTACTATATTAATTTGGCAAATTAATTCATTGCATTTTATGATTATGCTGTTTGTTTCCTGTATTTTTGCAATATTAATTTTGAATACAATGAACAATGTTACTGATCAAATAACAGATTGGTGTTAATTAGTCTGACTTTCAAATGACCAGTTATAATGATGTTTTTCATCTGAAATAATAATTAATTAATAACAATGTTAACCTAAAACATTTTCACACATCTTTACTTTGTTTGTTTTTATTTGTATAGAGAACAATAGTGTCTAGACAAACCTAAAGAGGATTGAGGACGCTATTTGGATCAAATATGTAATTGCTCAATAATGAATAATAAATAAATAAATAAATAATAATAACTTACCTATGCAGTAGGTACTTAGTAAGAATCAACATTTTACTAACTTTTCTGATTTCCCTATGGCCACGTGGTCCTACTGCCTTTGTCCTACCGATCGTAGTTAACATGTACCTACCTACTATAGGTATAAGTACATATTTGTAAACATAAATCTTCGTTAGGTATGATGGTATAGTACGCAGTAGTTGTAGAGTCAACGGAAGGTGATTTTAAATATCGGGGTTGTTTTATGAGGACTTTAGAGGGTCACTTTTATGACTAGGTATGCTTACTTCTCAAACTCCTGGAGACTGTCCTAACCGGGTGATAGGACCTCCGCGCAAGCGACGACACAGGGTCCCCTACTCCATGGCTGAAACTCCTCGCAGGAGTGTTGATGCTGACGTGTGACGCGAACTGTGTTCCAGCCAGCACTTGCGTTAACTGGACCAGGTATAGGCATAAACTGAAGGCGCTCTTGAATGATCGGCTCGTCGTTCTCTGTGGACAAAGCAGTTTAAAAACAAATAATTAATTCTTGTATTAAAAATATAGGTACTACTAACTTAGTTCACATGCTAACATTATTAATTTTAAGACTGGCTTAGTTGAGTAGTAGGTTAGGTACATGATTAATCGGGAAAATTAAATTAACCGGAACTGACAATAAGGTACTATTAATGGTCAATAATACGCATGACTGAAATAATGGGGAAACTTTTGTTTAGTCCGTTTCTCTAAAAGTATTTTCCAAAGTCATTAATAACTTCGTCGTCTGGATGACGAATGGGACGAATGAAAGGATATGAAAGTATGTATTGGGATCTACTTCTACGAACAAGATGTTCAAGATAGAATCAAATCACATATTTTACTAGCTAGTAATTTAGCAAGCCTTGTGTTTCTTTTATAGCAAACTAGCTCTCCGCCCGCGTGGAATTTTGTATGTCACAGAAAAAAAATAATTGCGCGCGTCCCTGTTTCAAAAATCGGGATAAAAACTATCCTATGTCCTTTCCTGGGACTTAAACTATCTCTATACCAAATTCAAAATCGGTTCAGTGGTTTAAGCGTGAAAGCGAGACAGACAGACAGACAGTTACTTTCGCATTTATAATATTAGTATAGATTAAATCTTTACAGAGAATATATAGAATTCTTGATCTAAGTAGTCTTACCCTACAATTTCCTATTGCTAAACTTATGGCATCCAAGAGAATGACGCCCAACAGTGTGGAAAAAAAACCTTTGTCATTTCATTGTTGTTATTTACATGTGACTTAAACCTACAGTTTCCTGTATTCCCAAGCTCTAACAAACGTATGGAACGACAGGTTTGGCAACCAGTATGCATTTGCTTTCTCAGGACCTACTTTTTCTTTGTAATAAATTATAAGCAGTTTACGTAGGTATGTGCATATGGAATAAAGTAGAGTCAACCCTTTATAAAATTTTCACTGACTTTTCCTTATAATCTGCGCCTAAACGTACGTAACGTACGTACGAACCTACGTACCTACATCATATTAATTTTGTAGCAACATAGCACCATAGATAGCACTTACTACAATGTACAAAATGCTAGAACTGTGAAACTTGATATCAGTACCTCACTCTCACTACGCGGAATAGTCATGTTTTTGAAATATTGTATATATTTTTGTTAGATGTTTCATAATTTAATTGAAGCTGTTATGTATCGTTATTTTATATCGGTATTTAATTTGTTATTATAAGCGCGTATCCAAACGTAGCTAGTTTAAAAGCATTATTCAGGATGTGTATCCGAGATTCTTTCTTCTTGATACGCCAGACAAAATGGCGATAGGCAATCTTGTAAGCTCTGTGTTTAATCGAAAATAAAAGACAGTATCTTCAAATAGAAACAACTTTTATTTACGTCTCCAAGGCGGAGACATCACAAATATGGCGACGAGCAAAACATTTATCGGCGGCCAAGGCGGCATAGGCCACAACTTGAAACCCTACGAGGAGGGTGAGGACATAGCATGTTTCTTGGAACGCATGGAGCAATATTTCGAAGCAAATGCTATCCCTGAAGAAAGAAAAGTGGCATCTTTACTTGTAAGTTTGCATGAAGAAGTCTACAAAACATTGAAGAACGTTCTGCACCCAGATTTACCATCTACCAAAACCTACAAGCAAATCGAAGATGCACTCAAACTTCGCTTTAAACCTCGCATCTCTCACTACAGAAAGGTGATTGAGTTCGATAGGCTTCGACAAGATGACGGCGAGAGTGTGGCGAAATTCTATTCTCGAATTCGTGAGGCATCGACAGATTGCAATTTTCCAGCCAGCAGCATGGAAGCCATTGTCAAATATAAACTGGTGACAGGTCTGAGGCCAGGGCCTGTGCAGGATAGACTTTGTGAGGAGGATTCACAAAAGTCCCTGAAGGAGTTACTCGAAGTGGCGCTAAACAAGGAGTCAGCAATCGCGAGCAACCACAGAGCAGTCAACAAGGTATACAAGAACATAAGCGGCAAGGAGACCCAAGAGCTAGACTGACCCGACACTATACCGAAGATATCCCGGACGTCAGTCTGTACGAGATTAGAATGGCTCTCTAACAGCTGAAGAACAACAAGGCACCGGGTGATGATGGAATCACGGCTGAGCTTTTGAAGGCAGGCGGAACGCCGGTACTAAGGGCTCTTCAGAAGCTGTTCAAGTCCGTCATCCTCGAAGGAAAAACGCCTACGACATGGCACAGAAGTGTGATGGTACTCTTCTTCAAAAAAGGTGACAAAACCTTGTTGAAGAATTATAGACCCATCTCACTTCTGAGCCATGTCTACAAGCTGTTTTCAAGACTTCCAGCCTCCCGAACAAGCCGGTTTCCGGAAAGGGTTTAGTACCATAGACCACATACATACGCTAAGGCAGATTATACAGAAGACCGAGGAGTATAATCAACCACTTTGCCTGGCGTTTGTGGATTATGAGAAAGCCTTCGATTCGGTCGAGACCTGGGCAGTGCTACAGTCTCTCCAAAGGTGCCAAATTGACTATCGATATATCGAAGTGTTGAGGGGTTTGTACAAAAACGCCACAATGTCGGTCCGCCTCAGCGTTGCCAGACGTCCCGATTTTGGCGGGACGTCCCGATTTTTAAGTCAAATTTAAATGTCCCGCGCGGGACAGGCTCTGTCCCGCTTTTCGGAGAGAGACACTCACTTCACCAGACTATTGTTTGAAACGCCATATTATTCTAAAGAATAATTTTTTTATTTCGATTTTTGTTTTTTTTTTCTTTCTTTATTCTAAACACGAATTTAACGATAGAGTAAATCTGATTTAAAATATTATTTTTTTGTTAAAATACATTTTCTATGGCTAGTTTTGCTATCCATTGTCACGTAAACGTAATTTTAAGTCAAATAAAAAGATAAATATTTGAAAAACCTTTGATTACATACGTTTTTTTACTATGTCCCGCTTCTGACGGAAGAATCCCGCTATTTTCACTCAAAAAGTACTAAAGTCCCGACTTGGCGAAAAAAAAAACTGGCAACGCTGGTCCGCCTCCAGGATCGGGACTCGAAACCTATCCAGTTGCAGCGAGGGGTAAGACAGGGAGACGTCATATCTCCAAAACTGTTTACCACCGCCCTGGAA